>NC_071119.1:29195000-29505000 GCF_024256425.1 Clarias gariepinus | reverse complement strand
GCGCCTTGGAAATCTGCTATGCAGGCCGTTTTTGCCCAGTCTCTTTCTTATGGTGGAGTCGTGAACACTGACCTTAATTGAGGCAAGTAAGGCCTGCAGTTCTTTAGATGTTGTCCTGGGGTCTTTTGTGGCCTCTCGGATGAGTTGTCTCTGCGCCCTTGGGGTAATTTTGGGAAGATTCACCACTGTTCTATGTTTTTGCCATTTGTGGATAAAGGTCCCAAAGCTTTAGAAATGGCTTTATAACCTTTACCAGACTGATAGATCTCAATTACTTTTGTTCTCATTTGTTCCTGAATTTCTTTGGATCTTGGCATGATGTCTAGCTTTTGAGGTGCTTTTGGTCTACTTCTCTGTGTCAGGTAGCTCCTATTTAAGTGATTTCTTGATTGAAACAGGTGTGGCAGTAATCAGGCCTGGGGGTGACTACAGAAATTGTTTATAATATAAGGATGAAAACCCCATTGAAATTTGTTCAGTAGTTTTTACATGATGTGTGCATGTTGTACCTTAAATAAGCACAAATAGTGAGGGGAGAAAGATGTAAAAATGACTAGCACGCTGCTCTCACCGTCACTTGTTTACATTTAATGAGGAAAAGTAGTGCGGGCTCCCCCTACTGGAGCTCCAAAGTAAAAGACATTACCAATGGATCAATGCATGATTAACCCACCCAGGGGATAATGCACATTACCTATCTGTATTATACCTTTTTTTCAGTGATATTCTTAACAACCATGTTTAACACAATGATTGGTCACTGTACGCATTTGTAAATAATAAAAAATTACACACATTAAAAACAGAACACTATCTGTCACACTCCCCCTCGAAGTAGATGTTGTCCCCAACATCCCAACCTTTGACCATTAGTGCAGATAAGAAGTAAACTATGCAGAAACACTTAAGCAACATTCAAGACAAACACGTATACCACATCTGGACTGGTACATTGTAATGTTACAGTATGGAGCTCTTTTCTTACATTCTTCCCCTTTTGGGTAAGCATTCAGTCCTTGAGTTCACTCGTTAGTTCCTTTGTACCTACAGTGTCCTCTCCACAGTCCATGGCTGCCTTGTTAACACTTTTTATGCAACCTGACAAGCCATCTACATCCAACCCGTCAAAAAGTCTATTGACTCCATCAGTGAACGTAAGTGTGTGTACTGGGTGCAATTGTGAGTCTAAAAGTAAAAAAAGTCAAAGTCAAAAGTCTTTCAATATGTGCAATGTATGCATTTACTCAGTCCATTAGTATGCATTCTCTCCATCTCCCATATCCATAGTGTTGCTGGAAGTGGTATGGTTGAAAAGTGTAAGTGCATGGCACATCAAAATATGTGCACCTTGACAGTGTCCTCAAGTTGTAGCACGCTGGTGAGCCAAGTCTGTCATATGTGAACAGTTTGGGCCATCTGTGCTGCAGTTTAGGCCGTTGACATTCTTCAGGCTGCATAGATTCAGGTTCCCCCGGTGTACTAGCACATGGAGTATTTGCTGCTTTAGGTGAGCATGGTTTGGGGTGCTGCTGCAAGGAGACTGAATAATACTCGTCATCATCATCATCATCATCATCATCATCATCCTCTTCTGACTGTTCTACTTCTCTCTTGCCCTGCACACTTCTTTTCTTTACTTGTGGCTCTGCTATTGTTTCAAGAGGCAGATAATCACATGGGAGAAGGAGATTACAATGCAAGATCCTTGATCTTCCTTTACCCTTCTCTGATCTGAGTTCATAGACAGGAATATCCTTACCTACTTGATGCACAACTCTTTGGATAGTGTCTTTCCAATGACTCCTCAACTTTCCTGGACCACCCCGAGGTGTCATATTCCTGACTAAAACACGGTCACCACGTTGTAATACTGAGCTTTTCACTTTACTGTCATAATGTTTCTTACTTCTTACAGCAGCTTTGTGAGCATTGTTTCTCCCAGGCCCTGCTTCCACTTTTTTACGTATCTCTTAAAATTACCATCTCCCTTTTGGGTCAGGTTGAACAACATGTTAACTGGCAATCGTGGAGAGCGACCATACAACAAGTAGAGGGGTAAGAAACCAGTCACTTCACTCCTAGTACAATTGTATGCGAAAATCAGTTTGTTTAGTGAGTCCTTCCAGTTAGCCTTTTGTCTCTCTGTGAGTGTCTTTAACATCTGGAGAAGTGTTCGGTTAAACTGCTCAACCTGCCCATTCCCTTGGTGATAGTATGGATTAGTTCTTGACCCAGCGACTCCAGAGTATTTCTTCAATTTTGCAAACAATTGATTTTCAAATTCACCACCCTGGTCATGATGTATTTTTTTGCCGGGAAACCAAACCTCAGTGCATAATCATTAAAGATACTGTCTGCAGCTGTTTTGCCAAATTTGGAAGTTGTGACGTATGCCTGAGCAAAATGTGTAAAATGATCAATTATTACAAGAATGTACTCATAACCACCCTTGCATTTGTCAAGATGTCAAAAGTCCACTGAGACTAATTTAAATGGTTGTGTGGTTACAATGTTTACCAGTGGTGCTCTTGTGTCATGACAGGGCTTCTTGTGTTGGATACACACACATCTTTTTAAGACATAATCCTCGACATCTCTCTGCATATACGGCCAGTAAAATCTGTCCCGTATCAATGATGTAGTCCTATCTACACCCTGATGACCCATTTCATTATGGAGTTCTCTCAACACCGTACTCTTGTGTTTTCCTTGAACCACCAGCTGTTGTCTGTTCACAGTTTTTCTGTACAAGACTCCTTGCTCATTGATCTCCAACTTGTCCCACTCCCAGAAAAGGCATGTAACTTGTGGGCTGAGTTGTTTTAGTTCTGGACCTGATGTTTTTTTCCTCTGTCAGTTTGAACTGAATTATTTGTCCAACAATAGGATAATTTCTTTGGTCATATTTAATTTGTTCTCTTGTTAGTGGGATAATGGATGTATCTGTGGTTACTGTGGCACATTCAGCTGAAATGCCCATGGACCATGACACATTGGATTCATTCTGATTTTCCACTGCCTGTGTAGCCACTCCAATGACATTGTATGAATTTCTCCATGTCTAAGGGCATTCTAGACAAACTGTCTGCGTCAATATTTTGCTTATCAGGTCGGTATTTGATTGTGAAGTGGTAATCTGCCAGTTCCGCTACCCATCTACACCCGGTGGCATTCAATTTGGCTGTGGACAGTATGTAGGTAAGTGGGTTATTGTCACTGTAGACTTGAATGAATGGTGCATAATAAAGGTAATCACAGAATTTTTTTGTAATCGCCCACTTAAGGGCTAAGAACTCTAAATTGCCTGAATGTAGATGGTAATTTTTCTCTGCCTGAGTCAAAGTACGGGAACCATAGGCAATGACACAGAGTTTTCCATTTTGTCTTTGATATAGTATTGCACCAAGTCCCTGGTTAGAAGCATCAGTATGAAGGATAAAGGGTTGTAAAAACTCTGGGAAGTCTAGGACAGGAGGCTGAATCAAACAGTCTATCAACTGCCCCAGTTTTGACTGGTGCATGCTAGTCCAGTCAATTGGCATGCTGTATGGAACTCCTCTGTTTTTAGACTTCATTTGCCATTTCCTCTTTTTATCTTGAAGTGTTTCTGTATCCGTAGGTGTTTTAATCAGGTCATACAGAGGGCTAGCAATAGGTAAAAAATCTTTAACATACTGTTGATAATAACTCAACAGTCCCATGATAGTTCTTAACTCACTAACCGTACCTGGCTTCTTGTTTTTCAGGGCTCTCACTGCAGCAGTATCAGCAGGGTCCTTCCGGTTCCCCTCAGCAGACACAATCCTTCTGAGATACCTTATCTCTGTTTTGAACAGGTCACACTTTTAGGGTTTTAATTTTATTCCATGTTCCCTCAGTCACTGCAGCACTTTTCTAACATCATTGACATGGTCCTTAAAAGTCCTGCTGAATACAAGAACATTATCAAGGTATGGTACACATATTTTGTCCCTTAGCCCCTCTAGGCACTCCTCCATGCAATGTTGCTGCAGGCGCATTTATCAGCCCAAATGGAATACATCCCATTCATATACATATATTCATATACATATTCATTTATCTATAGAAAGCTTAAATTGTCTACTTTTACATTTACCAATTCAATTTGAAAACAAATCTGTTTTTATGCTTTTTTTGTTTTATTACAGCTGATGTGATCCAGCCTCCCTGTGCGCGTGCGCTGTTGATGAAAGGTTAATTTCCATATGAACAGCGCGCGCACGGGGAGGCAGGATCACATTAGCTGTAATGCTGAGTTTCAGTTCATTTTAATGACGTGTTTCTCCCTGCAGTTCACGCAGACCAAAGCGACAGACAGCGCACCCGGTTTGTTTTCTTTATTTTATTAATGCTCAAAGTTTTATTTTTACTTTACAGATTATTTTTATTAATATATAGATCTTGTCTGTACGATCAAAACTGAAAGTGTAATTTAAGTTCTTATTGGCGTCATCAGGGGAAGACGCCTCAAAACGCATATATGCGTGCCCGGACCTCAGAGGGTTAAAGGAGCTGAACCTTGAATTTAAGCGGGAGGAATGTGAGGCTCAGCGAATTAAACTGCACATAGTAGAGGCGGAAAAAGCAAGGGATATTGAAGTATGCAGGCTTGAGCTGAAAGCTTTAAAGCTAGGCGGACCCACTCCATTGCCTCGTACCGGGCGTGTTTCTGCTTCACATGTAGAAATGCCAGATGCTGGTTGTGCTCCCAAATTATGGCCTGACTCCTTTGATTCCTCGTTTGATTGTTCTCCCAACTTTGATGTAAGTAAATTTATTTGTTTGGTACCGCCATTTCGTGAAACTGAAGTTGATTCATATTTTACAGCATTTGAGCATGTAGCCTCTAAATTAAAGTGGCCTAAAGATATGTGGGCCCTTCTTTTGCAAAGTAATTTTGTAGGGAAGGCGCAAGAGGTCTCTGCTGCACTACCAATCGAACAAGCTCTTGACTATGATGTGGTTAAAGCTGCTGTGTTACGAGCATACAAATTAGTGCCCGAAGCCTATCGCCAGAAATTCTGGTGAAAGCAGCCAGTCAGACACATGTTGAATTTGCTAGAGAGAGGAAAGCACTGTTTGATAAGTGGTGTCTTTCCAGTGGAATCTCTACTCTTGTACAGGTTTAGGAGTTGATTTTGCTGAAAGTTTTTAAAGCCTGTGTTCCCGAAAATGTTGTAGTTTATCAACAACAAAAAGCTAAAAATATAAAAAGCTGATGCTGCTATTGCAGCGGATGAATTTGTGTTGACGCACAGAAATGTTTTCCCTGCACCTCGTGTGCTCAGAAAACAGAATTACATGGGAAATTCTGAATTTTTTTTGATTGTCTATTCACTCTGCTAAACTAGGGCCAGAACATAGTTCCTAACACAGACCTAATCCTAAGCATTCAAGGGGTGATCAAGCATGTTTTTTCTGTCTTCACCCCAATCACTTGATTTCAGAATGTAAAGCGTGGAAACAAACATGTTGCTGCTGCAAAATCTAAGAGCGTGGCACTTATGCAAACTCTCCCAAAACTAAATTATGCTAGTTCTACCTTCTGATGCTAGAGTCAGAAGAAAGACCGTTAAGTATTCTTCGCGATACTGGTGCTTCACATTTGTTCGTTTTAAGAGAAATGCTTCCTTTTTCTTCCTTTAAATGCAACCACGGGGGGCACAATCCAGTGTCTTCTTGTGCCAGTCCCAAGTCTGGATAAATGCAGAGGGTTGTGTCAGGAAGGGCATCCGACGTAAAACTTTTGCCAAATCAATGATACGAATATAATTCCCATACCGGATCGGTCGTGGCCCGGGTTAACAACGACCGCCACTGGTGTTGTTGACCTACAGGGTGCTGGTGGAAATTGGGCTACTGTTGGTCGAAGAAGGAGAGGAGGAAGGCGTGTAAGAATGCAGAGAGAGAAGAGGAAAAGCAAGAGTTTAGGAGTGATCGTAGGAACTTTGAATGTTGGGACCATGACAGGGAAGGGAAGAGAGTTAGTTGATATGATGCAGAGAAGGAAGGTGGATATACTGTGTGTCCAGGAGACCAGGTGGAAAGGTAGTAAGGCTAGAAGCTTAGGATCAGGGTTCAAATTGTTTTACTATGGGGTGGATAGGAAAAGAAATGGAGTAGGAGTGATTCTGAAAGAGGAGTTTGTAAGGAATGTTCTAGAGGTGAAGAGAGTATCAGAAAGGGTGATGAGTCTGAAGCTGGAAATTGATGGGATAATGTTCAATGTTGTTAGTGGTTATGCCCCACAGGTAGGATGTGAGTTAAAAGAGAAGGAGAAATTCTGGAGTGAGTTAGATGAAGTGATGCAGAGCATCCCCAGAGGTGAAAGAGTGGTGATTGGTGCAGACTTCAATGGACATGTTGGGGAAGTGAACAGAGGTGATGAAAATGTGATGGGCAGGTTTGGTCTTCAGGACAGGAATGTAGAAGGACAGATGGTGGTGGACTTTGCAAAGAGGATGAAAATGGCAGTAGTAAATACTTTCTTCCAGAAGAGGCAGGAACATAGGGTGACATATAAGAGTGGAGGCAGAAACACTCAGGTCGACTACATTTTGTGTCGACGTTGTAATCTGAAAGAGATCAGTGACTGCAAAGTGTTGGTAGGGGAGAGTGTAGCCAGACAACACAGAATGGTGGTGTGTAAAATAACCCTGGTGGTGAGGAAGGCGAAGAGGACAAAGGCAGAGCAGAGGACAAAGTGGTGGAAGCTGAGAAAGGAAGAATGTTGTGAAGTCTTTAGGGAGGAGTTGAGACAGGCTATGGGTGGTCAGGAGGGGCTTTCAGTTGACTGGACAACTACAGCCAATGTGATCAGGGAGACAGGTAGGAGGGTACTTGGTGTATCATCAGGTAAGGGGAAAGTGGACAAGGAGACTTGGTGGTGGAATGAGGAAGTCCAGGAGTGTATACAGGGAAAGAGGCTAGCTAAGAAGAAGTGGGACACTGAGAGGACTGAAGAGAGTAGACAGGAGTACAGGGAGATGCAGAGTAAGGTGAAGGTAGAGGTGGCAAAGGCCAAACAAAGAGCATATGAGGACTTGTATGCTAGGCTAGACAGTAAGGAGGGAGAGGTGGATCTGTACAGGTTGGCAAGGCAGAGAGATAGAGATGGGAAGGATCTGCAGCAGGTTAGAGTGATTAAAGATAGAGATGGAAAAGTACTGACAGATGCCAGGAGGGTGATGGGAAGATGGAAGGAGTACTTTAAGGAGTTGATGAATGAGGAAAACGAAAGAGAACAAAGAGTAGAAGAGGTGACTGTTGTGGAACAGGAAGTAGCAAGTATTAGTAGAAGTGAGGTGAGAAGGGCGTTGAAGAGGATGAAGAGTGGAAAGGCTGTTGGTCCTGATGACATACCTGTGGAGGTATGGAAGTGCTTAGGAGAGGTGGCAGTAGAGTTTCTGACAAGTTTGTTTAACAAGATCTTGGAGAGTGAGAGGATTCCAGAGGAATGGAGGAGAAGTGTATTGGTGCCAATTTTTAAGAACAAGGGAGATGTGCAAAGCTGTGGCAATTATAGAGGTATAAAGCTAATGAGCCAGACAATGAAGCTGTGGGAAAGAGTAGTGGAAGCTAGGTTAAGGGCAGAGGTGAGCATTTGTGAGCAGCAATATGGTTTTATGCCTAGAAAGAGTATATCAGATGCAGTATTTGCTTTGAGGATGCTGGCGGAGAAGTACAGAGAAGGTAACAGGGAGTTGCATTGTGTCTTTTTAGATTTAGAGAAAGCATATGACAGGGTGCCAAGAGAGGAGCTGTGGTATTGTATGAGAAGGTCTGGAGTGGCAGAGAAGTATGTTAGAGTAGTGCAGGACATGTATGAGAGCTGTAGGACAGTGGTAAGATGTGCTGTAGGTGTGACAGAAGAGTTCAAGGTGGAGGTGGGTCTGCATCAAGGATCGGCTCTAAGCCCCTTTTTGTTTGCTCTGGTAATGGACAGGATGACAGATGAGGTAAGACAGGAGTCCCCATGGACTATGATGTTTGCAGATGACATTGTGCTCTGTAGCGAGAGCAGGGAACCGGTGGAGGAAAATTTGGAGAGGTGGAGGTATGCTCTGGAAAGCAGAGGAATGAAGGTTAGCCGCAGCAAGACAGAATACATGTGTGTAAATGAGAGGGACCCAGGAGGATCGGTGTGGCTACAGGGAGCAGAGGCTTAGAGACAGTGGCACTGAAGAAAAGACAGGAGGCAGAGTTGAAGGTAGCAGAGCTGAAGATGTTGAGGTTCTCCTTGGGAGTGACAAGGATGGATAGGATCAAGAATGAGTTTATCAGAGGGACAACCCACGTTAGATGTTTTGGAGATAAAGTCAGAGAGGCCAGATTGAGGTGGTTTGGACATGTTTAGAGGAGAGATTGTGAATATATTGGTAGAAGGATGCTGAGGTTGGAACTGCCAGGCAGGAGGTCTAGAGGAAGACCAAAGAGGAGATTTATGGATGCAGTGAGTGAGGACATGAAGTTAGTTGGTGTGCGAGAAGAGGATGCAGAGGATAGGGTTAGATGGAGGCAAATGATTCGCTGTGGCGACCCCTGAAAGGGAACAGCCGAAAGACAAAGAAGAAGAAGGCTTCCTTTTTCTGCTGAGTCCTTTACGGATACTGATGTGGTAGTTTGTTGGTTTGGGATGGGCTGCATTAATGTTCCCCTGCATCGCGTATATTTGAAGTCGGGCCTTGTAACTGGGCTGGTTACTTTCGGGGTATGTTCTCAGTTACCAGTAGATGGTGTTGATCTCATTCTAGGGAACGATCTGGTGGTCATGTTTTTCCTCGTCCTGTTGTTGTACATGAACCGTCTACAGCCAAGAACTGAGCCTGATACTCCATTTACTTCTGTGTTCCCTGTTTGTGCTGTAACTCGTTCCCAATTACAGAAAATTGGAGATGTTACTAATCTCTCTGATACTATGTTCTCTCAACCTGAGAAGGTGATAAACATTAAAGGTTTGTAAGGTTGTATTAGAGGAGACCGAATCACCTGCACTAATAAATCCCTCTTCCAAACTAGGTAGGCCGAGTTAAGTTCTGCACAACGTTCTGATTCTTTCTTGGCTGCGTGTAGAGATGCTGTCATGAATATAACTCAGGTATCCCAAACTAGGATAGCTTACTTTTGGGAAGAAGGTATTTTAATGTGCAAATGGAAACCTTTACATTATAGTGTAAAGTGGCAAGAGGTACGCCAGATTGTATTGCCTACTGATTACCGACCTCATGTACTACATTTAGCTCATGAGAATGTGTTATTAGGACACTTATGGGTTACAAAAACATTTCATCATATTATGCGATATTTCTAATGGCCTGGGTTAAAGTCTGACGTATCTGTTTGTCCGTTCTTGACACATCTGTCAGCTAGTAGGAAAACCAAATCAGACTATACCTGTAGCTCCACTTAAACCGATACTCGTGATTCATGAGCCATTCGAAAGGCTGCTTGTAGATTGTGTAGGTCCGCTACCTAAATCAAAGTCTGGTCATCAGTACATCTTAACTATTATGTGTACTGCAACTCGAACCCTGAATCAATTCCTCTTCGCACAATTAAAGCTAAAAGCGTGATGCAAGAGATTATTCTGTTCTGTTTTTGGCCTTCCTAAGATAATTCAATCAGATCAAGGTTCTAACTTCACTTCTAGAACTTAAACAAGTGTTTAAACAAATGTTGCAGGAATTGGGAGTTCAACATCAGTTAGCCAGTGCGTACAATCCAAAGTCGCAAGGTGCCTCGGAAAGGTTTTACCAGACACTCAAGTCTATGTTGCGAAAATTCTGCACTGAGACTGGGAGAGATTGGCTTGAATGTTTACCATTAATAATGTTTGCAGTCCGAGAAAGTGTTCAGGAGTCAATCGGATTCAGTCCCACAGAGTTAGTTTTTGGCCATACAGTGAGAGGTCCACTACGGTTACTCAGTGAACAGATGCTCTCACAGAGTTCTAAGCCTATCCCTGTCCTAGAGTATGTGATTTCTGTTAAACGTCTTTAGCAAGCTTGTCAGTTAGCTCGTACTCATTTAGCGGAGTCTCAAGCTAAGATGAAGACTTGTTTTGACCACAAGAGTTTCAGCCTGGTGAACTTGTGTTAATCCTCTTTCCTGTGCCTAAAACAACTTTGCACGCTAAGTTTTCTGGTCCTTGTGCTGTGGAGAAAAAAACTTAGTGACACTATGTTAATACTCCAGACCCTCGGCGTAAAAGTAGAGTGTGTCATGTAAACATGCTTAAGTCATATGTCACACGAAGTGCACATGCAGTTTCTTCTGCTAAACCTGTGTCTACAGCCGTTGCCCTGTTTACTGAATGTCTTGAGGAGGATGGACTGTTAAAAAAAAGATCCCCCAGTTGTGAGTGTTCGGCTGCAGAATTCGGTTGTTTTGAGGGATCTGCATTTACATCTGTCCCACTTAACAAAAGAACAGAGTGAAGCTGTTATTGATTTAATTTCTAAGTTTCCTAATCTGTTTTCTTATGTTCCTTCCCAGACTACCGTTCTGAGTTATGACATTAATGTTGGAAATAGCAAGCCAATTAAACAGCATCCATACAAAGTAAACTTGAAAAAACGACAAGCCATGAAATCTGAGGTAACTTATTTATTGGAACATGGTTTAGCAATCCCAAGTCAAAATCCATTGAGTTCTCCATGTATTTTAGTGCCCAAGTTGGATTTTACGTTCAGATTTTGTACTGACTATCGTAAAGTAAATTCTGTAACCAAACTAGACTCTTTTCCTCTTCCAAGGATAGAGGACCGTGTAGATAAGGTTGGTGCCGCTGAATACATTACCAAATTAGATCTTCTCAAAGGTTATTGACAAGTTCCTTTAACTGCCCAGGCCTCTAAAATATCCGCTTTTGTCACTCCAGATTCTTTGCTACGATACTCTGTTATGGCTTTTGGCATGCGAAATGCTCCCGCTACTTTCCAGCGATTAATAAATCAAGTATTGTCAGGGGTGTCCAATGCAGAGGTATATGGATGATGTTGTAGTCTTATCCAAATTAAGAGTCAAAGAAGCCTTGTTCAACCGGTCAAAAACCACATACAAATGATCAAGATGTTCCTCCCAAGTATTGGATAAGTGTGAATTTGCCAAAGCTACAGTCACTTATTTTGGTAAATGTGTTGGTCAAGGTCAAGTGAAACCTGTTGAGGCCAAAATAACTGCTGTTGTTGATTTTCCCACGACTAAAAAACGTGAACTGTGTCATTTCTTAGGGATGAGTGGCTACTACAGAAGTTTTTGTAGTAATTTTGCTGCTGTTTCTCCTCTTACTGATCTTTTTAAGCACTTTCCAAAAATTTGTGTGGACTCCGGAGTGCATGGAAGCATTCTCTGCTGCGAGAGATCTTCTCTGTACAGCACCTGTTCTTTCTGCTCCAAATTTCTCTCAGCAATTTAAACTGCAGGTTGATGCCAGTGCTGTGGGAGCCGGGGCAGACGGTCCTGATCCAGGAGGATGAAGCAGGAATTGACCATCCTGTATCTTTCTTCTCAAAGAAATTCAACAAATGTCAGCGAAATGACATTTGTTGATGTCAGTAATTGAGAAGGAGGCTCTAGCTCTGTTATTAGCCCTCCAACATTTTGAAGTGCATTTGGGTGGAAGTGATAGCCCAATTTTAGTGTATACAGATCACAATCCGTTAGTGTTTCTAAACCACATGTCTAACACTAATCAACGTTTAATGCGTTGGTCTTTAATTGTACAGGAGTATTATTTTGACATTCGTCGCAAGAAAGGAGCTGATAACATCATTGCTAATGCTCTCTCTAGAGTTTATTTCTTGGACTGTTGATAACAGTATTGTAACTTTTTTTTTGTATTGTATAACCATTGGGTGGTTATAATATTTTATATTGCATGCTTGAATCAGTTGTTCTAGAGTTAATGTGTACAATGTTCCTGTAATCTCCAAACTCAGCCTCTCTATTTCAGACAAATTGGGGTTTTACCTTACTCAACTGGGTGTTGCTGATCCCTAGTGGTAACTGTGTTTACCTCGAGAAACAGGCGGCCAGGATTCATCTGAAGACAACGGTGACTACCTTGACAAACTCCGTTGTCTGCTGCCTGGGTAATTTGAAGGGATGATCAACAAGAGGATTCCAGTCACAGCTCATGGATGGTCCTCCAGCTAAGATCCCAGCGGTGCCTCCAATATGTTGTACCTTAAATAAGCACAAATAGTGAGGGGAAAAGATGGAAAAATGGAAAAAATGACTAGCACGCTGCTCTCACCATCACTTGTTTAGATTTAATGAGGGAAAGTAGCGCGGGCTACTTGATGTATTCTATTACTCATCTTATGCCACACAAATCAATTTTTACAAGTATCTTCAAAACGGACCACTTTACAGTTTTATTATACAGTATGTACAGTTACCTATTATTATATATGTGGCAATGTGGGTGATGGGTCCTTCTTATTGACTTACAGGTAGGTGATTTGGCTCCCATGATAGCCTATTAAAATGGCTGGGGTTTTCCTTTTCTTTCGGTGATCTGCTCCTTTTGTAGGAGCAAAAGGAGCAGATCCTGGTTGACGGGTATACCAGGCCAGTGTAGTGTAGTGATCACCGATTGCTGACTGTATCCATGGTAAAAAGTTGCCCTGCTACTGTTCGAAAGCCTAGTTGGGCTTTTGGCTATCTGCATCTGTGATTGTTACTGGTACTATGGAGAGTACTCACTCTGGACATTCTGGACATTCGTTTATACTAGTGGTCACTGCACAACTGAATTTATTACATTAAATAAATTACTTTTGAGCATATTTGAACGCATAAGACACTTTAAATATGTGGATTGCACAGCCCCTGGACATTGCCATTTTATTACCATTTTTATCTAACTTCATTCCACACAAAAATGCCATAAAATCTATATCTACTTTGTACAGCTATTTTTCTTATTGTTCTATATTGTTTCATATATTTTCTTATATTGTGTATTTTGTACTGTACAGTTATTTAATTTTTATTTTATTCTTTCTTAGTTAAATTTACCTTCTATTTTATTTCATATTTATTCCTATTCATAGCCTATTATTTTAAGGTCACGAGCAGTTGTCTAAACATTTCACTGCATATGGGCTGGAGGTAGCTTAGTGGTTAAGGCATTGGACTACAGTTCAGAAGATCCCAGGTTCAAACCCCACAACCACCAAGTTGTCACTGTTGGGCCCTTGAGCGCGGCCCTTAATTCTCAACTGCTCAGATGTGTAATGAGATAAAAATGTAAGTCGCTCTGGATAAGAGCATCTGCCAAATTCCCAAATGTAAATGCATATCGTACTGTGTATGTGACAAAAAAAATTTGAGTGTTGTAACCCAGATAGCACAGGTATGTCGCTGTATCATCTGGTAAACATTGCGTTTTTTTTTTATAGTCGTATTTTGATCGCCTGTTTGAGCTGTTAAATGATACATCGTCTTTACATCTATACGACGTATCTTTATCATCCGAAATTTGCTGGTATGTGGACGGGAAGCTGCAACATCATCTATGACTTAAATGATTTAAATCTGGATTTAAATCCAGATATTTTACTAGAACATATAGCACGTTTAAAAATGAGTACTACATTACTTTGTAGATGTAAATGCAGGTTCATGTTCCTTTTCCCATTTTCTTTCTTATACACTCAAAAAAAATTAACTTGGCTACCTGTTACATGTACTAAAATGTAATATGTGTTTTGAATAAATCATGTTGTATTTGCATGAAATTTAACAACTTAACATGTATTATTATATGTGTAAGACCATAGTGTTATCCGTTTTCCATTTACATTTAATGTTGTGTAACTTTTGATAGTCTACAATATATATGAATGTTTTTTTTTACTTATGCTACAAACAATTCCCTCACAACACTTTCTGTTTTCTTTCTCTTTTAACTTAAACACACACACACACAGATACAACCAAAAAAAGAATATCATGCCATCAAGAAACTTTCAGTTTAAACTTTACTGTTCTGAAGATGTCAGAAAATGTATTCCTTTACCATTTAGTGTTACAAAACACTGAAAGAACACTGGAGACTTAAATAACTTGTTAAATAAGTATCTCACTACAGAAAACTTCACTCTATTCAACATTAGCCGAAAGCCGAATCCATAATCTTGGTGCTAGATTAAGTATTTATAAGCTGGTTGGTTTGAAGCAGGAGTAAAGTAATAAAATGAAGACATCAGGCCCTCGTCTGTCACCAATGACACAAAACCCTGTGCATCAGTTTCGGTTGCTGTATTTCCCAAATACTTCAGGTTCCCAAGTACTCTATTTTCAATTTTTTGTGAAAACCTGAAGGACTCATCAGATGTGCACCTCAGAAGTAAGAATACACTTACAGTAATCATAAGTGATGTTGTGTGATGAAGGAAGATATCTGCCAGTCTGACACATGCACCTTCCGTCTGTTTCACATGGCCCCAGGAATGTGTCTTACAATAACTACACAAATTAAACTTTCACATTCCTCACATGTACCATGTTAATCTTTAATTAGTCGCATGGTTTATTGATTATTCACATAATGTATTGTTTAAAATTTTTGCACAATTTGTTGTTCAACACATTTTTACATGGTGAAATGCACATTTGCTTGTTTATGTGTGTGTGCCCTGTGAGGGATTGGCACCCTGTCCAGCGTGTACCCCACCTTGTGCCCAAAGTCTTCTGGGATAGACTTCAGGCCCTCCGCAACCATTTACAGGATAAGTGGTACAGATGGGGCAGTAAAAAATGCGCGTCAGAGGGGCAGGAATCTCAGGAATCTTTGCAGCAGTGCGCAAGATTTCAAGAGACGCCATGTCTCAGACCAGTAGGTGCCAGTCATGTTTCATGTGGCAGTTCTCAGGCGCAGATTAAAAAAACCAATAAAGTAAACATGTGGAAATCATATTTACTGTAATATTTTCAGTTTTTAATATCATAACTTTATATTGTGAAGTTTTATTTTAAAAAACAAAAAACAAAAGCCATAACATTAAAATAGCAGCGCTTCAGATTGGTTGCAAAGTCGGGTGCGTGCGGGACAGCAGCCTTCATACACCTTAGTTTGAAAAAAAAAAAACACTAGATTGAATTTAGGTTGAGTTTTATTATGTTTGTATCTTTCTTTTAATATGTATGCATATATTTAATCATATAGATCAGGGGTTGCCAACCTGCGGCTCCGGAGCTGCATGCGGCTCTTTCATGCCTCTGCTGCTGCATTTTTGTGCTCAAAATTCCCCCAACCGTAGACAAATTATTTAGCTGAATGCATCGACCAACCCCCCTCCCCCATGGTGGAACGAAGTGTCCGAGACCAAGCCCACTGCCATGCGTTCCTGGCCGAAAAATATTTTTCATCCAAAGTGATTTGCAAAACAGGAGCCTCCTCATACTATAATAGTTTTTAAATTCAAGATTCAATTCAAAGATTCAAATAACTTTATTTATGTGTTTAATATTGTACCTTGATTGCTTCACAGCTTCAACATACTGTAGATTGCATGATGTTTGTTAGTGCATTAAATTGGGGGAAGGTTTTAGTATGCTCTTGACTCAATCTCTTCTCGCCATCTCTTTCCCCAATGAGGTGCGAAATATAATTTACATGTAAAAACCGGTTCGACCGGTGCTCAGACGATCTGTGATAACTCTCCACCAATAGAATTCAGATGACGATGTATCTCTCGAGTGGAACATCCTGCAGATCTCATTGTTCTGATGTCTTGGGAATGAATCTTGCTGATCTTTGTCATTTTGAAATGCTGTTATAGTCCATGTGGATGCAATGCATTTATCCTTAAGATTTCATGATGTCACTGGGGGCGTGAATCATATGACAATGGGTTGGCGATATTTTAATTATATGTGATATATTAACAAGTGCTACGTACATAGAGCTTAGTACAGACACTATAAAAAGTGCTACACCCACAAAGTAGGTTTTACATACTTTAAATAGTTGCAAACTATAGTTTAGTTTATTTGTTTTAGATTAAAAAAGTACTTCATCTGTAGTTAAAATGTATCCATTTTAATATAATAATATATTTTAAATAAAACATTTGCAATAAATTAAGTATAGTTGTTTATTTTTATGTGGTTTTTGGCCCGAGTTTACTCATTTTCACTCATAGTGTTGCTACTTTGTCTACTTTTATTTTGTTTGACTTTTTCTGGAAAAACTAGTTAAATATCAATTATAATGTTTAAACATTGTTATCATCTGTTTTTGTAGGAACTGTGTATGCCCTGTATGTCCTGTCGGTTTGTTCACATAATCACAAGACAGTATAGAATTTAAAGCAAGTATTTATTTATAGGGAAAATAAACAGTAAATAAATCAAACAGTGCTTGTTGCACAACACCTTAAAACAGAGGAAAACTAAATCGTTTCTTTCTGAGAAGTTTATTAATTCTATTTTTTATTTGCTTCCAGTCCTGGGCTGTGGCATGAAATTTCTTTGCAACAGCATCAGAAATTGCTTGACGCACGTTGTGGGGCAAAGCGTTTTCTCCCCTGGAACCATCGAAATTCACCAATTCTACCCAGTCCTGATAGACGCGAAGAGGAATTAACCGTTTAAACAGATGAACAGCAAAATGATCTGTTCTTGGTTTGCCATCTGGTCCTGTTGAATCCAGATACATTCGTTGCTCTGTCTTCAGGGGAACGTGATTTAAAGTTATGTCAGGTTGGATTAATCCCTGTATGAGAGACCGACGAACATGATAATGTGAGGCGTTTGTTGGTGTTTTAGGCAGTCTCAAACAAAAGGACGTTGTGTTGGACACAGAAGAAAATCCCAAATTTTCTCGAACTGGTGTGCAACATGTTGGTTAGGCGATGGTTTGAATGTTTTGCGTTTGATCGAGAGTCCATTGACAAAATGTGTTCCGATAGAGTTTGCTGTCTGTAAGTGACTAGACTTACATCTGCATCATCCAAGTGTCCGCTGGCTGAGGTTGATTTCTCTTCTAATGCAGAATAATGAGGTTCATTTTCATTAGACTCAAAACAGAAGAAACACCACAAACTTAATAAGAAATAGTGTAAATAAAAATAGATTCTTACACCTTGCTTTTTGCTATCGCAAACTGCGACTTTCTTATAGAACGTATTTGCCTCCATGCCTGTTGTAGGATTAAATTCAGCAACCAATGTGTAATACCAATTTTATGTGAACTGCAAATGCATACACTGTAGTTAGGCTAGTTTGATACAGAATTTTATATCTTAGGACCTCCCCTCCTAAAGATAGTGTGAATATTTTGGTTTTAACTGCATTTACGAAAAAGAAAACGCGGATCACCAGCTCAAACGACTGTGGAATAGTTAGGAAAACTACAGTATCACTATTTGCACTTGTAATTATCCTTGTTGTATTGTAGTTATCAAAGTCATTGTATCAAAACCATTTGTACTTAGTGTGAATAGAATATAATGGTATTTGTATTGGGCGTTAATATGTGCTAAACATGGGGATAAAAGCTAATAGAAATGCAAATAGGCCTTTACAGAAACTGAATACAGAAACTTTCTTTAAATACAAAACATTTTTTTTTTGTATTTAAAAATAATTTAATACTGTACTGTAGCAAACATCGACATGACACTATTTATATGTAATAATACATACCATACATATGCATATTAGAAAGGAGAGTTAGGGCAAAAACGTTTTAGTCATTAAAGTTGTTTAATTATTAAAGTCATTATAATGCATGATTTAGCAGTAATATTTAGATTATAAAGTCAACACTAGTTGTGAGATTTCCAAAATAAAGTTAACAATATTGACTTTTTAATATTGTTATTATACTCATGCAATATAAAGATTAAGTCATTTGCCAAGGAAGCATTTTTATTAACACTAGATTTACTAACCCTGCGCAAATGTGCCAGGCCTCACAGGTAATGGGTGGTTTGCACAACAAATGTATCGAGCTGAAGAACTGTGAAAATCTCAGCAGGGGTGAGTAACATCTCGGGACTTTCACCAGAAAATAAAAAAGTCAGTAATTCTAGTGTTATTCATTTATACACAAAAATGCAGACTATTTTTACTTACGTTTTAACTCATTTTTACCCATAGCTAACTAACTTCACGTTTTTTTTTCCGTGAAGTTTCGCTGCGTTCACCTGTCCTTACACAACTGTTTCCTCTAGAGATGAGATTAAACGCTGTTTGCCAAACTTAATGTAGTGTGTATTGTATTTTTGAAAACACTGTTACAAAAACAACAACAATATTATAATATAGAGATATTTGATTTATTTCACATCAGTCCGTCACATAAAACCTGCGTGGCTCCGCTTCCAAAAATGCATGCGACTTTGGCAGAACCCAAAGAAGAAACTTGCTGTAAAATTCTGAACAAATAGACAAATATATAATAACTGTGTCTATTTGTTCTGAGTTTTTGTAGCTGTTTTCACACAATTACTAAGTTACATGTGCATTTTTTTTACCTTTTTTATTTTTTTAATAATAATTACAAATTACATTTATTCACTTTTTGTCATACTGCATTATGTTTGTAATTTTTTTTCTAAATTAAATTCAGTTATAGTCACATTATTTTAAGCAAATGATGTATTAATTTCCATGTGTTTTGTTTTTTGCAAAAAAAATATTTATTTTCATCTGTGTATCACATATTTTTCTCTTTTTTTCTTTTGTCCTAATACTTTTGGTTTTCTAACACTCCCCTTCCTGTATTTTTCTGTTGGCTTAAATAAACACACAGACAGGTGTGGCGCCTCTTTCCTGACCCCCGCCCCTCCCCCCAAGGCGTCGTCAGGCAACTGCTCGTGATGGTGACTGTGGATCCGGCTGTTCAGACCTCTGTCCTGTAGCCGCCTGTAGATCTGCCTGTTTAGAACAGTGCTGTGCATTTTCCTGTTGATCTGCACGATGATCTATTTATAAAATAACTGCAGTGCAATTTTGACATTTAAAAACAGCAATTATTTTTTGTGAGGGTAATCAGAGGACGCAGTGATGTTCTGACGTCCACATTAGTGAAAGTGTAGATGTGTGAGTGTGTATTAATATTATAAAATGACAGTGTGTGTGTATCACAGTCTAAAAACACTCCCACTGCTGTCAGCTCTTTATTAACGTCTGGGAGTGAAATCACTTCTGTTTGATCTCTGATATAAACTCCTTTTTAGGAGAATTGTAAGTCGACCCTTGGTGTTAGGTCTAATAAATAATAATAATAAATAAAAAAGTCTCTGTATCGATAAGAAAAATCAACATAAACTAACTGGCTAGTCGGGTAGTCAGTTAACTATCAGTTCAGGTAAAATAAGCTTCACTAACTTTTAATGAGAAACTGGTTTGTCAAATCAAGTTGGTTAATTTTGATGCTAAAAAAAACAAACAGTAGATTTAATAATATACCGTATGATCGCCACAAAACCAGGCCGATGTGATCTAAAGATATTGAGGATACAAAATTCTGGAGAGATTTTTGATATCTCAAAAGGATAAAAAAAGAAACGCCTCAGGCAAATTTGACTTAAAATGCCTCAACATGATGCATCATAAATTCAATTAACACTAAACACAACAACAAAAAGACTGAAAAATAACTGTTTTCAATTAAACACACACACATGCAAGTTATGTAACGTCACACTACATACAGTTAAGTTTACGTGTTCTTTTAATGTGTGTCGATGACCAAGAGAAGGGTTGGAACTGTTCTTTACCAATGCACCACATGGTCATGTTATTATTTTAATTATATCATCAGATCAGAAAATATCATGAACTCCTCTATTAGTTTATGCATTTAAGGATCTAAATATTTAAGCTCACAGAGGATTTGGAACACAAACTTTAGGACTTGGACTTGTCTTGAGACTTGAGAGCCAAAACAGAATTCACAATAAACTCTGAACATTACACTCGATCTGAAATTTCACACTCTCTCCCCGACACACACTTATAATCAGCGATCTCTCTACAGTTTATTCTTTATGAAATTAAATGTTTAGCTTTCCGTACTGTCTGTTCCATGCCGCGGTTCATGTTTGTTTTTTCCCACCTTGGTTCTAACTCTTGCCTGCTCTCTAATATTCTGTTTGTGCCTGACCTTCTTGTTTCTTCGATCGTTTCCATTTTAAAATGCTCAGGTAAATGTTCTTTTTTTCTGCGACCGAATCCCGTATCAGCTTCCCTTTCTAACTCCCGGTTATAATGATTAATGCGTTGTATATTTAACCTGTAGGTCCTATTTTATTTCTCACATTTCCACAGAATTCGACTGCAAGACAACATTACTAATTTAAAAAGTTCTGGTTGAATCAATTTTGATAGAATATTTTTTTTACATAAAGGCAAAAATCTCAACGTGGTGTAAAACTTTGTGCCATATTTTTTCTTAAAGAAATTAAATTTTTTAGTAAAACCCCAAATTAATAAATGAATTAAAGTAATAAAGCACCGGTGTTTTAGGTATAATAAATAATTTGAGGAGACATATGTTGACATGCATTTTTTTAAACACCGGAAGGATGATAATCAAATTTTTATTATCGGCAGAATTCTGTGTAAATATGATTTATGTTTTGTCTTATATTTAAAACACAGTGCCAGGTTTTTCACAACTTTATTAAAGCAGTGTAAGGAAATTATAAAGCCTTTTTCTGCTTGGTTTTGGTGTTATTTCATACGTTTTCTAAAACAAGACAGTTATTAAAAGTGAAATGTAGTACGGGAAACATTTTTGAGTAGCTTACAAAGAAAAGGCAGAAGATGAGGGATAAATGAAAAGAGCAACAGGAAAGCAATGTGGACTTTCTGAATTTAAGTCCACTGTGTTCGGTCGAGCCAATCTCCAGCTTTTTCAGGTGGCGAAGCAAAAAAGGGAAGAAACAGAGAAAAGCTGAGAGACAGAAAAGAGACAGAAAAATACAGCAAAAACAGTGAACTAAAAGATTTAAAAGAAAATGACAGAAAATCACTGTAACCTGTAATTTTAATCAAATTATGTTAATTTCCAGGAAATTTATGTAGACTAAATTGTAACCTTCTGTTAGCGTTTAATCTTATGACTTCAAACATTTCTTAAAATTTGTTAAGTACTACTTCTACAATCTACCTTTGGCTCTATGTGCCTGTCAGTGTTTGGAAAAACATCAAATTAAGATAATCCTGTTCTTTTTGCTTTTGCTAATTTAAAATAGTTTAATGGTTTTATATGTATACTTATGTAACCCTTTTCTTTTTTTTTGTACTCTTCTCTCTCTTCTCTCTCTTCTCTCTCTCTCCGTCCGTTTGCATCCGCCTCCAGCACCGCCCCTATCGCTCGGCCTTGTGTTATAATTGTGTGTGTGCGATGGTGGAGAAACACGAACACGAGGGGAGAAGGCAAACCGTCATGGATCGTGGCTTGACCCGTTGATTTCACCAAACACGACCTACAGCATTGATAACATTAACTGAACATTGTTTTCCTCTCATTTTAATGTACATACAATTCAATAACATTCTTTTGCTGATTGTATTAATCCTACATCACTCTGCATCCGTAACAAATTATTAATCATGTTTAAAAAAACAGAACAAAACACATATTTGTCTCATTTCATTTGTTTTTTTACTATTTAGCCGTTTAAACACAAAAACATATCACTAAATTAAACTTTAGTGTACATACAACAAAAGTATTTTACATTTAACTTCCTGCTGCTCTTAACATGACTAACCTACAGCATTGATAACATTAACGGAAGCCAAAATGTCGACCTACAGGTATATCAGTACTAGGGCAAGTCAAGAGGCTCAAAAGCTACAAAATAAACTGGTGTACAGAAATGCTTATAGTGACACCTAGTGGGCAACTCAGTTCACTGTCCTACACTTACATTTATTGTAGGAGGTTAAAATATTACTTTACACAATAAATCACACCCTTCTATTACTGTGTTTACTGAAGATCACCATTTACTGAACACACTCATTATTGGTGAAGAGTCAACCGATCACATCAGTCTGCACCTAAAGAAATTTTAAATGAGAGAGATAGAAAGAGAGGAAGAGCGATTGTGTACATATTGATTTGTCTTGTGTTAAGTGAACCTATTAGTGTTCTTAGTGGGTGTGGATTTACGTCTAACCTGTCTGTCTCTCTCCATCATTCCTATTGAGTCTTGTGCAGTGCCATGGATTAGGTGTGAAAAAAAGTGAAGATACAAAACACACTTTACCTCAAAAGCAGAAAACCAAAGTCTTACAGAAAAGTTCACAGTGCAGGTACTTTACCTCCTTTATCTTTGAGCAGAACCTACCACTCCAGGTGTGTAAGCACACAGGGAACCAGTATGTTTGGGTAAATTAGTATGTTTCCTCATTTCTCATGGATGGAGGGGTGTGTGTGTGTGTGTGTGTGTGGGTATGGGGGGGTTGTACTGGTACTAATGAGTTCTCACCATGTGGGTGGTCGGCTAATATTCTGTAGGCTGAAGAAAGAAGTTCCCAAATCTCTTTAGTCAGACCAGTCAGGGTGAATGAAAATCTGGTTTCTCTGATGAGTAGAAGCTTTGTGCTGCTGAGAGGAGCTGTGTACACTACCACAAACCTGATAACAGGAAATGTGTTTTAGTTAACATGATGCCAACAATCCATGGTACAAACTATTCACTGATGGAGACAAGAGTGTAAAATGTTTTTGGCAATTTAATATTTATAATGATTAAAATAATCACAGTAAAAAGCTATCACAAAAACAAACAAACAAATAAACTAACAAATAAACAAACAAACAAAAACACTACTGTTTGTATAAAGTATAGTCCAAACCTGGGCATTAATTGGGGCCTTTTATTAGAGTACTGACCAAAGTATTTATCTGTGCCCCAGTATAAAGACATTACTGAGTTTTGAGCTCCAATATAAAACCTAATTAGACTTTCTGGCGTCTGGCTTTCTGTCGCTGTCACCGTCTAGCTTGCTGTCGCCGCCTGGCTTGTCGTCGCCATCGGTGCCTGGCTTGCCGTTGCTGTCTGCCTTTCTGACACTGTCGGGCGTCTGGCTTGCCGTCACCAACTAGCTTGGCGTTGCCGTCACTGTCTGGCTTTCTGTCGCTGTCAGCATCTAGCTTGCCATGGGTGCATGGCTCGTCATTGCTGTTGGCCTTGATTTTTTTTTTTAGAGGTTCAGTTTCTGACTGAGTTCCTGCTGTTTCACATTTAAATAAAAATTCTGTTAATATCATTTACTTTAGTTGCATTTTATTAATTCAGTGAATTTTACCCTAGCACCTTAATGTAAGACAGTAAGGTGTTAGAGCTCAGGACTTTCTCACATTTGTTCCTTCTGCTCATTGCTAATACCTTGCTTTACATCTGTCTGAACAATGATCTATTACTATTTTGTATTCAGCTGTTCATAATCTAATGATGGCTTGATTTTTTAACAGAGATTGGCTAATTTACAGAAAACTTCACACACAGACGGCTCTAGTTTTGGTCTGCACTGCTAGTCAATGTGTAGCCTGCTGTGGCAGATTAGCAGTCAGTCATGTTTCAGGAATCTGGCTGTGAGCTGAAAACACTTAAGCAGATGTTGTTTCGAGAGCAGGCATTGATTGGACTTTAATTGATTTGCTTCAGCTATCAGAAAATACAGACACAGACCCAAGTCTGATCTGAATAAAAGTATTTTGTTTTTCTTATGGCGGCGGCAGCCATAGTGCATAATGCACATTACTGCCACCTACTGGGTAGGCGTATGCAGGGGCGTGTTTGATATTAATGTCCGAATAGTGAAGACACACCCCTCGTTAACACAAAGGTGAAGAAATGCAGGAATAAATTAAAACAAAAATAAATAAACATTTAAATAAATACATGCAGAAAAATTATATGGAAATGAATAAATAGGTAAATAATAAATCATGGAGTTAATAAATAGGCAAATTAATAAATAAGACAAAATAGAAACCAAACCCAAATTGCATAAAGACTCCTACTCTGCGAATTTCTGAACAGGGAGAGGTGTGGTCATTTATAAATGCGGTTGCCAGGCAATGCACCACAAGGCAATCAGCCTGGATACGCCACATTTAAGGATCCTGATACTTCGTGCAATCATTAGGTAGCACTGGTAAGAAAAGACAAAGACAAAAATAAATAAAAAGAAAGTGCACAGCAAGCAAAGGCAAGACCTAGCCTCTGTCTTCTAAAGATGCCGGCGAGAGAGAGAGCGTCCTGCTGTCCTTCGCTCTCTGGTTAATATAAAAGTATAAAAATACACAATTCTCTCATAAATCCTCGGTAAGGGCATAGGCCCCAAGTGAATGTAGTTTTTTATTTTTTATTTTTAGAGCCTCGTCCGCTCTTGTGGAGATTGCGGAGCTCAGTTTATTTTGTGTTTCCAGTTGTCTTTTGTTTTCGTTTAGTTCACAATTAATAATTCCACGCTATCTCCAAACAAAATAGTCCTGCCATGCGTATCATAGGCACTCTCAAACTCCTGATACATTGACCACCTTTAAAGCCCTTTATGCTCTTATAAATAATATTACATCTCGTGACGCGGCTCTCCATACCCCACCACATAACACAAATATGAACAAAAAAGAAAATAATCTGAAAATAAGTAATTAGTCAAATGAATACGTGCATTTATTTATTTATTTGCCATTTCTGTGCATCTTTATTTATTATTTAATTACCTGGGACCGGTTTCCCGATAACGCACACTCTTAGCGTGCTTAGAAGACTCTTAAGATATATCTTACGTAAAGTAATTACTTTCCTAAGTGTGTTTCTAACTGTCCCTTAGGAGTCTTCTTAAGTCGCTGCCTCTTATGTCCGACGTTACAAGGCGCTTTCTACAGTGAAGGTACTGAATTAGCTGACATCGGTTGCTCAAAAATCGATTTTTTACTCCTTTTGCATGACGGCGTTAAAAAAGACAGCACTTACTATGCAAATTAAACATTGCACAAAATTCTTCAAATAACAATTATTTCTACATGGGTTAACTTATCAATAGCATGCCATAATAGACAAATATATAAATTAAATCACCAAACTGTCGCTAATATTTTCATGTAACCTGTAGTGGCGGTAAAACGAACCGGGTATACAATCATAGTTGATTGACAAACAGCTGACAAAACTGTGAAGCATGTCAGTTGTTGGGGTTTTATAGCGGACTATGGAATAAATACGATGAGATGACAGAGTAGAGGTTTAATACCTACGCGGTTTCGTGCAGTGGCGGTAAGGACGGTTCATCATGATTTAGCGCGAGTTTTGGTGCCGTGATTATGTTTCAATCTTACCACGCAAAAAAATTAAACATGTTTAACACGCAGAAGCTAGCGGACCTTGCAGAAACTCTTAGGGAGTTTTTCCTTGCCACTGTCGCCATTGTCCTAGGCTTGCTCATCAGGGACAATCATATAATTTTGATTTATACACATTCACATTTCATACAAACTTAATTCTTTTGATTGTGTAAAGCTGCTTTGTGATGATGTAAATCGTTAAAAGCGCTATACAAATAAAATTGAATTGGAACGTCAGGCAGTCACGCGAGGCGGCTCATGGTGACTAATACCCTTATCTCACCTATGCGGTTTGACTCACGGTGAGATGTGATGTTAGGCACCGTGAGCTGCCACGGTTGCCCGTCGACGTTCCGCGAAGTTCTAGAAGGTCTGCAAGGTTCCGCGAGGACCGTGGAAAGATGAAAACGTAATCACAGCACAAAAACTCGCGCTGAATCATGATAAACCCTACTTACAGCCATTGCGTGAAACCGCGTAGGTGGGATAGGGGTATAACACCGCATCTCACAGTGAGTCAAACCGCATAGGTGACATAGAGGTATAAAGCATTACAGTCACTCAGAAAAATTAATAAATGCTGGGTTTAAAACTCCCAGGTTAATTTCTCATTTAACTAAATCAAATTTTATCATAAAATAAAACGTGTCAAAAGAAAAGTCCATCCAGTTATGAATGATGGCTAATGATTAATGAAACATATTTTAAACAAAAAGCAGCAAGCAGCTGGACATCAGGATGTAGACCGTAGAGGTCCAGACCAACCTTACAAATGTGTGACTTACCTAAGAGATACTTAGCGTTCGAACGTTTCGGGAAATGCGCCATACCGTTAAGAGAGGGGTTAGAAGAACTACTTAGCGATAAGAAGCTTTCGAGAAACCGGGCCCTGGCCAGTTTTGGTCCTGCATACTTTTCTGCCAGTGTCTGGCTTCCACTGCTACCAGAAGAAGTTGCTTTCGTTATTTTTTCCCATTGTTATTTTTGTTGCTGCTCCTTTTACATTGTTTGAATGTAGTTTATTATTCCTGCTACCAGTGCCAAGGGATATTATGTGGGTGTTATGTGGATTATGTGGACGTGGCCATATCTTATGCCGTACTCATCTGGATTTCTCTCGATCCATTGCTACTGTACATCGCTACTTTGCTGTGTCAATATACAGTATGGTGACTGAGCTTCTTTATCTCTGGCCCTACTCCTCTCATCAGAGCTTGAGGTATAATGACACCAAGAACGTAATATTATTCTGGCCCTAATTTTATAAATCAATTGGTCAACAACGACTATACTCGCTGTTACATGTCGACCACCAGAATACTGTAATATATTTTTAGCTAAATACTGTGCATTTGTAACCTCTCTCTGTACACTTTCTCCAAACGTTATCAATGTCTTTTAGGAACTTTCAGAAACACATTCAGACAAACCTTCCACTTTGTCTACTGCAATCAACAACCTCCAATGCAGTGTCCATTTATTCACCCACCAGTAAGGGCTCAGTGTGATGCTTTCATGACCTTCTTTAATACTAAAATGACTAACATTCAGCCGGTGGCTAACCTCTTCATCAAATACTTGCCATAGCTCACTTGCTAATCATTCTTTCACTCTTCCCTCTTGTTTTAAGCTCTGAATCTCAGATTTAATTAATAATTCTTTAACATGTCCGCTCGATCCTCTGCCAACCTAACCTCTTATAATTATTCAGTCTGGGTTCTGTACCGAACAAAGTACAGAAACTGCTTTGGTGAACGTCACCAATGACCTCCTGGTGGCTGCTAATACTGGAATATTAACCATGCTAGATTTGAGTGCAGCTTTTGACACTATTTTACACAATACTTTACTAAATCGCTTAGCTAATTGGCATCTTCGGCATCCCTCGCACCAGGTTCACTTCATATCTCTCCAACAATTAAATTCAATTCAATTTTATTTGGATAGCGCTTTTAACAATTGTCATTGCCGCAAGGCAGCTTTACACAATCAAAACAATTATTTATGATTTTATGGAATGTGAGTGTGTTTGAATCAAAATGGTCAGATAGTCCCTGGTGAGCAAGCCGAGGGCAAGGGAAAACTCCCTGAGATGGTAATAGGAAGAAACCTTGAGAGGAACCAGACTCAACAGGGAACTCATCCTCATTTGGGTGAAACAGGAAGCAGTAAATGATCTGCATTTATACTGTCTGTTAGGCGGCAAGCAGTTCAGCTATAATAGTTGATTTTAATTGATGTTAATATGGAGTCTAGGTAGTTATTGGAGACTCAGGTAGACTTGTAAGAAGTTCCAGTCCTGAACTATCGAACTGTCAAGTCCCCAGAGAAACAGCTGCAAACACCAGTCGAGGCCAGAACCGTCTTCATGGTACAGTGAAACCGTCCCCCGACACCAGACGCATCCCAAAGAGACACATGGGCATCCATGTGACGAGATCTCCAAGCAGAAGCGGGGCACCAGTATGGGTCAGACAGGTCCGGAGGGCAGAGGGAGTCTGGATCACTGGCAGTTAGAGAAATGGCATGTGTAGCTCGACAGAGAGAGGGAAGAGAAAGATGGGGAGAGAGGCAAAGAGAGAGAGAGACAGAGAAGAAGAGGAGAGAAGGCAGTTAGGTCTGGTCACAGTCACACAATGTATAATGTGAATGTATATTAACTGTAGAGTGCAAGCAGAGACTCCAGCAGGACTAACTATGACATCATAACTAAAAGGGAGAGCCAGAAGGAAACACAGACATGAGGGGGAACTGAGATGTAAAGCAAACAATCACCTCACTGTCAACAAATCTGAGTGATCAATGAGTGTGGGGAAGACAGCATCTAAACATACCAGTTCACCATACTTGCTCCTTTACTTAAGGCAAATCTATTTATAAAAATGCTTGGCTAAATAAATAGGTTTTTAGCCTGGACTTAAACACTGAGACTGTGTCTGAGTCCCGAACACTATTTGGAAGACTATTCCATAATTTTGGGGCTTTGTAAGAAAAGCTCTGCCCCCGACAATAAACAGCTTGTTCTAGGAAAAAATCCTGTTCTGTTCCCAGCCTTGCTCTGGTGTTCCCTAAGGCACTGTACTTGACCCCCTTCTGTTCCTCATCTATCTTCTCCCTCTTGGTCAAATATTTAAAATATCCAGTATACATTTCCATTGTTATGTAGATGATACACAACTTTATATCTTCACGAAACCTGTCTCTGCTCTTTCACCCTTCTGTCTCACCAACTCCTTAAATGGAATAAACACTTGGTTTTCCTGCAACTTTCTCAAACTTAATTAGATAGAGGTCCTCCTCATATAGTCAAAATCCATTCTATCCACGTCCAACAGTTTCTTACTCTGTATCAATGGTTCTTCAGTTTCTCCATCTCCTCATGTCAAAAACCTGGGGGTCATCCTCAATCTCACTCTGCCTTTTGAGTTCCATATCAATAGTGTCTCCAGGTCATGTTACCTTCAGCTCTGAAAAACACTGCAAGCACTAAGACCCAGCAGGGGAGAAGATAGGGCTCGGCTTTACAGCTCCCCTCCTCTCTGGTTGCCAAACAAACACACAAACTCTTCTCTGTCGCTACTGTTTTTAAAGGTGAGGAGCTGTTTAATTCGGTTTTTTTGTTGTTGTTGTTGTTGTTTTACTTTACAGCAGTGATCCCTTTAGTGTGCCCTCACGCGAGTGTGACTAGCGATGTTCCTTGCTAATTTTTAAACGATTTTAAAAACGGTCTCTCACAGCATGTGTGTGTGTGTATATTTACCCAGCAGGAGAGACGATTACCTATAATTCCGCTGCAAGAGAGAGAAAAACCGTTGGCTCACTTGTGATGACGTGACGCTTGGTGTTAAAACAAGAAGCACATGCGTGAAACATGTTACTCGGTGCTCGTAAACTAAGACAATGCTCGTTTTTCAAGTCAAAAATTATAAAAAAAATTGTTGCTCGTCTTGCAGAACACTCGTAAACCGCATTACTCATAATCCGAGGTTCCACTGTAGTTCTTGTAGATGACAGAAGTGAGATGCTCACTGTTCTGTTTATTACTTTTACACAAAAATTTATTTCTATTTTTGAAAACACTTAAAAACTCAAATATATTATTTTATAAGAAATAGGTACAAAACGTAATAATTACTTGTGCATGCACTTACGTGCAATAAAATGTCATTAGTGTTCACATTGTAACTAAATCTGAACATGTCATACAAGATGGCGCCGGTGAGGTCGGCTGCCGTCACGACTGCTCCGACCTATTTTACTTTGTTTTCGTCTTTTAAGTTATCTTTCAGTAACTTTAAACATGCTAATTCACCACCATTGAGTACATTAGGTATGATAGAGACACTCTTGTTTCTATTGGTATACAATGTACTTACAATAAGCGTTTTTAACTCCGGATCCGAGCTGGCCGAGTGAGATCCTGAGGGAGAACAAAGGACGCGTCGCGAAGCACCGGCCACGAGGGAAACGAGCCGGCGTCAGGAACAGGCTGAGAGCCCGTGCTCAATTATGTGAAAATGCTCTTCCACCACCGTCATCTCCTCCTGAACATCAGCAAGACAAAGGAGCTGGCCCCCGCCAGTTAGATGGGCTTCAACCTTCTTTCTATTAGCTACATGACAAAAAGAATATACTAAATCATGTTTAATAAATAGTTCAGTGATCATGTAATCAAATATCACCTTTTTGCAGAATGTTTTTGTGTTTCATTTTCACTTGGCTTCTGGTTCCAGAAGGATTACACCTTATTAAATAAGAAACCATAAATTCCTGGCCAGTATACATTGGTATTTTAACCTAAAGAAGTGAATGGCAGGAAAAGTAAATACTTTCATTTAACCGTCAAAAGGATGCAGAATAAGTGTTTAATTATTTTGCATTATAATAAAAAGGGAGACGATGTCAAATTTGCACTTTATTACACTCACGCATTTACTCTGTCCGTAAAAAGTCAACTCTCTTTCTTTAGCCGGTGCAGCTGTATTGCTTTTTTTCATTATTATTGGCTTAAATTCCTCATATGCGGGACGTCCGGTTAGCAGCCACATGTTGTAGACGTGTGAGTTAGGCGCTCCGACAATTTAACATTGGAACTCGGCGGAGAGGAAAGCTGGAATATCGCGGTCAGCAAGTTCGTATCGTGGAAGACGACCCTCCCGAAGTTTTAAGCCAGCGAGCAGAGTATAGAGACGTGAAGACTTTATACACGAGTTATACAACTGTGGACTCCAGCCTTCTCTTCTGTATCCAGCGCAGCTCCGGATTACTCTCTCTACCGGACAAAAGAAGTGGCTACGCCTGGTAGAAGAGGCGCAGAAACACATAGACAGCTTGTTGAAAACAACGTAGGTCACTGTAGTTTTATTTTTTAATACTACAATTCTCAGGAGTCTGTTCTTCGTACGTCGCTTGACACATCCGAGATGAACTGACACATCTAAGATGAGATTATCGTGCTAAGAACGAAGTCAGTTCTTCGAGCTCACCTGTTGTTGATGATTAGTATATCTGGACTGAGTTGTCTAGGATTATTGCGCGCTTGTGCGTTGGTTTAAAAGGCGATATGATCGACAATAGAAACACTGATCACAAGCCCTCCGATTGCTTGACGAAATGGAAAAAGAGCGGCTCAACTTTTTTTTGTAACACGTGTTATGCGCTGAAATGCCCCCCTGCCATGGATTGCCCCCCCCTACATAATCGCTATCAAATATTATATTAGAACATAAATTCATAGGTTAATGGTTTACAAATTACAAATTACATGAGACAATAAAATAAAATAAGCAATATGAAAATAAATATGTTGTATATGAAAAAATAGAAATATTATGTATACTTTTATATTGTTTATTTTATAATAAAATTAGTTTCGTCCAATTTATCATTATAAAATATTTATTTTTAATATATATATAAATATTTATTTGCATATTTTTATGACAAACCCCTGAAAAATAAACGTGTTATAAAATAAACATTATACAAGAATTTGTATTAATGGTCTTGACGGCTGTCTCGTGCCGAGGGTTTATTATAATAGTAATATCATATTTGATAACAATAAACCTATGAATTTATGTTTATAAAGGAGCGCAGGCTAAATCCTGTTTACATGAAATAAAGCTGCTCCCGAGCAGGTTCAAGCTTACAGATATGTTGCTATGACAACAAATACTAGAAGCGCATCGAAGAACGAAACAATCCAAGATCAGGACAAATACACAACAATCAAATCCAGCTAACTGAGTTAGCGACGTACGAAGAACGGACCCCAGGAAAGTACCCTTTTTTTAACTTTAAAATCTAGCCATGTTTACGTTTTTCCTGGTAAGAGTATTGTGTTAAACATGTGTAGTTGTTATTATTATTTTTCTATTATTATTTTCTCTATTTCTAGTCACTTGTGATTTTATGTTTGTTTGTTTTTTAGAGTTACAATGTGACGTGGGGGGGATCTCCAAAGCCAGTATTGTGTTAGTTCTGTGTACAGGGTGTATCTTCAATAGGTTACTCTGTGTTATACACTTTTGTTCTAAGGCTGACGCTAGGCATCTCAGCATTATTCATGTTTATCTACCTGCATCTTCCTTCAGGGAGAATGAATAGTTCTTTAAACCTTGTGAGCTGGAATGTTAAGGGTTTAAACCATCCGGTCAAGAGAAGGAAGGTGCTCTCACACCTTAAGCAACTTAACACTGCAATTGCCTTTTTACAAGAAACTCACATTCGCAGTTCCGATAATTCTCGTCTTATGTGGCGTTGGGGGGGGCAGCACTACCACTCGACCTTTCAGGCCAAAGCTAGGGGTGTCTCAATTCTCATTAATCCAAACATCTCTTTTGAGCATCATAATGTTATTACGGATATACATGGTCGTTATATCATTGTTTCAGGGAAGTTATTAAATACTAACGTAGTGTTGGCTAATTTATATGCCCCTAATTATGATGATGTTTCCTTCTTTGAACATTTCTTCTCTGCTCTACCAGATCTGAGCTCATACTCTCTCATATTAGGTGGAGACTTTAACTGCTGTTTGGATCCATCACTTGACAGGTCATCTCCCAATCCTATACCTCTGAGTAAATCCGCCACGCTACTTCAGTCCTATCGCTGCAGCTTTGGTATTTCTGACATATGGGGCTTCCTTAATCCAAAAAAGAAAGAATACTCCTTTTTTTTACATGTACATGATACTTTCTCCAGAATTGATTATTTCTTTATAGATAATCAACTGATCCCAATAGTTAATTCTTGTGCTTATCAGAGCATTGTGATATCGGATCATGCTCCAGTTGTTATGTCTATTACGTCCCCAGGTCTAGGGTCCCGGAGCGTAATAAATAATAACATTTTACACAAAGAATTTGCGTCTTTTGTTTCCTTTTTATTTACACACACAGGAAGCTCTTGGCTTCAAGGTTGGGCCAAGGCCAAAACCCTTCCCTATCTCCTCCCACAAACTAACTAAACTACAAAGAATCGTCACAAACTCACGCCCAGTGGCTCAGAGATATTATGTCCTGTTTGTCCCTGGAGAAGATCCACTACTCAATCCGTTATTCAGACTTGAAATTTCAACAGGTGTGGGAGCCCTTCCTTCGCTTCTTTAATATACAATTATAGTTTAATTCCCTTTTTATTTAATCGTTTGTTTGTTTGTTTTCTTTTCCCCTTTTTTTTGTTGTATACAAAACCAAAAAACTTCCAGCTCCAGGTTCTCTTTTCTTTTCCTTTTTTCATTTCTCTCCTTTTTTGTTATGCCTGGCATCTAGCCTTTTTTTTATACATGTAAAGCTGGCTTGGAGTTAGGGAGGGGTGGGTGCTATAGCGATTTATAAGGAAGTACCCTGTACCCTGTATTATCCCTGTTTAAAATCAATAAAAATATTGTTAAGAAAAAAATTCCTCATATGCGCACATTAAAACCTCTGTGAAGTATGGCGCTTTCTTTTTTTCACTTTGATTTTTCATTTTGACTCGTTAAATCGGCCTCTTTGTGTATGCACCGTGACCGCGCATTACCTCTGGGTAACCAGTAGGAGGTTTGATTAAACTTACTCTGCTCAGGGGTTTTGAAACCGACATACTCATGGTATGCGGGTTTGGGGTAAATCAACCCAGAGGCTATGATTTACCAAATGGTAAGTTAACCAAGCTGTCCGGAACACCCTGCAGATGGCAGACTTCAGCTGTTGTAGTGTTGTGGTGGTTTATTGTTATCACAGAGTCTTTACACCCGTTGATGATTATCATGACCTGTTTCTGATAAATGACACACAATAATTTCTGAAATAGAGCTCATAATCATTTCAACATGTTAAAATTCACAGAGCTAATTTATTTTTACTGTAAAAATGTGAAACAAATGAAGGACAATTAAGGCAATAAAATTAATCACTTTTTCTAAACCCTAAATCTCTCTAACCCTGTATTTACCTACACTAACATACACAGTACAGGCCAAAAAGTACTTTGCTCTGATTACTGCTTTGCACACTCTTGGCATTCCCTAGATGAGCTTCAAGAGGTAGTCACCTTAAATGGTTTTCCAACAGTCTTGAAGGAGTTCCCAGGTGTTTAGCACTTGTTGGCCCCTTTGCCTTCACTCTGTGGTCCATCTCACCCCAAACCATCTTGATTGGGTTCAGGTCCGGTGACTGTGGAGACCTTTTTTTTGTTAAGTACATAACTCCACATGTGTTCATACATAGTTTTGATGCCTTCAGTGAGAATCTACCAATGTAAATAGTCATGAAAATAAAGAAAACACTGTGCATGGGGCTTAGCATGCAAAGAGCCCAAGACCCCCTGACCCCTGACCACACACCAGATTCCCGTCTGATCGAGTCCCCTGGGATACAGAGGACGAACAAGTCTGATCCATACATGCCCCGCCCACAACCCACAGCACCCAGAGGATCTGTTACTGATGTCCTGGTGCCAGACACCACAGCACACGAGGCCCTGCAGAGCCGCCAGAACTGCCCCGTCTGCACCAGGGGGACATAAACCCTCTGTGATTTTAATATTAAAGGGTTTGATGTTATGCTGTTCAGATCGTCTTGTGCTGGTGTTTATGTTTATACATGCAATAGCCAGATACCTTAATTAGACAAAACAAACAGTTACAGCAGTGTGTCTTTATTCATATCATTTGCATCACTTTAATTCAATTATTCACAAAGTTTAAGAAGCAAATCAGAACACGGACAGTAAAGAAGTGCCGACATTAACACACACGTCAGAGTAAAGGTGTGTGTTTACAGCTGTGAGGAAACACTTCAGTAAACAGAGATGGAAAATGTAATGAGTGTGTTATGTACAGTATGTATACACACTTTATATAAATACATTATAAACTCACATCATCATATTACAGATGTCTTTATTCTCCTAAATAATCCATACAGGATGAGGGTCTCTGACTCCAGGGCTGATCAGAGGACGCAGTGATGTTCTGACGTCCACATTAGTGAAAGTGTAGATGTGTGAGTGTGTATTAATATTATAAAATGACAGTGTGTGTGTATCACAGTCTAAAAACACTCCCACTGCTGTCAGCTCTTTATTAACGTCTGGGAGTGAAATCACTTCTGTTTGATCTCTGATATAAACTCCTTTATCTCCTCTTTCATAACAGAGAACCCAGAACCCATCCTGTGGTGTAGACGGGACATTGTATTTTCTCTTATCTTTATCACTCGCTACACCAACAAACCAGGAGTGTTTTACTGTTTTCTGTGACTCTCTCACTTTCACCTCCCAGTAATGTTTACCAGCCTGAAACCTCTCTTTACACAGAGTGAAGATTTTAACATTATCAGGAATGCCACAGCCCGCGTAAACGTACGCAGGAGTTATCTTCACTTCCTTTCCCTCGTATATTAGAGACTCTGGAGTTTCCTCTGGGTCGATGCTGATGTTCACTGCAGAAATAAATGAGATTTTTGTTATTATTATTTTACACTTCACACTTACAGGAATACAGTAATGTTCAACTGAATTTATTTCTCACCTTTGTATTGTTTCACTTGGTCTAAATCTGTTAGAAAAATAATAAATAACAGTAAAGTACAGTGATGAGTTTATAAAGTCAGAAAAAGGGAATAAACACACACACACACACACACACACACACACACTGGTGTTCCGGTTCCTTCTGAGTTAGTTCTATCTGTAGTGTAAGGTTTATTATTTTTATCCATAGACGTCTTCTGTGGTTTAGTTCATCTCACTTTATGTCTGTTCATCTACTGTTCCTTAAATATTTACAGTAATATGTAACTTACTGTAACTGATCTCTGACGTGGTGAGAGTGGGTCTGTTATCTGAGGTGGAGTCAGCAGGTCCAGTCTCTGAAATGGAGGCAGTAAGTGTGAGATTAGAACTGGTGATAGTGTGGATGAGATGTGAGGTGGAGGCAGCAGGTGTTCTTCTGGAACTCCATTAATCTACACTCATGTATCTGTACCTGGAAGGTGTGTTTTATCTTCCAGTGTTTCAGGATTCTGATGTTCAGATGATTCCTGCTGACTGACCTCTGCTCTCACACACACTATAGAGAATTAATAGAAACACAGTTCGAGAGTTCCTGAGAAGTACTACTATAAAACTACTATAGTTTAATTTGAATTCTTTAAAACCTTCCGATTCACTGTTATCATCAATAAAACACTTAAAAACACACAAAAAGGTTCTTCTGGGTCCTTTAGGGTTTATTACATAATGAAGATCGCTAAACTTACTGAAATAGTGGGAATGAGATTTAGTCAAGTGGATCGGTACGCTTTACACTGACCTGATAAAGACCTGATAAAGACCTGCTCCAGCACTCATCTTCCAGCTCTTCTCTCTTTTACTATCTACAGAGACTGTATAGTTACAGTGTGACAAGACTTCCTGTATAGTCTATTGGACTCCATCAGGGGCTCAGTGATGCTCCATCAGGACGGCGTACTGTTACACTTAATACTGTTCTCATCTACATACATGTGTCTGTCTTAAAGAGCAACTTCTAGTTTTATGTTCATCCTCCTGAATAATATACTCAGCAAAAAAAGAAACGTCCTCTGACTTTCAACTGTTTTTACTTTCAGTAAACTTAATGTGTAAATATTTGTATGAACACTAAAAGAGTCAACACCATAAGATATAAACTAAAAATGTTTCCCAATGTGTCCCTGAATGAAGGGAGGCTCAAAATCTAAAGTACCAGTCAGTATCTGGTGGCCACCAGCTGCTTGAAGTACTGCAGTGCATCTCCTCCTCATGGACTGCCTATTGCGGACAGTCTGAGCACTGATGGAGGGATTGTGTGTTCCTGGTGTGACTCGGGCAGTTGTTGTGGCCATCCTGTACCTGTCACGCAGGTGTGATATTCGGATGTACCCATCCTGTGCGGGTGTTGTTACACGTGGTCTTCCACCGCGAGGATGATCAGCCGTCCTTCCCGTCTCCCCGTAGCACCGTCTCACGGTGCGGACGTGGCGATTTATGGCCCTAGCCACATCAGCGGTCCTCGTGCCTCCCTGCAGCATGCCTAATGCACGTTCACGCAGATGAGCAGGGACCCTGGGCATCTTTCTTTGGGTGTTTTTCACAGTCGGTAGACAAGTCTCTTTAGTGTCCTGCGTTTTTAGAACTGTGACCTTAAACGCCTACTTTCTGTAAGCTGTTAAGGTCTTAACGACCATTCCACAGGTGCATGTTAATTAATTGATTATGGTTAATTGAACATGCATGGAAAACATTGTTTAAACCCTTTACAATGAAGATCTGTAAAGTTATTTGGATTTTTACAACATTGTTGAAATACACAGTCCTGAAAAAGGGGCGTTTCTTTTTTTGCTGAGTATATATTATTAAGTCAATGTTTATATCCCACCTTTTTTACGTAGCACACAATACACTGCAATTCCGACGACACACAGCACCAGAAGAACGGGAATGATGATGATGATGTATCCAGTCAACGACTCTGCACACATAGACATCAACACAAAATAATCATCAGTCTTTTCTTCAGTTCCACCATGTACACATATCCTTACATATGGAAATGGTTTATTTCAGTAATAATTACCTGTGTCACGTGCAGGGACGTGTAACATTATTCTGTCTTCTTTTCTCTCCTGATCAGACAAACCCACAGAGCAGGAGATCCACTCAGACTCAGAGGGAGACACAATCAGCCACGAGCTCACATCTACAGTCCCTACAGAGTCTGAGGATAATAAAAAGTGCTTTGTTATTTCCAGAGGTGGGTAGTAACAAGTAAGCATTACATTTACTCCATTACATTTACTTTTTTGAAAAAAAAAAAGACTTCTATGAGTAGTTTTACTGCACCATACTTTTTACGTTTACTTAAGTAGATTTGTGAAGAAGAAACACTACTCTTACTCCGCTACATTCGGCTACACTCGACTATTTATTCTACACATGCAGCTGATGGATCTACCGCATGGCTGTTTCACCAATCAGACGAGGCAACAATAATCACATGACTCCGTTTGACTAATCAGCTGCAATAATAATAACCACATGTAGTCACATGACCACACCCAAACCGCACCTGGAAAAAATCATCAGCCGGCATCCCTGGCATCATAAAAGCATGTTTCGCTTACAAAAGAATATTTTTATACTGCACTCTACTTCTCTATCTGCCAAAGAGAAGAAACACTTCAACATATAAAAACTCAACTTACAACCTGAGGAAACGTTGTGGTAAGTTTAGCTGTTTCATTAAATGTTGCAATGTTGGCATATAAAATTATTATAATTATACTATACTATACATATAACATACTATATATACTGTGTACTGTGTGTATATATACACTAATATTTAAATATCATAATTAAGAAAAATCGGACAATAGAAATCTTTTCACCAAATACTTTTTTACTTTTACTTAAGTAATATTATTTTGAAGTACAGCTACTTTTACTTGAGTACTTTTTTGGCTACTCCACCCAACTCTGGTTATTTCTGTTTTTAGGATCTATAATGTAAGTGTAGATGAGTAGATCTTACTGATGGTGAACTTTTCATTACTGAGATGTTTCAGATCTCTCCCATTTTTATCTGTCCAGGTGATTGACGGCTCAGGAACCCAACCATGTGACTGACAGGTAACGTTCACCTGCCCTTCTCCTGCTTCACGTATGGAGAGAACAGGAGTGGATCCCACCACTGAGGGAGAGAGAGAGAGAGAGAGAGAGAGAGAGAGAGAGAGAATTAAACAGACAGATCCATCCTGAACTTTTCGTTTTTTTTATGAATTAATGCACTAAGTGTTACCTCTCAGTCTGAGGGTCACTGTGGCCTTCTCGTACCATATATCACTTTTCACATGACACACATATTCTCCTCTATCTGTTAGTGTCAGGTTCTCCAGTTTCACAGAGACGTCTCCTTTCTCCAGATCTCCTAACAGGAACACTCTGCCCTGGTACTGAACATCTACACGACTCTTCTGGATCTGTTTATTTTCATAGAGGAGTATTGGGGTGTCAGACATTTTGGGACGGTACCAGCGCACTTTTAGAGGTCGAACATCCATGTTGTTGGTGACAGCACAGTGCAGAGACACAGAGGAACCAAGGAGCCCTGAGACTGGAGACTCAACCTTCAGTGAAAAATATACTGGAGGAGAGATTAGATCACACATCAGCAACATGTCAACAAAAATCTCTCCTTATAAGCATAAAATTGAGCAAAGTCTATGAACAGATCTTGTTCGTAAGTAGGGGACTACCTATATTATCACTCATTAAGCTGGATTTTATTACTGCAGTAAATTAGTTTAGTGACTTCATAACCGTTAATAAGTAATGAATAATCCGACTGACCAGAAGAAGCCTGATGGCTGAGAGATAGAAACAGTAAAACCCATCTCAGTGGTCGAGCTGTAAAGAGAAGAAGAAGGAAACACATTTAATGTGTGAAAGAATCCACTGGAGCTCTGATATTATTTCTGTAAATTCACTTGGTTGGAGTTTGTATAAGATTTATCACTCACACTGCACTGTATGTATATTAAACATAATAGAGTCAGAGAAGTGAATATTAATAAATGACTATTTTCCTCCAGTTATTGTAAATGATGAAGTGAGATGTTCCCTGTTGTGTATATTACATTTAAACAGAAATTCATTGCTCTCTTTAAACACACTTCTATGTTCTGATAAATATGAGCCGTGGATCTAGTTTAAAATAAACTGCACATGTCAATGCAACAGTGTCACTTTGTTCCTATTTCTGTACCAAGAGCCTGATTACCGTAAAACCCTGTGTACAGCCGCACTCCAGTTTCTACACCTGCTGTCTGGATCAGAGGTTTCTACTGACATTTACACCATCAAGGGGGAAAAAAGGAGATTTTATTTCCATATGAAGTCATATTAGTGAGTGAAGTGTTTTTCCCGCCCTTTTCTCTGTTGTGCTGAATGAGTTGTGTAATGAAGCGACATGACTTATCTGCAGTCCCACCTCACCTTTCACACACAACACAGGAGAGAATAAACAGCACTAAAGCATTCTCTTACCTGAAATCATGGCAGTAGGGAACACTGTGTGTCAGAAAGATTCACATCAACCAGGAAGAACTCAATCATCTGGAAAGTGTCCATTAAACTCCTACAGATCATCTACACTCACTGGGGGACGGAGTGGGATTCGGCTTTCGCTTTCAGCTGATCATCTTACAACCATGTGTGGAATCACATTCAGTAACTTTCAGGGATCAGAGACCATGTGGGATTATATATTTATAATAAGCAATGAAAAGAAGAATAGTTTTTTTTTTTTGGAAACTTACATTATATTCTGTGTGTGTGTGTGTGTGTGTGTGTGTGTGTGTGTGTGTGTGTGTGTGTGTGATTCCTTTGATTGCTTTTCAGCTCTATACAGTACAGTCTGGAAATCAACTCCCAACTGCACATCTCTGTCATGGTTTAATAATAAAGTGACATCACTCACACAGATATTTACCATAAATACATAGTGCTCAGCATAAATAAGTACACCCCATTTGCAATGTATGATTTGTTTAAAAAAATCTTTTTATTATTAATATCTGTTATGTAATATTTGGGAATAAAACTTTTCTTGTTTTGAACAGCAGGTGGCAGTCTTTAGCTGTTGTACTGTTATATGATTTATTGTGTTATCACCGAGTCTCTCCCATAAAACTTTACACCAGTTATGATTAATACGACCTGTTTCTGATAAATTACACAAAATTACATCAATCTGTATCAGTCTAAAATAGAGCTAATAATCATCTTCTGTAAAACAACAGACATTTTAAACATGTTAGAATTCACAGAGTTAATTTATTCATACAATAAAAATGTTAAAATATTGAAGAACAATCTGTTCGTAAGGGAATAAAACTAATCACTGTTCCTAAACCTCAAATCCCTCCCTCCTAAAGCACATTAAAAAAATTGGAATAGCATGAAAAAATAATTTTCTGTGTGTGTGTGTGTGTGTGTGTGTGTGTGTCCTGTGATGGATTGGCACCGTGTCCAGGGTGTACTGAAAGCTTCAGAGGACAGAGTTTCCTACAATATTTTGCTGTGAGTCTTGGATTATCTGTGTGTGTGTGTGTGTGTGACAAGAAAGTAGGTGAATTGTAACTGCCTTTGTGCTCCTGTTAGTTGAATGCTGAATGGTTAAATTCAGTGTCTGTTTAATCCCAATGATGCCAGTGTGATGATGTTTGAGTTTCCCAGTTAATTACCCGCTTGTGTTGTATTCAGTTGTTCACTCAGTTACACAGCAGCATTATAATTAAACTTACATTAAAACAAAATTGTTTAATTCCTTAACGGACAGTTATTGGAATGTTATTACGTCTATAACACGTCTGTATGACTCGTATTAAACAATGTTGTTTCAATGTTGTTACAGATGTTCAAATGCACTGTTGAGTTGTTTCATGTCCTCATAAATTTGTTTAAATCGTAACAGCCGTTAACGGATTGATGGGGTCGTTTTATTGTACATCAGACTTTAACATGTAACATATCCTTTAATCGTGTTTAATCATGACTGTTTTGCTTAAAATATCACTTTGTTGATTTAATCATTACTTCCATCTACATTAAGCCCCTCCCCTTCCACTGAGCCGAATTAACTACAGACCTCCCGACGTCTCTGAATTTAAAATCATCTCTGGAGTCCTTTTCCAGCGTAGCGACTCCACATTTAGCCATAAATTATGTAAACAAATTAGTAAAGACATGGAAACACTTTACAGTAAAGGATGTTTATTGTGTGTGGAGACAAAAACTGTTCATCTACATATTTTTCCTGGATTGTTCCAATATCATTTAATTTACTAAAACACTTGTAAAGAGAACAAAGGGATTGACACATCTGGCTCATTTAACACTTTGTTCTCTTCAAGTGATGAGAAATTATATTTGCGTAATCCTGTTATAACTAACAGACATTTACAGCTGTGTGAACACATCAATCACACACACACCTGCTTTTATCAAAAAGAGGGAAATATACATGACAGTGTTTACAGTAACATTAACAGATTTGCAATGAGTTTATTCATGTGGCACTTTTCATATTCATAAACCACTCAAAGGCTAATAAACATGATCAAGAGAAAACTTCACACAGAGAGAGAGAGAGAGAGAGAGAGAGAGATTTATAATCATACATTCAGCAAAAACAAGATCTTTATTTTCCATTTTCTTTTCTTCTTTTCTTCTTTTCTTTCAATAATGATTCTCCTTTTACTGTACTTTCTTTATTATTATTATTATTATTATTATTATTATTATTATATTACTATTATTAATTTGCTTTGTTAGTTTTCATCCTTAGTGTCACTTTATGTTTAACTTCACAGTTAAATGTGTGTATATATTTTTAATCTATTTAATTCTGTTGTTATTTTGTGACTTGATTCTGATCTTCGTCAGTACGAGTGTGTGTGTGTGTGTGTGTGTGCTGGAGTTGTCAGCCGTTACACATAATATTGTGTGTGTTTTGTAGGATTCTCTCTTAATCAAGTGTTATCACCTGAATGTTGTTGTGAATATAAATAGTGACTCAGTGTTTTGTGTTTAATTAAACTCAATGCAGATGTTGTAATTTTCTGTGTGTTAATGAAGAGTACAGAACCTGAGCCCAGCAGTGTAAGGTGTGTTGTGTGTTCATGTGTGATGTGTGTGTGTGCATGCTCGGGGCCATCACGTGTGTGTGCGCGCAAAACCAGGCCCTTATTTTTAAACCTCACTCCAAGCTTTTCTGAAAAGTTGTCAGCTATGTTGCACATTTAGGAATAAAAATTAAACGTTAACAATCAGGTGAGGAGGTGATAAAAACTCCATAAATGTGCTTTAAAATCAATAATGACTCGATAACGCCGCTCAAGAATTGATACTAAGGCATTAACAATGTCTGGAAGGGGGGTAAAATCTTTGAGCATGCCTCAATTGTCCTCCCGACATGAACGACGCTGACGACCACGTCAGAACAGAGTCCAGCCATCACCATCCTGTACCGAGCTCTACAGTCATAACGAATGTGCATCGGTCTAAACTCAGGAGCACAATCAGCTCAGTGGAATGGAGGCCTTACTGTTGTGGTGTTGTGATGGTTTATTGCGTTATCCTCAGTTCACACCAGTTGTTAAGTCACATGACCTTTTCCTGATCAGAGCCTGAAACGGAGCTTATAATTATCTGTGCGAATTCTTATAGTTATTTAAAACATATCAGAATTCACACAGATAATTTATCCACGGTTCTTGTGTTCTTACACAATACAGTACATACAAAATGATAAACGATTACAGTATTATCTCTTTTTAAAATGTAATTTGCTTGAGTTTAATTAAATTATTCTCAAAAGTTTAAGGAGCAAAACTAAACACTGACAGTAACACAGTGAAGGTTAAACCTCTATAGTTTAGTGTAATATAAGTAAAGACAAAACTAGATGTGTTTTTGTGTCTACAGTAAAGTCTTAGTGAAGGTAAAGTGTATTTACAGCTGGGAGGAATCACTTGATAACTGTGGTGTGGGGGATTTAATGAGGAAGACGACTGAGACGATTCTATATAATCTGTAATCTGCAGGAAAGACTCAATAATAAATAAGAGAAGAATTCATTACAGACTCAATCAGGAAACATTTAATTTACATTCATATTAAAATATTCAGTTGCTCCATGTATTAAACACATGACTTATAAACCTCATTATATGAACTTTACAAACAAATCCTTTCCACACGTCTTATTTTCTGTGTTTAAAGTCACAATAAAATGAGACTACAGTAAATGAACATGTGCAGATAATCCAGGTGACGCGGCACATTAAGCGATATAAGAGTCCCAGCCATCAGAAGTCCAGCTGCAGTTTAGCAGTAATAGTGAGACACTCGGTGTGGACATCATGTCCCTCACTTAAAGTCCAAATCTCTCCTTTTTCCTGTCTGGTTTTAAGCTCTGGTTTTAATTAGGAGTGTGTTATGTACAGTATGTATACACACTTTATATAAATACATTATAAACTCACACATCATCATATTACAGATGTCTTTATTCTCCTAAATAATGCATACAGGATGTTTGTCTCTGACTCCAGGGCTGATCAGAGGACGCAGTGATGTTCTGACGTCCACATTAGTGAAAGTGTAGATGTGTGAGTGTGTATTAATATTATAAAATGACAGTGTGTGTGTATCACAGTCTAAAAACACTCCCACTGCTGTCAGCTCTTTATTAACGTCTGGGAGTGAAATCAGTTTTCCTTTATCTCTGATATAAACTCCTTTTCCTCTTTTACCAGTCACTTCTTTATCTCCTCTTTCATAACAGAGAACCCAGAACCCATCCTGTGGTGTAAACGGGACGCTGTACTTTTTCTCAGCTTCATCACTCGCTACACCAACAAACCAGGAGAGTTTTGGTGTTTTCTGTGACTCTCTCACTTTCACCTCCCAGTAATGTTTACCAGCCTGAAACCTCTCTTTACACAGAGTGAAGTATTTAAACTCAGCCTTGGCACCGTCCGAGTGAGCGTACACAGGACTTCTCTTCACTTCCTTTCCCTCGTATATTAGAGACTTTGGAGTTTCCTCTGGGTCGATGCTGATGTTCACTGCAGAAATAAATGAGATTTTTGTTATTATTATTTTACACTTCACACTTACAGGAATACAGTAATGTTCAACTGAATTTATTTCTCACCTTTGTATTGTTTCACTTGGTCTAAATCTGTTAGAAAAATAATAAATAACAGTAAAGTACAGTGATGAGTTTATAAAGTCAGAAAAAGGGAATAAACACAAATAGATATTTTATCATCTTTAAATGATAACCAGCAAACCATAACACAAACACACACACACACACACACACACACACACACACACACACACACACACACACACTGGTGTTCCGGTTCCTTCTGAGTTAGTTCTATCTGTAGTGTAAGGTTTATTATTTTTATCCATAGACGTCTTCTGTGGTTTAGTTCATCTCACTTTATGTCTGTTCATCTACTGTTCCTTAAATATTTACAGTAATATGTAACTTACTGTAACTGATCTCTGATGTGGTGAGAGTGGGTCTGTTATCTTTGGCAGCGGTGGGATCTGAGGTAGACTGAGTAGGTGTGGGATTTGAGGTGGAAAAAGCAGGTGTGGGATTTGAGGTGGAAAAAGCAGGTGTGGGATTTAAGGTGGAAAAAGCAGGTATGGGATTTAAGGTGGAAAAAGCAGGTGTGGGATTTGAGGTGGAAAAAGCAGGTGTGGGATTTGAGGTGGAAAAAGCAGGTATGGGATTTGAGGTGGAAAAAGCAGGTGTGGGATTTGAGGTGGAAAAAGCAGGTATGGGATTTAAGGTGGAAAAAGCAGGTGTGGGATTTGAGGTGGAAAAAGCAGGTATGGGATTTAAGGTGGAAAAAGCAGGTGTGGGATTTAAGGTGGAAAAAGCAGGTATGGGATTTAAGGTGGAAAAAGCAGGTGTGGGATTTAAGGTGGAAAAAGCAGGTGTGGGATTTGAGGTGGAAAAAGCAGGTGTGGGATTTGAGGTGGAAAAAGCAGGTGTGGGATTTGAGGTGGAAAAAGCAGGTATGGGATTTGAGGTGGAAAAAGCAGGTGTGGGATTTGAGGTGGAAAAAGCAGGTATGGGATTTGAGGTGGAAAAAGCAGGTGTGGGATTTAAGGTGGAAAAAGCAGGTATGGGATTTAAGGTGGAAAAAGCAGGTGTGGGATTTGAGGTGGAAAAAGCAGGTGTGGGATTTGAGGTGGAAAAAGCAGGTATGGGATTTGAGGTGGAAAAAGCAGGTGTGGGATTTGAGGTGGAAAAAGCAGGTATGGGATTTAAGGTGGAAAAAGCAGGTGTGGGATTTGAGGTGGAAAAAGCAGGTATGGGATTTAAGGTGGAAAAAGCAGGTGTGGGATTTAAGGTGGAAAAAGCAGGTATGGGATTTAAGGTGGAAAAAGCAGGTGTGGGATTTAAGGTGGAAAAAGCAGGTGTGGGATTTGAGGTGGAAAAAGCACGTGTGGGATTTGAGGTGGAAAAAGCAGGTGTGGGATTTGAGGTGGAAAAAGCAGGTATGGGATTTGAGGTGGAAAAAGCAGGTGTGGGATTTGAGGTGGAAAAAGCAGGTATGGGATTTGAGGTGGAAAAAGCAGGTGTGGGATTTAAGGTGGAAAAAGCAGGTATGGGATTTAAGGTGGAAAAAGCAGGTGTGGGATTTGAGGTGGAAAAAGCAGGTGTGGGATTTGAGGTGGAAAAAGCAGGTATGGGATTTGAGGTGGAAAAAGCAGGTGTGGGATTTGAGGTGGAAAAAGCAGGTATGGGATTTAAGGTGGAAAAAGCAGGTGTGGGATTTGAGGTGGAAAAAGCAGGTATGGGATTTGAGGTGGAAAAAGCAGGTGTGGGATTTAAGGTGGAAAAAGCAGGTATGGGATTTAAGGTGGAAAAAGCAGGTGTGGGATTTGAGGTGGAAAAAGCAGGTGTGGGATTTGAGGTGGAAAAAGCAGGTGTGGGATTTGAGGTGGAAAAAGCAGGTATGGGATTTAAGGTGGAAAATGCAGGTGTGGGATTTAAGGTGGAAAAAGCAGGTGTGGGATTTAAGGTGGAAAAAGCAGGTATGGGATTTAAGGTGGAAAAAGCAGGTGTGGGATTTGAGGTGGAAAAAGGAAGTTTGGGATTTGAGGTGGAGTCAGCAGGTCCAGTCTCTGAAATGGAGGCAGTAAGTGTGAGATTAGAACTGGTGATAGTGTGGATGAGATGTGAGGTGGAGGCAGCAGGTGTTCTTCTGGAACTCCATTAATCTACACTCATGTATCTGTACCTGGAAGGTGTGTTTTATCTTCCAGTGTTTCAGGATTCTGATGTTCAGATGATTCCTGCTGACTGACCTCTGCTCTCACACACACTATAGAGAATTAATAGAAACACAGTTCGAGATTTTCTAGGATGAACCTTTTACTGGTTTTGTGTCTCAGGAGAAGAGATGGAGGAACTACTACAGTTTAACTGGAATTCTTTAAAACCTACCAACTAATTCACTGTTATTATAAATTAATAAAATACAAAAAGGTTCCATTAGGATTTATTACATAATGAAGCTTTCTGAAATACTTTTAATAGAAACCTGTTTACTATTTTAATTTTTCTTTTGTATTTTTCTTTAGACAGAACCTTTCCCTCAAATACACACCTGAAGAACCTTTAAGGATTATACATTTTATAAGATCATTAGAGGTGTATTAAGACTTTATAAAACACATTCTCCTGGAGGTGGAGCTGTTGGTGATATAGAAATGTCTCTGTTTATTAACTGTAAATGATAAAAAAGCGTTTTTCTATCTTTGACCAAACGCCTGTGCCATCGACATCTGTTACTACAAAGAACATAAACCATTGTAAATGTCCTGGTGAGAACCTGAAGAACAAAGGAGTGAAAGTCCGGAGAGGAATCAGGAGGTGTTGGCTCGAGTTAGAGAGAGAGAGAGAGAGAGAGAGAGAGAGAGAGAGAGAAGGTGAGTGTGGGAGCGTTAACACCTTTAAGAACAGATGTGAGAGGAGACAGGAAGATAACAGCAGGGAAGATTTAACACGTTAATATCAGCTCTATGAGGACGAGACCAGGAGAGTAGAAATAACTCCTTTATATCAAATAATTCCTCTAAACCAGACGAGATCACTGATCCAGTTTCTGACAAAATGAAACTTTATCTTTAACAATAATCATTTTGTTTTATAATGCAGTTACAGTAAATAAAATATCATCTTTCTCCCACATCCTCAAACTCCACCTTTCTGTCCACTGGAACTTCACCTTAAATCTCAATATTTATATTCCAGGTTTAAAAATGACTGAGTTCCTGAATCTGATGTCTAAATAATCACTTCTCATCTTCTCGTATCAGTGTATAATATTAATATTTCAGGTTTAGAAATTACTCTACACTAATGTATATTTACCTGGAGGTGGATTTTCACACGGCTGTTCAGATGAGTTCTGCTGATCTGCTCTCACAAACACAACACACACACACACACAGCTGACTCAGTAATATGTGTATTTAGAGATTCATTCTGGTTCTGATGATTTTTATTCATGTCAGAATTCATTTATTTAAAAAAAATCATTAAAATATGTACAATTTCAGAAATCACTGCTGTTCAGTTACTGTTTTATAAAACTCTGCTCTCCCCTCCTTACACTCTCTGTCTATCCCTGTTAATTTATCTTAAAGTGGACCGATTACGCTCCTGCTTAACAAGTTTCCATAAGGCTTAGACGTCTCCAAATGTAAAGGTTTCATTTCAGTTGGATGTTAAATTGCAGGAATAATATTACACTTGAGCACAGTGTTGATAAAAGACTGAATCAGTTCATGTACAGAGTACATTATCCTGATATTTCAGTCTCTAAGCTTCATCCCTCTGGAGTTATTCATTACTCAGTAACTCAGTTACCTGGAGTTGGACGTAACGTCTCCTCTGTCTCAGGTCTTTGATTAGTATCTGCTCACACAAAGACAGAACAGAAATGTTTTACACAGACATGTTATATAGTTTTTAATATAAAAAAGTGAGAAACTGTGATCAGGTGTGTGTCTGAAGTGATTTGAGATGGAAACTAGACCATCCTGTAACCTGTTCAATAAAACATAATTAAAATGCAGCACGAGTTTAAAAATCATTCCTGTTTTGTAAGTCTCTTAAAAATGTGTCTGCTTTCTCCAGCTCCTTCTGCTCCGTCTGTCCATCACTGTTAATTTGTCTTAAATTTGTCTTATGCTCATTTTTCTCAACTTTTTGAGAATCAGAGGTCTCCAGAAGTGTTGGTTAAAGTTCCAGCTAAAATACTGCTCAGATCAGATCATCGTTCTGTTTCACTCCTGCTCCGTCTCGTAAGGAAGGTATAATAAACAGGTCTAAACAGCTGAATAACTACAGAACAACAACAGATGGGAGACATGACACGACTACACTCAAGGACTAAATAAAATAATCTTAATCTGTGAGTTAATCAAGAACACATCTAGACAAATGAAAACACTAGAGAGTAATAAAATATCAACACAAAAGTTCTGAGCACTCAAAGTCCATGGGTGCCACCAGTAGTGCGTCCGTTGGACCTACTACCCACAAATTACATCCCAGGATCACACAGTAAGGTTGTGACTAACCTGTTGGTACAGTTGACTTAATATGTGTATTTAGAGATTCGTTCTGGTTCTGCTGATTTTTATCCACAGGAGATGAGATCTGTGCTTCAGTTTCTATTTAAAAAATCATAATTAAAATATGTACAATTTCACAAATCACTGCTGATCAATTAGTGCTTCATACATTTTATCTGCTTCCTCCACTCCTTATACTCCACCTGTACATCAGTGGATCAGTGGCGGCTTGTGTTTTGTTGTCCAGTGTGAAACCAGTGACTCTGACCATATTGTAATCAGGAGTAAAGCCTGAAGGTGATAACTGATGTAGAGACCCAGGTTTTTTTGTTTTTTTGTAAGGAAGAAAGGGTGATGCTTCAGCAAGCACAGGCAGAGAACGGCATTGAAGCTCGTCATGGGACCATTTGTTCATATTTAAATAAGGGATTTGATGTTAATTTCTTCATAGTGGAAGAAATTTGTTACAAAATGCAGGAAAACATTTTTTTCCCCGGGTTAATTTATTTTAAAAAAGGGACACTGTTTGGGGGAGTTGCAGCACTGTCTATATTTAAATGACTAACAGACTGAGTAAACACACACACACACACACACACACACACACACACACACACACACACACACAGAGTAACATTTTACTAACCTGTTGGTGTAGTTGTATCTGTGGTTTTAGGTTGTTCTCCCTGATTTTTATCCTCAGAAGGTGACTTCACTTCAGTTTCTGACAAGATATTTAATTTTTACACATTAATTTTAAACTTTGAAAGTTGTTCAATTAGCCATTTAAAAAATAAAATCCAATTTCCCAATCAGTGACAGTGAGAGAATCCTCTGCCTCAACATCAGTGAAACTATGAAGGTGATTGTGGACTTCAGGGATCTGCAGGATGATGACCACGCCCTCATACATCAGTGGTACGTTCCTCTGTGTGCACCTCACCCTCACCCATGACCTGAGCTGATCTGGTCCCTTCACACTAACACACTTGTAGTAACACCATGGGAACCCTTCCTGTCAGCAGGGGGCGCTACCTCTGGAGTTCTAGCTCTGTTCCTCTCCGGTTCTCAATTCCTTTAAACTTTATAGTCAATAACTATATAAACACTCTGTTATCATTCAGTAGTCTGTACACCAATCCTGTGTTTCTGACCTTTTGTTATTTTCTTTGATTAATTGCTCTTTCAGATAATCGCTGCCTGGTTGTGTTGCTCGACTGTATGTCTTTTTGCCTTAAACTAAAGCATGTTAATTATTTTTATTAATATTTTTATCCCAATAATTTTACAATGGTGAAATCTCCACCCTCCATCCAAACAACAACCCTGAAAGTCATGTGAGTTATTGTAGCCACGCCCCCAAAAACTACTCAAAAAATAATCATTTTATTCTCAACTTTGCATTGGATGGAGTTTAGCTTGCTGTCAAACTTCAGTAAGGGGAGACGTGAAGGGAGGACAGGACACTGGAGGAGGAGCTGTTGGTGGTATTTTTACACTTTGATCAGAATTCTGTTCTATATCTATTTATATAAAGAAATAATAAATAGAACAGTTTATAAAGAGAAAGTTTAGATATTATCTGAGATGAAAAGATGATTAGATGATAAAGTGTTGATCAGGTGTGTGTATGAAGTGTATAGATGAGGAGATGTGACCAACCTACAACCACAGCGTGAGGAACTGTACCTGTAGATGGAGCGTCAGTCTGATCCTGATTCTCCACACGGATTTTATTCAGAGGTTCAGTTTCTGACTGAGTTCCTGCTGTTTTATATGTAAATAAATCTTCTGTTATTATCACTCATTTAGCTGGATTTTATTAATTCAGTGAATTTTACCCCTGCACCTACCTCCTGTACTTTCTGTCCCTTTTCTCCTGGAGAGAATCAGACCTACAGCAGAGAGAAAACTCTCCTGTATTAGACAGCACAAAGACCTGATAAAGACCTGATAAAGACCTGATAAAGACCTGATAAAGACCTGCTCCTCATCTTCCAGCTCTTCTCTCTTTTACTATCTACAGAGACTGTATAGTTACAGTGTGACAAGACTTCCTGTATAGTCTATTGGACTCCATCAGGGGCTCAGTGATGCTCCATCAGGACGGCGTACTGTTACACTTAATACTGTTCTCATCTACATACATGTGTCTGTCTTAAAGAGCAACTTCTAGTTATCATCTGTTTTGTTGGATTTCTATGTTCATCCTCCTGAACCATATATTATTAAGTAAACATTTTTTTATCCCACCTTTTTTACGTAGCACACAATACACTGCAATTCCGACGACACACAGCACCAGAAGAACGGGAATGATGATGATGATGTATCCAGTCAACGACTCTGCACACATAGACATCAACACAAAATAATCATCAGTCTTTTCTTCAGTTCCACCATGTACACATATCCTTACATATGGAAATGGTTTATTTCAGTAATAATTACCTGTGTCACGTGCAGGGACGTGTAACATTATTCTGTCTTCTTTTCTCTCCTGATCAGACAAACCCACAGAGCAGGAGATCCATTCAGACTCAGAGGGAGACACAATCAGCCACGAGCTCACATCTACAGTCCCTACAGAGTCTGAGGATAGAAGTGATATAATGTGTTACGAGGCAGTCCGATCAGCAAGACACATCCAGGTCATGTCTCCACTCCAGGCTTTCCCTCTGCTCTCTGAAGTAATTACCACCACAGACCTGAAATCTATGATGTCATCACTCCTCGGCTTTAAAAGAATACCGGGAGCTTCATGCATTGCCAAAGTATTTTGCTAGCGTTATTGTTCTCTTGTGATTTTTCTCTAGTGAGTACTATCTGTTCCTATTTCTCTGATTTCTTCTCATCTTCACCTCTCTGACTTTTATCAGTGTCAGGATCTACCTCTGTGCATGACCTCGTCTGATTTACAGACTTTGAACTCTCTCACTGCTGGATGTCCTGGTTACGACTCTGAGGGGTTTAATGGAATTTGTTTGCTTTCGCTTTGGATTGGATGTTTTCTTTCTAGTTAAAGCCGACTATCAAACCCATCTGTCTTCTCAAGCATCACCTCTGATTTGTGAGATTCAACTTATCGCTTTGTCATGGAAAATCTCTGTGAGTGGGCACTTCTGATCTCTCTTGATTAAGCAAGAATCAAAAGACGATCTCCCTTCATGCCCTGTTTTGATGACGATCTCCCCTCATGCCCTGTTCCAGGTGGTCAGGACTCTACCGACAGTACATCACTGATCAGCTCATTGTTACATCACAGGGATTTTCCCCAGGAAGTATTCTGCTGTGCACAGACTCACTGCAGTTCTTTATTACCTCCTCATTCATTGCTTTAAGGTACATTATTCTGACAACTTCAAATCTGTTTAATACATTCTCTAAACTTTGTCTAACAGTTCTGTCCTGCCCATGACATACTGTAATGCTGGTTTCTTTTCATTTCATTAGGATCTTTAATGTAAGTGTAGATGAGTAGATCTTACTGTTGGTGAACTTGTCGTTACTGAGATGTTTCAGATCTCTCCCATCTTTATGTGTCCAGGTGATTGACGGCTCAGGAACCCAACCATGTGACTGACAGCTAACATTCACCTTCCCTCCTCCTGCTTCATGTATGGAGAGAACAGGAGTGGATCCCACCACTGAGAGAGAGACAATTAAATAGTTAGATTCCCCATGAACATTTAATCTGTAAAACTATTTAATGCACTAAGTGTTACCTCTCAGTCTGAGGGTCACTGTGGCCTTGTCATACCACATATCAGTGCTCACATGACATGTGTAGTCTCCTCTATCTGCTAGTGTCAGGTTCTCCAGTTTCACAGAGACGTCTCCTTTCTTCAGATCTCCTAACAGGAACACTCTGCCCTGGTACTGAACATCTACAGGACTCTTCTGGATCTGTTTATTTTCATAGAGGAGTATTGGGGTGTCATACATATTGGGACGGTACCAGCGCACTTCCAGAGGTCGAACATCCATGTTGTTGGTGACAGCACAGTGCAAAGACACAGAGGAACCAAGGAGCCGTGAGGCTGGAGACTTAACCTTCAGTGAAAATATTTCTAGAGGAGAGATTAGATCACACATAATCATCTTTAAGAAAATCATTGATTACGATCTTATAGTTAACAAAGTGAGAGTTGGTATCTGATACTAATGATGAAACATGTAGAAGGTAATGAATAATCAGACTGACCAGAAGAAGCCTGATGGCTAAGAGATAGAAACAGTAAAACCCATCTCAGTGGTCGAGCTGTAAAGAGAAGAAGAAGGAAACACATTTTATGTGTGAAAGAATCCACTGGAGCTCTGATATTATTTATGTAAATTCACTTGGTTGGAGTTTGTCACACTGCACTGTATGTTTATTATTGGCCAAAACTCAGTATTGGTGCTGATTTTATTTGTATTTTCTTTTTCGTATACATATAATACATAAAAAAAAGTGTCAAAGAAGCTACTTTTGAAGTTTATGCAACATGGAAGTGACTAATTTAACTTTCCTAAAAGTTTCAAGTAGTTAACTTTAACTGTTTTGGAGAGATGATTTTATGTGGGCACTAAAAATTACCATTTTTCAGCGTTATACTGTCTCGCTTCAAACAATAATCATTTAAAATGTATATTATTTATATTTCTTTATGGTATAAGATTCTAAAAGCATATGACCTATAAAAATTGTTGCTTAAATAGTTTTTTGGTAAAAGTTTAAAAAGCAAAAAAAAAAACAACTGTAGTGTCCGTAACCATGTCAAATTTGTGCTGCAACATCTTAACAAGATATTTCTGTTATTCAGCCAGTGTTCCGGGTTTGGTGTACCTGCTGCATTTTTGGAGTTTTAATACAATCAATTAATTTTATGTTAAAATACTCATCAGATGTTTACTTCATCATGATTATGAGTAATATACACAGGATATATGGTTAATATTTGCCCTTTATGTTTGTTAGATCACATTCATAAATTAAAGTGCTCCTCATTTTTTTGTAATAAAAAATCTATTATCAATATGAGAAAGAAATTCAACAGATTTACAAATTAAGCAAGGTTTTTCTTGACTGTTGATTTTTTATTTATTTAAACCTAATTACAAATGTATCCTTTCATGTAATTTTACACAACACAAGCTGAACCATGTGAGTATAGACAACACATCAGCCCCACGGAACAGACTACATTTTCATACCAGCCTATACGTGGCAGGTTGACGCTCCACCTACTTACACCTAATTGTTTACTCAATTTATTGGTTGTCCTATGATGGAGCAGTGGGAAGGTACAGTAAGGGCGCTTTGTGTCATACAGTAAGTCCCGCCCCTTGGCCTTCATGGCATCCCTGCATTATCCAGGTATGTGGAGTGAAGTTGGGTGGGTTGATTGTGGTAGATTGCAGCTCATGGTAGTGTGTTTTCTTTAGGCCGACACATTTACTGAAGCTCGGTTGCTGGCATTGGCCTGAGGTTAGCCCTCTACAGGTAAGAGAGTTGGTTGTAAGTGCTGTAGTTCTCTGAATCTGTTTAAATGTTTAGCTGCATTTGTCTATTTATTCAGATTCAGAGGTTGGCGTGGGACAGATTCTTTTGTAATGCACATTGTTTTCCAGATAGTAAGTCCTGTTCTCCTGCAAGTTTGTTTGCTTGCCGGATTGGGTTCCATGATACGACGGAGTATTAGAGCCAAGATGGGATAAAAAAAAGACTTGGAAGGAGAGGAGCAGGGAATTTCCGAGTTTAAAACTCGACGGTTCCGCGATAAAACTTGAAGGTTTTGAGAAAATAACCCGAAATTTGAGAGAGAAAAAAAAAGAAAAAATTTCGTGCTATTGCTTTGTAGTTCCTGATAAACAAAGACAATCATCTCATCCTAGTCAGTATGGTGTTTTCTTCTAAATAGGTTCAACTTGTGATGATCTGGTGATTCTGGGATAAAATAACCCAAATATTTCCTTGTTACTCAAGCCAAGGGAAAAGTAAAGTTTGATTAGATCTTCCACTTCAGGCATAGGGCACAACAAGTGATGTCTGACGAACCTTGGATAGTGTTTATGCGGTTTCCCTCCTAGATGGAAAATTTTGAGTTTATATCTCGAAACTTTCGGGTTTTCATCTTGAAAATTCCCTGCCCCTCCCCTTCTAAGTCTTTTTTTTATTTATTTAGAATTTTTTTTTATCCCATCTTGGCTCTAACACTTCGTTGTATCATGAGTACTTGCATGGTATGTTTTTTAAAGATTATTCTATCTGTTTGGTAACCGTGGGGTGTCGGCTGGGCTGCCCAGATTGTAATTTGGTCATAAACTGGTCAGCCGCATTCTGTGTGTAATTATTTTCTGTGAAGTTGTGGCTGTGTGGGAACTGTTTTGCCTGGGAGCTAACTGCTGCTATTAGCTGGAAGCTAACCGCTTTGCTCCTAGTAACTCTTTTTAAACATCTTTTAGTTGTGCATTTCCTGTTGGACTCCTTTTTGTTTTGGTGTGTGTATGCGTGTACATGTTTAGTTTTTGATGTTTTTGATTTCTTTTCTTTTTTTTTATTTCTGTTTCGTCTATTGTTTTTACCATAACATTGGGGTTTTGATGAATTGTTTCTTTCCTTGTTATGAATTATGTTTAAGTGTATTGGTTTCTCGTCTGTTTTTTTTTTAATTAAATGGGCCTCTACCTGTGTGTGTGTGTGTGTGTCTGTGTGTGTGTGTGTGTGTGCCCCTCACAACACATGAGAGGCGGAGTTTTACGGTGTATGCGGTGCTTATGTATTTTTTGCACTTTATGCAGTTATATTGTGTTTTTCTTTCCATTGTGGGTCCAAACACTTCACTGCACTCCTTTTCGTTGCTGCTGGCCACGAGCTAGAATAATAACCCCAGTGTTGTCCCACACTGTCCTGACAGTAGCTAGCTTGTCTCTCTGCTTATGTGGATGTTTTCCAGAGACACTGTTGCATGGAAATGTTCTCTGCTAGTTTCTGCATCCAACAGCAATTCTGTGGATTTCATTTTAGACCTGAAAACTCCAGCAAGGATAAAAACCCCAAAGTGGGCATGTAAATGGGTTTGGTCCATCTGCTTTCACCTTGCTTCAAAAACGCACCTTTCCTTAGTTAATTAATTAATTAATGCAATATAGAATAATTATCTGTATGGAATCTGGGACAAAAAGCTGAAAAGAAGACTTGATGTCCTGCACATGAGTAACTGCCATCCCTGTTGTGATAAGGAACCACACTGGCAAAGTTATATTTATTGCATTCGGCCTCCAACTTCATTTCATTCACAACTCCAACGTGTGAATGAAAACAAAGAATATTGCACAAATATACTGGTAATCAGATATTACACTTGGAACTTATCTTGAGTTGTGGGAACAGTAGTGTCCTAAAGTATTATTGAACAGTCACTACTGACAGTCCCTATCCCGTAGCGAAAACATTACAGAAATGAGTTATATACTTGTATGGCCATTGGGAGAAAAGATCTCCTGTGGCGCTCTGTAGAACACCTGGTCATGATCAGTCTCTGGATGAAAATGTTTCTCTGGTCGGAGAGAACACTGTGTAGCGGGTGAGAAGAATTGTTCAAGATTGTGAGTCCATTTGGCGAAATAGGATTAAATTTGAGCAAATAAGATAAATATGATAAAGGTTGGTTCCCACAAGACAGAGACTGTGTGGGGATGTGAGAGCAGACGGTGTCAGTGCATGAATGTTTCAACAATGTTGTATGATAATGTTTGCAACCTTGTAAGGGACAACAGGGCCAAAACACAAAACTCACACTCTCTGACACACATACACATACACACTAACAGCAGGCCCAGATAGGAGGAGGACAGAGTGAAGGTATACTTAAATTAGCCCCCTGTGTAATATAAATGTGTAGGGGTGTACAGGGTGTGGTCACTGAAAATGTGCTGGAATGTGCTCTTCACAGAAAATGAGACGAGGCCAATGAGTCTACTATCTACGGTCAGTTCTGCCTCGAGCGCCTGATTACCGTAAAACCCCGAATACACGCGCAGTGGGGTTTATTATTTGTTTGTTTGTTTTCTAGTGAAATTCTCACCAACACCATCAAGATGACGATCCTGAACACGACAACCTGCTGATTATTATTTCCATATGAAGTGATATTAGTGAGTGAAGTGTTTTTCCCGCCCTTTTCTCTGTTGTGCTGAATGAGTTGTGTAATGAAGCGACATGACTTATCTGCAGTCCCACCTCACCTTTCACACACAACACAGGAGAGAATAAACAGCACTAAAGCATTCTCTTACCTGAAATCATGGCAGTAGGGAACACTGTGTGTCAGAAAGATTCACATCAACCAGGAAGAACTCAATCATCTGGAAAGTGTCCATTAAACTCCTACAGATCATCTACACTCACTGGACTTTCAGTTTCACAAGCAGGTGTAGAATTACAGTCAGTCACCTTCAGGGCGGATCCAAGGGCCAGGTGGCACTTTATATTTATTAATAATAATAATCATAATAATAATAATAATAAATAAAAAATAGGTTACAGTTTATTTAAAGATCTTTATGGAAACTTACATAAATTCCTTCTCTTAATTTATTATGATTTATTAATGTGTAGTTTGCTGATGTGCTATAAAATGTTCAATATAAAGTAGATTTAAATGATATAATTTTGCATAAAACATGACTTTTTAAATGATAATGTTCTTGTGTTACAGTGATTTACTCCACTGCTGATGTTGAGTTCTGAGCTCTGATTGGTCAGAAGGTGTTGATTAGTGTGTAAGGTCTGATATGGAGTTTATTTTACACAATATAAAGGCTTTTGTGTTTACATTTTAAATGTAAATATTTTACTTTGTGCTTGTATATTATTAAAACATTTATTCTGGCATGTTTATAATCCAGTTGTGTTTATTACTGTTTGAACAGCAGGTGGCAGTCTTTAACTGTTTTAGTGTTGTGGTGATTTATTGTGTTATTTTGAGTCTCTTCCAAAAATACCAGTTGTTGAGTCATGTGACCTGTTCCTGACCACAGTCCTAAATTTATATCAGCCAGAAACAGATCTTATAATCATGTGAGAATGTTGGTGTAGTGGTTAGCACTGTCTCCTCACACGTCCAGTGTCCCCCCCCCACCCATCGTGACCCATGATTATACAGGATAAAGTGGTGTAGACGATAAGTGGAATTCACACAGATAATTTATTTACAGTTCTACAGTGTATTTACAGCTGTGAGGAATCACTTGATAACTGTGGTGTGGGGGATTTAATGAGGAAGACGACTGAGACGATTCTATATAATCTGTAATCTGCAGGAAAGACTCAATAATAAATAAGAGAAGAATTCATTACAAACTTAATCAGGAAACATTTAATTTACATTCATATTAAAATATTCAGTTGCTCCATGTATTAAACACATGACTTATAAACCTCATTATATGAACTTTACAAACAAATCCTTTCCACACGTCTTATTTTCTGTGTTTAAAGTCACAATAAAATGAGACTTCAGTAAATGAACATGTGCAGATAATCCAGGTGACGCGGCACAATAAGCGATATAAGAGTCCCAGCCATCAGAAGTCCAGCTGCAGTTTAGCAGTAATAGTGAGACACTCGGTGTGGACATCATGTCCCTTACTTAAAGTCCAAATCTCTCCTTTTTCCTGTCTGGTTTTAAGCTCTGGTTTTAATTAGGAGTGTGTTATGTACAGTATGTATACACACTTTATATAAATACATTATAAACTCACATCATACTACAGATGTCTTTATTCTCCTAAATAATCCATACAGGATGAGGGTCTCTGACTCCAGGGCTGATCAGAGGACGCAGTGATGTTCTGACGTCCACATTAGTGAAAGTGTAGATGTGTGAGTGTGTATTAATATTATAAAATGACAGTGTGTGTGTATCACAGTCTAAAAACACTCCCACTGCTGTCAGCTCTTTATTAACGTCTGGGAGTGAAATCAGTTCTGTTTGATCTCTGATATAAACTCCTTTATCTCCTCTTTCATAACAGAGAACCCAGAACCCATCCTGTGGTGTAGACGGGACATTGTATTTTCTCTTAGCTTTATCACTCGCTACACCAACAAACCAGGATTGTTTTAGTGTTTTCTGTGACTTTCTTACTTTCACCTCCCAGTAATGTTTACCAGCCTGAAACCTCTCTTTACACAGAGTGAAGATTTTAACATTATCAGGAAGACCGCCCGGGTAAACGTTCGCAGGAGTTATCTTTCCTTCCTTTCCCTCGTATATTAGAGACTCTGGAGTTTCCTCTGGGTCGATGCTGATGTTCACTGCAGAAATAAATGAGATTTTTGTTATTATTATTTTACACTTCACACTTACAGGAATACAGTAATGTTCAACTGAATTTATTTCTCACCTTTGTATTGTTTCACTTGGTCTAAATCTGTTAGAAAAATAATAAGTAAGAGTAAAGTACAGTGATGAGTTTATAAAGTCAGAAAAGGGGAATAAACACACACACACACACACACACACACACACACACACACTGGTGTTCCGGTTCCTTCTGAGTTAGTTCTATCTGTGTTGTAAGGTTTATTATTTTTATCCATAGACGTCTTCTGTGGTTTAGTTCATCTCACTTTATGTCTGTTCATCTACTGTTCCTTAAATATTTACAGTAATATGTAACTTACTGTAACTGATATCTGACGTGGTGAGAGTGGGTCTGTTATCTGAGGTGGAGTCAGCAGGTCCAGTCTCTGAAATGGAGGCAGTAAGTGTGAGATTAGAACTGGTGATAGTGTGGATGAGATGTGAGGTGGAGGCAGCAGGTGTTCTTCTGGAACTCCATTAATCTACACTCATGTATCTGTACCTGGAAGGTGTGTTTTATCTTCCAGTGTTTCAGGATTCTGATGTTCAGATGATTCCTGCTGACTGACCTCTGCTCTCACACACACTATAGAGAATTAATAGAAACACAGTTCGAGATTTTCTAGGACGAACCTTTTACTGGTTTTGTGTCTCAGGAGAAGAGATGGAGGAACTACTACAGTTTAACTGGAATTCTTTAAACCCTACCAACTAATTCACTGTTATTATAAATTAATAAAATACAAAAAGGCTCCATTAGGATTTATTACATAATGAAGCTTTCTGAAATACCTTTAATAGAAACCTGTTTACTATTTTAATTTTTCTTTTGTATTTTTCTTTAGACAGAACCTTTCCCTCAAATACACACCTGAAGAACCTTTAAGGATTATACATTTTATAAGATCATTAGAGGTTTATTAAGACCTTATAAAACACATTCTCCTGGAGGTGGAGCTGTTGGTGATATAGAAATGTCTCTGTTTATTAACTGTAAATGATAAAAAAGCGTTTTTCTATCTTTGACCAAACGCCTGTGCCATCGACATCTGTTACTACAAAGAACATAAACCATTGTAAATGTCCTGGTGAGAACCTGAAGAACAAAGGAGTGAAAGTCCAGAGAGGAATCAGGAGGTGTTGGCTCGAGTTAGAGAGAGAGAGAGAGAGAGAGAGAGAGAAGGTGAGTGTGGGAGCGTTAACACCTTTAAGAACAGATGTGAGAGGAGACAGTAAGATAACAGCAGGGAAGATTTAACACGTTAATATCAGCTCTATGAGGACGAGACCAGGAGAGTAGAAATAACTCCTTTATATCAAATAATTCCTCTAAACCAGACGAGATCACTGATCCAGTTTCTGACAAAATTAACCTTTATCATTAACAATAAATATTTTATTCAATGTCTGACTTTCATTGGTAAACATTCATAGAAGTTTTATTTATTATTACTTTTGTCAGATTAAAGTTATTTCTGTGACCATTGTGAGATTTTCTTTCATTGACCGAAGGGTACCAACAATTTTGTCCGTGTGTGTGTGTGTGTGTGTGTGTGTGTTTAGAGATTTATTCTGGTTCTGCTGAGTTTGATTTACAGGAGATGAGGTCTGTGTTTGTGTCTCTGTCAGAATTAATTAATTAAAAAATCATTAAAATATATACAATTTCAGAAATCACTGCTGTTCAGTCTTAGTGTTTTCTAAATGTTTTAAAGTTCTAAAACTCTGCTCTCCCCTCCTTATACTCTCTGTCTATTCCTATTAATTTGTCCTAAAGAAGACTGATTACGCTCCTGCATAACAAGTTACCATAAGGCTTAGACGTCTCCAAATGTAAATGTTGTGTAAGAGTTATCCGTTAGATTACAGTAATAATATTACACTTGAGCACGGTGTTGAACTGAATCAGTTATAAGACTATTACAGTGATATTTCAGTCTTAAAGCTTCACTCTGCTCTACAACACATTTACCTGGAGTTAGACGTGACGTCTCCTCTGGATCAGACGTTTGATTTGTATCTGATCACACAGAGACAGAACAGAGAGAACACGTCAGGAACAGACACAGAACAGACATGTTTTACACAGACAGGTTCAATACTTTTTAATATGAAAAAGAGGGAAACTGTGATCAGGTGTGTGTCTGAGGTGTATAGAGGAGGAGACGTGACCAGACTGTAACCTGTTTATTTAAACAATTAAACCAAAGCACGAGTTTTAAAATCATTGCTGTTCTTTAAGTCTCTTAAAAACAAGTGGGGATAACTGCAGGCTGGAGCAATAAGGCGTGCCGAAAGGTCGGGGCGTGCCGAAGGGTAGAGGGCATGTCAAAAGAAACTGGTGGGTGAATGGAGCTTTTGCGTTGGCCAATCAACGTGCCGAAAGGTAAGGGGCGTGTCAAAAGGTAGGGGGCGTGTCGAAAGATAGGGCGTGCCGAAAGGTAGGGCGTGCCGAAAGGTAGGGGCGTGCCGAAAGGTAGGGGCGTGCCGAAAGCTTTCTCATTGGTGAAAGGAGCTTCTGCGTTGGCCAATCAGCGCCAATCTTATTTATATGTAAGTACCTTTAGTTTATCGTGGAAGAACATGGCGGCGGTAAGGCTTGGTGTGGTTAGTCAATATAAATAATTATTTTCTTTATTTTCGTCATTTAATTGTTCCTTTAATTGTTGTCGACAGACACATATTATTGTGAGACGAAACACGGACAGGTTTTCCCTCGAAGTGAGGGTTGGCAGTGTGTATCGGTGTCCGTTTTGCGCTACAGATGTTTTTAGGCCTCGTGAAATGTTTTAGGTCTCGTCATTTTATTCTGCCCGAGAGTTTGAAGGATTCTGTTCCATGGACCGCTACTACAGCGTAAAATAAATGAATGAATGAGCAGATGAATGAATTGAGTGTACAGGTTGGATGGAGTACACTCTTAAACGGAGCAGCTCTGCCTCTAAATAAAATGTTATATTGGCTAAAATTCTGTCTGTTTACTGTTTACTGAATAAGTGCCACTTCAAAGGTTAATAAACTGTACCCATCCTCCTCTTTATTGTGGTGTTCTATGAACTATTACATTATACATGTTTCATTATGCTCATATCTATTTGTAAATTCCTGTCTACAGTTAATAACTTATTGACAATATATTGACCACCCACTGTAAATTTATAATTATAGTCACTTGCAATATGTATACTATGCTTACATAATATCCTGCACATTATCTTCATATCCATTTGCAAATTTCTGACTACAGTTAATAACAACCTGTATATACGGCTCATCCACTGTAAATTTATAAGTATAGTTACCAGCAATCTGTATAATATCCTTCTGTAATAGTTACCCATAGCTTCTCTCTGCACATATCCCTCTTAAGTGTACTTAGACTTTATACCTTTATCCTGCACTTTCTGCTAATTGCACTAAACTGCATTTCATGGCCTTGTACTTGTACATGTGTAATGACAATAACGTTGAATCTAATCTAATCTAATATTTGTCCTTATCAGGCAATGTCAAAGTCAACGTTATTGTCATTTCTGCTACATGTACAATGCATACATATAGAGAATTGAAATTTCATTTCTCTCAACCCTTGTTACAAATAACACTGCAAACTTTTAAAAAACCTAAAAAAAAAAAAACCTTAAATAACACTGGAGAACTTGGAGAACAACAGAGGTAAGATAATTGAGTTACTGTTCTGCAAAAAGGGACAGTTTACAACACAGAAGGCTGATATGGTGAAAAATGGAACAGTGCAATAAGAATAGTGCAAGTTTGCTTATTTTAGTTGAGTAAAGTGACATTTTAAAGAGCAATATAAAACAGTATAAACAAAAATGTTTATACTTTTTAACGTAGTTGCATTTCTAGTAAAACTACAGAAAACAACTGTCAGTTTAAAACATTCTGAATGACTAATTCTGTAACTTTTTTTTGGTCTTGTTTAACCAATACAAAGTTAATAGTATTCCAAAAATAAACAGCTTGTGGTACTATATTCTTTAAATAATTGTAATTTGATTTTGATTATGGGTTTAATACAGTTAAGGCTAGAAGGAATACAGCTTGAGCTCTATTGGGCATGCGCACATCAATCTAACGTTTTTTTTTTTTTCTCTCACTGTACAACAATAAAACTTTTTGTATTACAGAAAAATGATCCAATAGGTATAACAATTCATTTCATTGTTAGTTTCCGGTGTTATGCACTAAAATGCCCCCCTGCCATGGATTGCCCCCCCCCCCCCCATACATAAATATGATATTAATATTATAATAAACCCTAGTTACGTTACAGCCGTCAATACCATAAATACAAATTCTTGTATAATGTTTATTTTGTGGCACATTTATTTTTAAGGGCTTTGTCATGAATATACAAATAAGCATTTATATACAATAAAATTAAATATTGTTCATGATGAAAAATTAGAGTAAACTATTTTTATTATAAAATAAACAATCCAAAAGTATACATGTTGTACAGTATATGAAAAAAATCTATTTTTTCAGATACAACATATTTATTTTCATATTGCTTATTTTATTTTATTGTCTCATGTAATTTGTAATTTGTAAACCATTAACCTATGAATTTATATTCTAATACAATATTTGATAGCGATTATGTAGGGGGGGCAATCCATGGCAGGGGGCATTTTAGCGCATAACACCTTGGTCGGAGCTATATATCCCTTTTAGCCACGCCCATGGCTCAAATACGCGAGGATGACGTCAGTAACCCGTGGCAACGCAGTAGAATGTTTAGAAAGGAATATTTGTAATATCGATATTTTACAAAAGAAAATGGAATTTTAATATGAAGGTTATGTTGGCTGCATTACTAAAACGCATTAGAAAGAACAATAACGTTTAAAATTAACCTTTAAACAGGCAACTTGTGCAACCAGTCATGAAGAGCTTTTGGCACGCCCCGACCTTTCGACACGCCCATTACTCCGATCTGCAGCTGCCCCTGTCTCCTTAAAAATGTATCTGCTTTCTCCAGCTCCTTCTGCTCCGTCTGTCCATGACTGTTAATTTGTCTTAAATTTGTCTTATGCTCATTTTTCTCAACTTTTTGAGAATCAGAGGTCTCCAGAAGTGTTGGTTAAAGTTCCAGCTAAAATACTGCTCAGATCAGATCATCGTTCTGTTTCACTCCTGCTCCCTCTCGTAAGGAAGGTATAATAAACAGGTCTAAACAGCTGAATAACTACAGAACAACAACAGATGGGAGACATGACACGACTACACTCAAGGACTAAATAAAATAATCTTAATCTGTGAGTTAATCAAGAACACATCTAGACAAATGAAAACACTAGAGAGTAATAAAATATCAACACAAAAGTTCTGAGCACTCAAAGTCCATGGGTGCCACCAGTAGTGCGTCCGTTGGACCTACTACCCACAAATTACATCCCAGGATCACACAGTAAGGTTGTGACTAACCTGTTGGTACAGTTGACTTAATATGTGTATTTAGAGATTCGTTCTGGTTCTGATGATTTTTATCCACAGGAGATGAGATCTGTGCTTCAGTTTCTATTAAAAAAATCATAATTAAAATATGCACAATTTCACAAATCACTGCTGATCAATTAGTGCTTCATACATTTTATCTGCTTCCTCCACTCCTTATACTCCACCTGTACATCAGTGGATCAGTGGAGGCTTGTGTTTTGTTGTCCAGTGTGAAACCAGTGACTCTGACCATATTGTAATCAGGAGTAAAGCCTGAAGGTGATAACTGATGTAGAGACCCAGGTTTTTTTTTTTTTGTTTGTTTTTTTGTAAGGAAGAAAGGGTGATGCTTCAGCAAGCACAGGCAGAGAACAGCATTGAAGCTCGTCATGGGACCATTTGTTAATATTTAAATAAGAGATTTGATGTTAATTTCTTCTTCTTCTTTGTCTTTCGGCTGTTCCCTTTCAGGGGTCGCCACAGCGAATCATCTGCCTCCATCTAACCCTATCCTCTGCATCCTCTTCTCTCACACCAACTAACTTCATGTCCTCTCTCACTGCATCCATAAATCTCCTCTTTGGTCTTCCTCTAGACCTCCTGCCTGGCAGTTCAAACCTCAGCATCCTTCTACCGATATATTCACCATCTCTCCTCTGAACATGTCCAAACCACCTCAATCTGGCCTCTCTGACTTTATCTCCAAAACATCTAACGTGGGTTGTCCCTCTGATGAACTCATTCTTGATCCTATCCATCCTTGTCACTCCCAAAGAGAACCTCAACATCTTCAGCTCTGCTACCTCCAACTCTGCCTCCTGTCTTTTCTTCAGTGCCACTGTCTCTAAGCCGTAGACCATCGCTGGTCTCACCACTGTCCTGTACACCTTTCCTTTCATTCTCGCTGATACTCTTTTATCGTACAACACATCTGAAACTTTTCTCCACCCATTCCAACCTGTCTGTACCCGCCTCTTCACCTCTTTTAAACACTCTCCGTTGCTCTGGACCGTTGACCCTAAGTAATTAAAGTCCTGCACCTTCTTTACCTCTGCTCCCTAAAGCCTCACCGTTCCTCTTGGGTTCCTCTCATTCACACACATATCCGTCTTACTGCAGCTAACCTTCATTCCTCTGCTTTCCAGAGCATACCTCCACCTCTCCAAATTTTCCTCCACCTGTTCCCTGCTCTCGCTACAAAGCACAATGTCATCTGCAAACATTATAGTCCATGGATACTCCTGTCTAACCTCATCTGTCATCCTGTCCATCACCAGAGCAAACAAAAAGGGGCTTAGAGCCGCAGACCCACCTCCACCTTGAACACTTCTGTCACACCTACAGCACATCTTACCACTGTCTTACAGCTCTCATACATGTCCTGCACCACTCTAACATACTTCTCTGCCACTCCAGACGTCCTCATACAACACCACAGCTCCTCTCTCGGCACCCTGTCATACGCTTTCTCTAAATCTACAAAGACACAATGCAACTCTTTATTACCTTCTCTGTACTTCTCCACCAGCATCCTCAAAGCAAATATCTCCAGGACACTACGAACCATCTGACTGGCGGTAAGTCATACCTTAGATTCTTTAGATATCAGCCACAATACAACCCACCATACTAATAGATGCACACACATAGCTTGTACTATAGAAACTGTGTCTGTTCCCCGAATAGTGAGAAAAAAGAATAAATTTGTTAAATCCAGCCGAAACAATCTGGTAACCATTAAACCAGAAATAGGCCAAATAAGTAATCGAAATCTACCGCTAAAGTTTGGACTTCTCAACATTAGATCCCTTGCGCCTAAAGCACTTATTGTTAATGAAATGATCTCGGATTATTGCCTTGACGCACTCTGCCTCACCGAAACCTGGCTTAAACCAAATTAATACATTGGTCTGAATGAGTCTACTCCGTCAGGATATTTTTATAAGCACGAGCCCCGTCTAACTGGCCGTGGTGGTGGTGTCGCCACTATCTACAATGATGTACTCACGGTTACTCAGAAAATAAGGCCCAGGTTTAACTCATTTGAAGTGCTCGTCATTAATGTTGCACTTAATGAAATACATAATAAACCCGCGCTATATTTTACAATGGCCACCGTGTACAGACCCCCAGGGCCATATGTCAATTTTCTTAAAGAATTTGGACATCTGCTATCAGACCTACTGGTTAACTCTGACAAAGTGTTGATAATAGGAGACTTTAACATTCATGTAGATGATGCTAACGACACTTTAGCCCTCGCATTTATGGACTTACTAAATTCCTTTGGGGTTAAACAAAATATAAATGGATCAACTCACCGCTGTAATCATACTCTAGATTTAATTATATCCCATGGTATAGATGTCTCTAATAAAGAGATTTTACCTCTAAGTAATGATATAACAGATCATCACCTCCTGATATATACTCTACCCGTAGAACAGATTAGCTGTGTCTCCCCACGTTATCGATTTGTTAGAAATATGAATCCGACTACTAAAGACAGATTCACAAGTAATCTGCCGGATCTGTCCCAAATTCTTATTAGACCCCTAAATGCAGACGATCTAGACGAAGTGACCAGCAGCATGGGTACTATTTTTACCAGAACATTAGACACTGTTGCTCCCATCAGATTAAAAAAAGTCAGAGATAAAACACTTGCTCCTTGGTACAATAGTCATACTCGCGCCCTAAAGAGAGCAACCCGTAACCTTGAGCGAAAATGGAGAAAAACTAAATTAGAAGTTTTTCGAATTGCGTTTAAAGACAGTATGTGCAGCTACTGTATAGACAGGCTCTAAAAACTGCTAGGACCGAGCATCTTAGCCAACTGATAGCAAGAAATCAAAACAACCCCAAGTTCTTATTTAGTACAGTAGCCTGCCTAACAAAACCTAAGATGCCTGCAGAGAGTACTCCACAACATTTTAGTAGTGAAGATTTTATGGACTTCTTTAAGGAAAAAATCGATAGCATAAGGAAGAAAATAACGGAAGTTCAACCTCTAATAGCATCTTATGATCTAGTTCAGCCTAAAGTTTCACATTTAGTTTTTCAGTGCTTTACAGGTGTAGGACAGGAAGAGCTTTATAAACTTATCACCTCAGCTAATTCAGCAACCAGATTTTTGAAAGAAGTGATGCATACGGTTGGAGAGCCACTTCTAAACATTATTAATTCTTCATTATATCTAGGTCACGTCCCTAAACCTTTCAAGTTGGCAGTTATTAAGCCGCTCCTTAAAAAATCTAATTTGGACGCAAATGAAATAACAAATTATAGACCGATTTCAAACCTCCCCTTTATATCAAAAATATTAGAAAAAGTAGTATCAGCTCAAATATGCACATTTTTGCAGGAAAACAACATCCTTGAAGAATTTCAGTCAGGTTTCAGGCCACATCATAGTACAGAAACTGCACTAGTTAAGATTGCAAACGACTTGTTTTTAGCTTCGGACCAAGGCTGCACCTCAATTCTAGTCTTGCTTGATCTTAGTGCTGCATTCGACACTATAGATCATAACATTCTCATAGATCGCTTACAAAATCATATAGGTATTCAGGGACAGGCATTAAAATGGTTTAGATCATACTTGTCTGATCGATACCATTTTGTAGATCTAAATGGAGAACTGTCTGGTGTAATGCCAGTGAAATATGGGGTCCCACAAGGGTCAGTTTTAGGACCTCTGCTGTTCTCAATATACATGCTTCCCCTGGGTAACATCATTAGAAGACATGGGATTAGTTTCCATTGTTATGCTGATGATACCCAATTATATATCTCAACAAAACCAGACGAAATACCTAAATTATCTAGATTAACCGAGTGTGTCCAGGACATAAAAGATTGGATGACCAATAACTTCCTTTTACTAAACTCAGACAAGACAGAGATATTACTCATCGGCCCAAAAACCCGCACACAACAGCTTTCACAATTCAGCCTGCGTTTAGAAGGATGTACTGTTACTACTAGCTCAACAGTAAAAGACCTGGGCGTAATATTAGACAGTAACTTGTCCTTTGAAAATCATATTTCCAATATCACAAAAACAGCCTTTTTCCATCTTAGAAATATCGCCAAACTTAGGAGTATCCTATCCGTATCTGATGCAGAAAAGCTAGTTCATGCATTCATGACCTCCAGACTGGACTATTGTAATGCATTATCAGGTGGTTGTCCTGCATCCTCAATAAACAAGCTTCAGTTAGTCCAAAATGCAGCTGCCAGGGTTCTCACCAGATCCAGAAAATATGATCATATAACCCCAATATTATCATCCCTGCACTGGCTACCTGTTCAGTTTAGAATTAATTACAAAATAGTATTACTTACATACAAGGCTTTAAATGGTTTAGCACCCACATACCTAACCAGTCTTCTGAAACGCTATAATCCGCCACGCTCCTTAAGATCACAAAACTCTGGACTTCTGGTAGTTCCCAGAATTTCAAAATCTACAAAAGGGGGTAGGGCTTTTTCATATTTAGCTCCAAAACTTTGGAATAGCCTTCCAGACAGTGTTCGGGGCTCAGACACAATTTCCCAGTTTAAAAGTAGACTCAAGACGCATCTCTTTAATCTGGCATACGCGTAACTCATCCTATAACTTCATACTTCAGTACATCTTTTCTGAATGGCAACTACGCTAATTCTCTCCATCTGTTCTGTACTTTTCTACCCATCCCGAGGCATCTGGAGATTGTACCAGCTTCAGTAGATAAAGGCCAACCCTGTGAGGATCCTGAGGCATCCAGAGAAGGACCAGCTCCAGCTGAATTCTGCCTTATTATGGTTGGAGCTACACATCCTGCTCCTGTGCTCCCAGTGATCCAGATCCCATCTGCCCTCTGCACCTACTGACTCATCCCTATGCTGAACTGGACTTCATGTTAATTTAAATAATTTCTGTTTATATTGTACTCTCAGCTGCATAACACACATGGTGTTATATTATCTCTATCTGTTATCACCCAAATGAGGATGGGTTCCCTGTTGAGTCTGGTTCCTCTCAAGGTTTCTTCCTATTACCATCTCAGGGAGTTTTTCCTTGCCACTGTCGCCGTCACCGTTGGCTTGCTCATCAGAGAAATTTCATTCATTCATCTCGTTATTATCTAGAGACACTTTTCCTTTTTTTTTTTTTTTTTTGTGAATTTCTTTCATCTTTGTGAAGCTGCTTTGAGACAATGACCATTGTTAAAAGCGCTATATAAATAAAATTGAATTGAATTGAATTGAAATACTGCATCTGATGTACTCTTTCTAGGCATAAAACCATATTGCTGCTCACAAATGCTCACCTCTGCCCTTAACCTAGCTTCCACTACTCTTTCCCACAGCTTCATTGTCTGGCTCATTAGCTTTATACCTCTATAATTGCCACAGCTCTGCACATCTCCCTTGTTCTTAAAAATTGGCACCAATACACTTCTCCTCCATTCCTCTGGAATCCTCTCACTCTCCAAGATCTTGTTAAACAAACTTGTCAGAAACTCTACTGCCACCTCTCCTAAGCACTTCCATACCTCCACAGGTATGTCATCAGGACCAACAGCCTTTCCACTCTTCATCCTCTTCAACGCCCTTCTCACCTCACTTCTACTAATATTTGCTACTTCCTGTTCCACAACAGTCACCTCTTCTACTCTTTGTTCTCTTTCGTTTTCCTCATTCATCAAATCTTTAAAGTACTCCTTCCATCTTCCCATCACCCTCCTGGCATCTGTCAGTACATTTCCATCTCTATCTTTAATCACTCTAACCTGCTGCACATCCTTCCCATCTCTATCTCTCTGCCTTGCCAACCTGTACAGATCCACCTCTCCCTCCTTACTGTCTAGCCTAGCATACAAGTCCTCATATGCTCATATGTTAATTTCTTCATACTGGAAGAAATTTGTTACCAAATGCAGGAAAATTTTTTTATTTATTTTTAAAAAGGGACACTGTTTGGGGGAGTTGCAGCACTGTCTATATTTGAATGACTAACAGACCCCCAGCTCCCGCTCCCTAAAGGCCAACACAGAGAGACTGAGGAGGAGCTTCTTCCCGCAGGCGATAAGGTCTCTCAACCACAACCACACCACTATGCAGAACTAACACAATCTTTTCATAATTGATCAATCAATCAATCTTTTTACATCCATGGACACTATGGACAATTACACGCACACCTACCTTCATATCTACACTACATGTTTACGTTTACATCCTGGACCAGTGCACAAAGACACTTTAATAACCTCTGCACAAAGACACTTTGTTCTATGCATATTTGCACACCCAGTACAGTATATTTCAATTTGTACAGTATATTTCAATTTGTACAGTATATTTCAATTTTTATGTACATATTTCTATTTTTATTTTTAGTTCTATTTTTCCTAGTTTCATTAAATTTTTCTATTTAATTTTTCTATCGTATTTCTTTTATTCATATTTATTTCTTATTTGTAAACTTTAATTCTCTTTTGGGGTCACTGGCAGTCGTATAAGCATTTCACTACATTTCGTACTGTGTATGACTGTGTATGTGACAAATAAAATTTGAATTTGATTTGAATTTGACTGAGTGAACACACACACACATACACACACACACACACACGCACACACACACAGAGTAACATTTTACTAACCTGTTGGTGTAGTTGTATCTGTGGTTTTCGGTTGTTCTCCCTGATTTTTATCCTCAGAAGGTGACTTCACTTCAGTTTCTGACAAGATATTTAATTTTTACACATTAATTTTAAACTTTGAAAGTTGTTCAATTAGCCATTTAAAAAATAAAATCAAATTTCCCAATCAGTGACAGTGAGAGAATCCTCTGCCTCAACATCAGTGAAACTATGAAGATGATTGTGGACTTCAGGGATCTGCAGGATGATGACCACGCCCTCATACATCAGTGGTACGTTCCTCTGTGTGCACCTCACCCTCACCCATGACCTGAGCTGATCTGGTCCCTTCACACTAACACACTTGTAGTAACACCATGGGAACCCTTCCTGTCAGCAGGGGGCGCTACCTCTGGCGTTCTAGCTCTGTTCCTCTCCGGTTCTCAATTCCTTTAATCTTTATAGTCAATAACTATATAAACACTCTGTTATCATTCAGTAGTCTGTACACCAATCCTGTGTTTCTGACCTTTTGTTATTTTTCTTTGATTGATTGCTCTTTCAGATAATCGCTGCCTGGTTGTGTTGCTCGACTGTATGTCTTTTTGCCTTAAAAAAAAAGCTAAAGCATGTTAATTATTTTTATTTAAATTTTCATCCCTTCTGCCTTAAAGCTCCACCCTCCATCCAAACAACAATTCTGAAAGTCATGTGATTTATTGAAGCCACGCCCCCAAAATGACTCAGGGCTGTGATTGGACAGTGACTTCATTTCAGTTAGACATGACCACACTGCATTAATGAAAATGTAATAAAATCAAATGATCTTCTTAACTGTACTTTTACAAGTGTTTGAACATCACAGTCTTCCTGTTTAATGTTCAGTATCAGCCCGTTGCTAACGTTCCTGGTTGTGTTCAGACATTGCATGGTGTGATAAATGCGTGTGATTTCTGTGTGCTAACTTCACTAATCAACACTAATGTATATTTACCTGCAGCTTGTGAAGTTTCTGTCTCTACATCAGGGTTCTTCTGTGGTTCTGTAGCTTCATCGTTATTTACATTCTGCTGTTCTCCATCCACACCAGACGAGATCACTGATCCAGTTTCTGACAAAATTAAACTTCATCATTAACAATAATCATTTTATTCTCAACTTTGCATTGAATGGAGTTTAGCTTGCTGTCAAACTTCAGTAAGGGGAGACGTGAAGGAAGGACAGGACACTGGAGGAGGAGCTGTTGGTGGTATTTTTACACTTTGATCAGAATTCTGTTCTATATCTGTTTATATAAAGAAAGAATAAATAGAACAGTTTATAAAGAGAAAGTTTAGATATTATCTGAGATGAAAAGATGATTAGATGATAAAGTGTTGATCAGGTGTGTGTATGAAGTGTATAGATGAGGAGATGTGACCAACCTACAACCACAGCGTGAGGAACTGTACCTGTAGATGGAGCGTCAGTCGGATCCTGATTCTCCACACGGATTTTATTCAGAGGTTCAGTTTCTGACTGAGTTCCTGCTGTTTTATATGTAAATAAATCTTCTGTTATTATCACTCATTTAGCTGGATTTTATTACTGCAGTGAATTTTACCCCAGCACCTACCTCCTGTGGTATTTGTGGTGGAGGCAGCGGGTTCGGGATTTGTGGTGGAGGCAGCGGGTTCGGGATTTGTGGTGGAGGCAGCGGGTGCGGGATTTGTGGTGGAGGCAGCGGGTGCGGGATTTGTGGTGGAGGCAGCGGGTGCGGGATTTGTGGTGGAGGCAGCGGGTTCGGGATTTGTGGTGGAGGCAGCGGGTTCGGGATTTGTGGTGGAGGCAGCGGGTTCGGGATTTGTGGTGGAGGCAGCGGGTTCAGTCTCTGAAATAGAGGATGTTTGTGTGAGATTAGAACTGGTGACAGTTGATATGAGATTTGAGGTGGATTCAGCAGGTTCTTCTGTAACTGTCACACACCAGACAGACCAGCCCAGCACCTCCAGACCCTAAACTCCACTCCAGGTTTTTTTCTTCCTGCAAGCTCACCTGCCACTCAATCAGGTAATCATCTCTAGGCTTTTTAAGCAGGCCGAGCGAACCATTCAGTTTAAACCAGCCTGTTATCGACCCTGCCTGTTTCTCGGACCCTCCCGGTACTTCTGTTACTGTCGGACTGATTTATGTGTATGACCACGCATGCTCACAGGACTTCCGATTTTCCTCACGATTGGATTCGTTCGCTCCCGCTGCTAGAATTCCCTGATATCGACCTCAGCCTGATCAATAGACGATTCTCCTGGTCACCACCTCTCCTTCTTCACCAAAACAAAAAAGCACTTCCGCATTAGAGCGTCTTCGTGGACCGCAATAAGAACATTCGCGCCGACCTCCGCTTTCGCTGAGGAAAACAAACCGCTTCCTTCCACTCTTCAGTCACTAAGCACACACCACTGAGTGTGAAAGAAATTATTTGTTATTTTGAAAATGATGATAAAAAATATTCATAATTTTGTAAGTTTTATCCTGAATGGCAAATTTTTCATTCATAAATGTAGATTGTCAAAATCTCCTTTATATAAGGACTTCTCTAACGAACTCACTTTTTTAATGAAGTCTCTTAAAATTGTGAAAAATGTAAAGGCTATGTCTAATGTAAGTTATTACGAATCTGTGTTTGGCGTCCTGTGAATGTCTTCCCTTTTGTTTTTGTTCTTTAAACATCTTTGGAGCTTCTATTTTTTATGCCTGTTTTTCTGTAATGTTGTTTACATGTTCTTTAATAAAAAAAAAAATATATAATAATAATCAATGGGTTTTCCCCCTACCTTTTTTTATTTATTTATTTTTGATAAGTTTGCTTATGTATATGTTTTATTTACGTTTTGTTCTGTTGAGTGTGGATAATTAATTGTATAATTCAAGTTTTTACACCTGAATCTTATGTGTTATACCTTTTATTCTTGTAATACTGTAATGGTTTTTTTAATTGAAAATCCGATTCATTAAATTGTTTAATTAAAAAAAAGTCACTGTGTGTGCTTAGTCACTGCTTCTCTCCCCTGCTGCGCATGTTTACCCAAGCCTCAGCCTATCCAATAAAGAACAAAGAAACACTATATTTTACCAACTTCATCACTGTCCGTCTGCTTTTGGGTTCACCCCTGTTCAGCCATCCGTAACCGCCCCTGACAGTAACTTCATTAATCTACATATTTGTACTGTAAGGTGTCTTGTGTCTTTTATTGCTTCAGGTTTTATAGGTTTAGAGGTTTTCTAGAATGTTTCTCCAAATACAAAGCCAAAATTATAAAGTTATAATAATAAAAAAGTAAAATAAGTAGTATAAAATTTTGAGTGTTTAGCTGCTATAAAACACATTTACCTGTAGGTGGAGCTGTTGGTGGTATTTTTGCACTTTGCTCAGGTGTTTGATTTATATCTATTTATATAAACAAAGAAAAAACAGAAAGTCTCAGTGAGACAGACTTTAAATATTTCTTAAGAGTAAAAGATGATTAGATAATACAGTGTGCAAACTAGCTGTGTGTGTGTGTGTGTGTGTGTGTGTGTGTGTGTGTGTGTGTGTGTGTGTGTGTGTGTGTTTGTACAGATGTATAACAGTGCCAAAATTCTTTAAAGCAAAATAACATGTTAAATTACATGAACTGGACGAAAACTTGTTGCAATAAGAATGTTTGATTTTTTCTCTATTGTAATTTGACCTGAATGGAAAAATCCTTTAAGTGTTTACAATGTCTTCAAATTATTGACACTGCAGTTTATTGTGGTTGTATATTTCAAATGCTAATGTAATTAAAAAATAACTGATTAAAATACTGACCTAAGAAATTGCTGTTTAAAAATACAATCTTTATTCCTCTTCTTTACCCTTCCTGCTCCTTGTACAGTCTCTAGTTCTCAGGAACGACTTGCAGATCAGAACGTCACAAGCTGGATTATCAGTTAAGTGTCAGAGAAAAACTCTGTTATTCACTAAAACTCTCCTCCGCCATAATCATTACATTCAAAGTGAAGCCAGTGATCTTTCATTCACACACGAGTGATGGGTTTCCTTCCCCTGCACTCTGTAATGTACCGTCACCTTCTGTAACAAGATCAGGTTCATTCCTTCACCTTCTGTGGCAAATCTCTGTACATGAAGCAACCAGGAACAAATTCAGGAAGAGATCAAGCAGCATGGACTGAGTGAGTGACACCAGAGTACTGCAGACGTCTGTCTGACTCTATACCCAGACGGATCAGGACAAAGAATAAATGACTTTCATCAATCTCATCTTAAAACTGTGTATAATATAGAAGTTAAATCACATGTTAAATATTAAGGCATAAACATTTCTAAAGATGAGATCAGGATGTAAAAACATAATGTCTGGAACAGATGGAATAAATGCAAAATTAGGCTTGAGGTATAAATGTAGAGAGATTTTAACATTTTGGGTAGAGTTTATTTAACTAACATGGAAAGTCTGTTTAGATTGTGTGGAATTGATTTCCTATTAAGATGTGATTTTACTGTTTCCAGACTACCAGTGAAATTATCTTCACTTCACCAACATGTTTTGTTATATTGGAAATTATTATACAATCATATCTTCACCCAAACCTCAATATGGAACAATAGAGTTATTCTATTCAGATATAAATCTCATTCTTGATTGGTTTGAAAAAGGTGTTTGGTGAGTTCATCACTTAATGAATGAGGAAGGGAGCTTGTTCAGTGGTTTCTGTTCTAGATTCAGTTTACACTGTGAGCAATTTGAACGTGTCTTAAAAGTCATTCCAAAAAGTTTCATAAACCTTTACCAAACAGCTTTACTAACATCTCAGATGGATCATGAGAACTTTCATCAGTTCTGTTTAATGGTAGCAACCTCAAAACAACGCTTCCCAACAAAATCACCGCTCTTGTTTTAATTCCATATTATATCCGACATGGTTATACTATACTGTAACAATATCTCACAACCTTATGATAAACCAACTATTAAAATACTACAATCTATTGGCTTCCCAATGGCTCCTAAAGCAAAGGAAACCCACTTCAGAATATTTAATGGTATTTATCCACCATCTGAGCTTCTAAGACACAGGTTTAATTTTGAGCAAAATGTTTGTATTTTTTGTAAAGTTGACATTGAGACAACTGATCACTTTTCCTTTTCTTGTGTGTATTCTGGTATCTTTTGAGAAAATTTGCTTTGGATGGAGTCAAAGATCCAATCACTGGTCACTTTAGCTAGAAAACACATTATGTTTGGAATACTGCTGGATGATAAGAAGGTGTAGGTTCTGATTGACACGTGTTTATTAAAATTTGTTGATGCTATTATAAATGTATATTTTGTTTCATCTGTGTTAAATAAATAAACAAACAAATTAATTAATTGATTAATTAATAAAAATGACTTATTAATGTTATTTTTTGACGTATTAAATATTGACTTAATCTTTAAAGAACAATTTAGTTGTATAAAATAAATTATTCTTATTATCTTGATTTTCATGTTATAAAAAAAATTCAGAATGACATTAAATAATTAAACTGTTCACTGTACCAGTTGGTTGTGGTGGGGTTTGAACCTGGGACCTTCCAGACTACAGTCTAATGTCTTAATCACTGATCTACCGTCCCCTACCTGAATGTTAATACCTGACTTTTGGCCGCCTGATTTTGTGATGTTGAAAAATAGTGATTACTGTATTTACTGTATAAACAGAAATTTGGTAAGGGGAAATATTTTGCATTTGAGTTTTAATTATTTAATTACATTTAATTTTTTTATATGTCATTTAAAATATACAACTACAATAAACTGCAGTTCCAACAATTTCAAGCTTGTAAATGCTGTGACATTTTTATTGCAACATGTTTTTGTCTAGTTCACGTAATTCAACATGTTATTTAGCTTTGAGGAATTTTGCCTCTGTTATACTTCCATAGTGTATAAAGTGTATAGATGAGGAGATGTGACCAACCTACAACCACAGCGTGAGGAACTGTACCTGTAGATGGAGCGTCAGTCTGATCCTGATTCTCCACACGGATTTTATTCAGAGGTTCAGTTTCTGACTGAGTTCCTGCTGTTTTATATGTAAATAAATCTTCTGTTATTATCACTCATTTAGCTGGATTTTATTAATTCAGTGAATTTTACCCCAGCACCTACCTCCTGTCCTGTCTGTCCCTTTTCTCCTGGAGAGAATCAGACCTACAGCAGAGAGAAAACTCTCCTGTATTAGACAGCACAAAGACCTGATAAAGACCTGATAAAGACCTGATAAAGACCTGCTCCAGCACTCATCTTCCAGCTCTTCTCTCTTTTACTATCTACAGAGACTGTATAGTTACAGTGTGACAAGACTTCAGTCTATTGGACTCCATCAGGGGCTCAGTGATGCTCCAGCAGGACGGCGTACTGTTACACTTAATACTGTTCTCATCTACATACATGTGTCTGTCTTAAAGAGCAACTTCTAGTTATCATCTGTTTTGTTTCCTGACTCATATATTATTAAGGAAACTTTTGCATCCCACCTTTTTTACGTAGCACACAATACACTGCAATTCCGACGACACACAGCACCAGAAGAACGGCAATGATGATGATGATGATGATGATGATGATGATGTATCCAGTCAACGACTCTGCACACATAGACATCAACACAAAATAATCATCAGTCTTTTCTTCAGTTCCACCATGTACACATATCCTTACATATGGAAATGGTTTATTTCAGTAATAATTACCTGTGTCACGTGCAGGGACGTGTAACATTATTCTGTCTTCTTTTCTCTCCTGATCAGACAAACCCACAGAGCAGGAGATCCACTCAGACTCAGAGGGAGACACAATCAGCCACGAGCTCACATCTACAGTCCCTACAGAGTCTGAGGATAATAAAAAGTGCTTTGTTATTTCTGTTTTTAGGATCTTTAATGTAAGTGTAGATGAGTAGATCTTACTGTTGGTGAACTTGTCGTTACTGAGATGTTTCAGATCTCTCCCATCTTTATGTGTCCAGGTGATTGACGGCTCAGGAACCCAACCATGTGACTGACAGCTAACATTCACCTTCCCTTCTCCTGCTTCATGTATGGAGAGAACAGGAGTGGATCCCACCACTGAGAGAGAGAGAAAGAGAGAGAGAGAATTAAACAGACAGAGACATCATGAACATTTTATTTTTAAAATAAATTGATGCACTAAGTGTTACCTCTCAGTTTGAGGGTCACTGTGGCCTTATCAAACCAGATATCACTTTTCACATGACACACATAGTCTCCTCTATCTGTTAGCATCAGGTTCTCCAGTTTCACAGAGACGTCTCCTTTCTCCAGATCTCCTAACAGGAACACTCTGCCCTGGTACTGAACATCTACAGGACTCTTCTGGATCTCTGTGTCCTTGTAGAACAGAGCCGGGGTGTCATACATATTGGGACGGTACCAGCGCACTTCCATGGGTCGAACATCCATATTGTTGGTGACAGCACAGTGCAGAGACACAGAGGAACCAAGGAGCCCTGAGACTGGAGACTCAACCTTCAGTGAAAAATATACTGGAGGAGAGATAAAAATTTACTGCTTATGAAGTTTAGACAAATTAATAGACTTTATGTGAGTATATTTGTTAAAAGTGAGTATAGTCTAAATGCCTTGTTTTGGTATCTTTATGGCAACCTTTAATGAGTAATGAATAATCAGACTGACCAGAAGAAGCCTGATGACTGAGAGATGGGAATAGAAACAGTAAAACCCATCTCAGTGGTCGAGCTGTAAAGAGAAGAAGCAGAAACACATTTTCTGTGTAAAATAAGACATTGGACCTCTGATATTATTTATGTTAGTGTTAGTCTTTCGACTTGTTCGACTGTTGAGGGGTCGCCACACCAGACCGTCCGATCTGCACAACAACTTGGCACAGGTTTCATCCCGGATGCCCTTACTCACACAACCCTCCTGTTTTATCTGGGCTTGGGACCGGCACTGCATCCAGTTTATTAGATTTATCAGTTACAGTGCACATAAATGTATATCAGTGGATTATTGATACTCAAATTGGTGTAAATTTCTAGAAGCACATGACCTGTAAAAAAGTTGTTTAAATTGGTTTTTTTTTTGTAAATGCTTTAAAAGCAAAACATCTGTAGTGTCCGTAACCATGTCACATCCATGTTGCAATATCTTAATAATTTAGGGTTTAAAAAATAATACACTTTTTCAGGTTCATGTCTTTTTTAAATGTGAAATCTAAATTGGTCAAGTATCACCTAAATGACAAATTTAAAATTATATGTGTAACAATGTGTGTTGAAATAAGAAGAAAAATAAAAATAAAGTTACTATAGCAAAGACAATGTGCTGTATAAACAAAACCCAGACCAGCTGATCCTGTGTGCACACACACACACACACACACATCTTTACCAGACGATAATGAATATTAATGACTATTATTAACACCATAAATTAACAAAACTATAATAAGAACTATACAAAGACAAAGAGACACCATAAGGTGCACGTGCAGGACACAATGTCCATACTACAATACTCTGTTACAGTGAGTAATGTTAGTGGAAGTGAATTCTCCAGGAGATGAGAAACAGTAAAGATAGACAGAAGTGAGACTTTCTCTGTTCTGTTACACTTTAATATAAAGTCGTTATTCTCTTTAAACACACTTCTATATTTGTATAAATATCTTCTGTGTATCTGATCAGTAATAAACTGCACGTGACAGAGTTTAACCGTCAGTTCTGCCTCGAGCGCCTGAGTACCGTAAAACCCCGAATACACGACTTCGGTAAAGCCAGCCGCGGTTCAGAAAAACACGGTCAAGCCAGCCGCGATTGATTTTAGCGTGCGCGCATATTACAGTGATTACGGTAGTTTCAGGAACACCACAGAGAGAACGCGCTTTAATTGAGAAGCCCAGCGCGACTGTGATGTGATATAAAGAGGCGTCATGTTTCCAAACTGGTGTTTTGCATTTTTTTGTTTTCCTTATTGTTCATAGTTGCGATGTCTTTGACACTTTGAATAATGTTTTCTGCATATTTCTTCTTCTACAGTCAGTGTAAATGTAGTTGTGTTTACAGATAAATAATATGCAAATGGAAGACAAAATCAATTATATACTCATTTTAAATCCCTCAGTTGTGTATTCATTTGTCACTGTTCTATAATGTCTGTTATTTTGGAGTGCATTCATTAGGTGTTATGTCTGCAATGAGAGTAAATAGCAAAATAAGTTTACAATAGGTTTAAAAGTCTGAATCAGAAATCAATAATTATCATAAAGATGATATCCAGAATAATGACATTATTGCACTTCAGAGGCCTATACAGACGTCATTTCTAATAAGTTGAAAAAAATAATGGCCAATTCTCATAGGGGCGTCCCATACTATATACACACCTCATATGAAACTATTTTACTGCAGCATTTTTGACATATGGTGCATTATTAGATTTTAAAGGGGTATAATGACCCTATTTCTAATAAGTAGAGAAAAACAACCACCAGTTCTTATTCAGGACTCCCACACTATATACACACATTATCTCAAACTATTTTACTGCAGCGTTTTATAAATATGTGACATTATTACCCTTAAAATCCCTTTGAAAATCATATTTCTAAAGGTTTCCCTGGGCTTTGCCTACACATACTAGTATTCTTTATAATTAATTTTAAATGCAAGCCCTTAGAAACAAAAAAGGAAGATTGATGGCTGAATTTCCCCCAATGTATTACACTTTATTTTAGGGGCTAACAGTTTAACACAGTAAGCATAAACAAATGCCCACAAACCGGAATAAACTGGACCAACCTGTAAAAAAGAAGAGTGGTCCGAAATTCATCCAGAGCAATGTGAGAGACTGATAAAGTCACAAAGAAACAGAAAACAGACTAAAACAGTCTATGAATCCTGACATGTCATGTGATGATATTTCTCTGAGGATTTATTATCCAAATGTTAAGACTTGCCAAGGACCAGGTATTTTTTTATTATGTCCTGATACAGATAACCATGGAATTCAGTAAGGTGTCCTAACTTGATCACATGACTGTATATTGAACACAGTAAATTCACTCCTGATTTATGTCTTGTTCCAGATTAAAGAAGGTTACAGTAAAAGTACTTTAGAAACACAGATTCTGTATTTTGAAAAATACATATTTATTATATTTATATAATATGTATTATATTCATTTATCATTCATATACTAATATGACAGCATTAACAATAATATATTGTTATGCTTTATTTATGAACTGAGAATTACTATTAAACCAAATTAATAGAAATAAATACATGTAAAGGAACCATTTAATATATTTACATTTACATTTAGGCATTTGGCAGACGCTCTTATCCAGAGCGACTTACAAAAAGTGCTTTAATGTTTACATCATTGGATACATACTTACACTGGGTTAACTAGGTTAATAACTAAGTAATATATATATAATATATAAAGCTTTTAAAATCACTACGCTTACTGGAGACACAAAACTGAACTGGCTTGAGGTGAATTACAGCACAATCGTGTTTTTTAGAGTTGCTTTAAAGGTAAATTTGAATTTAAGTTGATAAAGTTTGCATCACTGACTTTTTATTGTTGTGAAGCTGTACTAAATGCTATATAAATAAGGTAATGACTTTAATAAAGTTATTGTTTTTCCTCAGGGGGCTGAAAAGAAAACAGACACTTTACCTACCAAACATAGAATTAAAACAAAGTACATGAACTATGGACCATGCTGGCAAGGAAAAGACCCCTCCAAAAAAAATTAAATGTGCAAGGCTGCAGAGACCACCGATGGTTCCAAAAGGCAGCAAAACTGGTGCTATTCTGCATCCACATAACTGGCTTAGTAGTGAAGAGATTGATTTTGCATCTTACTTGCTTGCAACCAAGTGCCCACACATGGACGGATTTCAGTCAACACTGTTATTCAGTGCCTTACACAATGGAGGGATTGTGGTACTCCGAGTGGCACATTCATACAAATTGTACATACTGGAGGTAACCACTGGCTGACTGTAAGCAACCAGTTTTGTAAGAGCAATCAGATTTGTGTATATTATAGTCTCTCTACAGTTCTGGATGAAAAAGACAAACAAATTTTGTCATGGTTGATCAGGCCAGTGGATGACAAATTCATGATCATTTATCCTGCTGTCCAACAGCAGTCCAAATCCAGCAACTGTGGTTTGTTTGCAGTTGCATTTGCGTTTGTATTGAGTCGCAACCTCAAGCCTGAAAACTGCCAGTTCCGTAAGGGACGATTGAGGACTGAACTTCTTTTTTTTTTTTTTTTTTTTTTTCCGGCCTGTCAGTATCACAGATAACACATAGAGTGTATGTGTAGCTGTTCTATCATCATTCACAGCCATTTTTTTTTTTTTTGTTTGTTTGTTTCCCATATTATAATAGACAAGACCGGGGGACCAAAAAAAGAGAAGAGAGTAAAAAGAAGAAAAAAAAAAAAAGGGAATAAAAATAAATAAACAAACAAACAATTGAGGGGCAAAAAAAAAAAAAAAAAAAAGAAAGGGAGGGGGGGTGGGAGGGGGGAGAGAATACAATCAAAATTTGCTTCCGCACCTGCCGAAGAAAAAGAGAAAAAAAAACAACAGAAGACACAGCAGAGAAACCGCAGCCACAACCAACACCTGCACGACTCGCGGCAAACCACAAATCCCAAAACCTGTTGATTAATAAAATATTTTGAAATAAACATTTTGTTTTGAAGCAACAGCAAAGACAGTGTGTGTGTGAGCACCTGTTTGTACACCAGTGTGAACGTTTGTGTGCACACCTGTGTGTGTGAGCGCGCTTGTGTTCATAGGGCTCCTCCATGTAAATGTTTAATAGTGTGTGTGGGGGACCACAGTCCCGTCTCGCGAGGCATGGAGCAGATACGGCGGAGACACGGGTCCCAGACATCCAGAGGCCCCCCAGAGCACAGGAGTCTCAGGAGAACCACCGCAGGGACAGAGGACTGAACTTCTAACATCTTTCAGGTGTGGCAGAGTATGTTTCAAATTTGAGCCACAACATAGCATTGAAGCACTGAGAGAAACAACTGTGGATGTGCACTGTGTATGCAGGACAGCTCACTGCAGGGAACTAATGGTGGAATGCTCATTGTGCAAGAGATGGTATCATCCCAACTGTGTGCAGATACCACAAAATGCCATTACTAAGGATGATGAGTGGTACTGCCCCAAATGTAAGGACAAAATATAAACCATACATTGTATGTTTGGTTTGTAGTGAGTAGTGAAGTGGCAATATAGAATGCTACATTACTCAGGACCGATTAAGCAAAGTTGTGAAGTAGCTAAATATTGCAGTAACATTATTTCCCTAGCCAGTGTTTATTTATTTTATTTTATTTATGTTATATACATTTTTTGGTCCATGTTTTAAGGCCATGTGGCTTTAGTATTTAAAGTATTGTTACGTTTGTGTGCGTTCTAATAATTACTGTTTATTGTTAATAAAACACATGCTCTTACTGCATTACTTACAATAAATGTGAAATTTATTTTTGATGTTCCTGATGAATGTGGATTTTCTTTAATATTATTTATCTTTTTTACATATTCTTTAAGTTATTCCCTATGCTGAGAAGGCACACTAATCTAAAGATTAAAATCCTTTATTCATCCTGTAATAAAATCAAATATTCATCATTGTCATGGATGGTTAAAGGCCAAAACATTTTTTTTATTTGCCCTCTCTTTCAAAGCAGACGTTAAACCTCATTATAGAAAACATTCATTGAAGAATAACTGTTACTTTTGAACAGTAAAACAAATTAAAAATCAATTCTGGTATTTAGATAGACTAAATACGTTATTTTGTCTGTTTTCTACGAATTCTGCTGTAACTCATCTACATAAAACAATTATTTGAAAGGTAAATATTTAAGAAAAATATTGTAACAGACAACCGTCAAAGTCACCAATAAATAACACGGATATTAAAGCAGAAATGCAAATAAATAAGCAAGTAAAAATTCACGAGCATTTTGTATTATCTCTCAGTCCTGGGCGTCTAAATGAAAAGCGCTCTGAACGCTCGTTCTCTCTGTGGTGTTCCTGAAACTACAGTAATAACTGTAATAAATAAAATCAATCGCGGCTGGCTTGACCGTGTTTTTCTGAACCGCGGCTGGCTTTACCGCAGTAATACACGCGCAGTGGGGTTTATTATTTGTTTGTTTGCTTTCTAGTGAAATTCTCACCAACACCATTAAGATGACGATCCTGAACACGACAACAGGGAGGCTGGAATGGGTGAAGAAAAGTGTCAGGTGTGTTGAGGATGAAAGGAAAGGTGTACAGGACAGTGGTGAGACCAGCGATGCTCTACAGCTTAGAGACAGTGGCACTGAAGAAAAGACAGGAGGCAGAGTTGGAGGTAGCAGAGCTGAAGATGTTGAGGTTCTCTTTGGAAGTGACGAGGACGGATAGGATCAAAAATGAGTTCATCAGAGGGACAACCCACGTTAGATGTTTTGGAGATAAAGTCAGAGAGGCCAGATTGAGGTGGTTTGGGCATGTTCAGAGGAGAGATTGTGAATATATCGGTAGAAGGATGCTGAGGTTGGAACTGCCAGGCAGGAGGTCTAGAGGAAGACCAAAGAGGAGATTTATGGATGCAGTGAGAGAGGACATAAAGTTAGTTGGTGTGAGAGAAGAGGATGCAGAGGATAGGGTTAGATGGAGGGAGATGATTTGCTATGGCAACCCCTGAAAGGGAACAGCCGAAAGACAAATAAGAATTAACTTAGTTACTACAGCTGCGTCCAACATAATTTAATACTGTTAACATAAATGAATAGCGTTGGTACAACACATTTTTCAGTTGTAAATTAATTTGATCCAACTCAATTAAATTTATATTTCAAGACCTGGTCAACAGAATTCTGTGAAGGAAGGAAGCATAAGACAAACGGGATAAAACGGAGATTTTTATTTTACACCAGCAGCAACTTACAAATGAGGTCTCAATTTGAAAAGATGAAGAAAAAAAACACCATAAAACACTACAAATAAGTATTAATCATAAAAAAAAACAATTTAACACCAACAGAAGCGTTTTGTACTTTATAACTGTCCGTTATGACTTTTAAATATGACCGTTAGAGACGGTTGGTCAGGAAACTCCTGAAGTCAGATGCAGACAGGACACTTTCACTCACAAACTCCTGTGGAAAAATACAGAGATAGATTCAATTAAAATTCATGATACTTAATTTATCAAATGAACAATATTTATACTTTCTTCCTCTCGCTTCACAACTCATGAGAACAGACCGAAACCAGAACCGAACCGCAGATTAAGCACGCGCATATAACCCTCGGTATTTTAAGTGTGATTAAAAATACAAGAAATAGCTTAAACCAAAATAACGTGACTAAACATCGCTAAACAGCAGGTGACATTTATGTTCAGTATTTCGTTTTTATTTATAAAGATGGGAATTAATTCCTGCTTACCTTTTCCACACGCGCGCCAAACGTTTCTTCTCAACACGCTGTGTTCTCTTCTCGCGATGTCTTCTCGCGATGTTTGAGAAATCTGATATTTCCGGTTTTCATAGTGAGAAGATCTCTTTGGTTTATCTCAACATGATTAAATCTAATACATGTTAAGTTGTTGAATTTCATGTAAATACAACATCATTTATTCATGTTTATCTTGGAAACATGAAATTATTATGTACAAAACACATATTACATTTTAGTACATGTAACAGGTAGACGGGTTCGGGAGTGTCTGTTGTGCTGAATGAGTTGTGTAATGAAGCGACATGACTTATCTGCAGTCCCACCTCACCTTTCACACACAACACAGGAGAGAATAAACAGCACTAAAGCATTCTCTTACCTGAAATCATGGCAGTAGGGAACACTGTGTGTCAGAAAGATTCACATCAACCAGGAAGAACTCAATCATCTGGAAAGTGTCCATTAAACTCCTACAGATCATCTACACTCACTGGACTTTCAGTTTCACAAGCAGGTGTAGAATTACAGTCAGTCACCTTCAGGGAGGATCCAAGGGCCAGGTGGCACTTTATATTTAATAATAATAAGAAGAAGAAAGAAAGAAAGAAAGAATATGTTTCAGTTTATTTAAAGATCTTTATGGAAACTTACATAAATTCCTTCTCTTAATTTATTATGATTTATTAATGTGTAGTTTGCTGATGTGCTATAAAATGTTTAATATAAAGTAGATTTAAATGATATAATTTTGCATAAAACATGACTTTTTAAATGATAATGTTCTTGTGTTACAGTGATTTACTCCACTGCTGATGTTGAGTTCTGAGCTCTGATTGGTCAGAAGGTGTTGATTAGTGTGTAAGGTCTGATATGGAGTTTATTTTACACAATATAAAGGCTTTTGCGTTTCCATTTTAAATATAAATATTTCACTTTGTGCTTGTATATTATTAAAACATTTATTCTTGCATGTTTATTATCCAGTTGTGTTTATTACTGTTTGAACAGCAGGTGGCAGTCTTTAACTGTTTTAGTGTTGTGGTGATTTATTGTGGTTTTTTTTGAGTCTCTTCCAAAAATACCAGTTGTTGAGTCACGTGACCTGTTCCTGACCACAGTCCTAAAATTATATCAGCCAGAAACAGATCTCATAATCATGTGAGAAAACAGTCATTTAAAATATGTGATAATGGTGGTGTAGTGTTTAGCACTGTTGGCCCCCCAGATAGCACACACACATCACGGAGACGTCTATGCGACGTCGTCTTTTTCATCTGGCAGATGTCTGGCAGAGGGCGTTTGCTCATCTTGCAGACCTCGCCAAGACGTCCGTGCCCGATGTTAGAACGACGCTTAGCCTACATATTTAAGACGTAAATGAATTAAAACGACCCTGATCCGCTCTTTAGACGACGTTAATCAGGTGTTCATACATCTGCCAAAGGTCTGATTCATGTCAGATAGACATATTATTTTAGTTAAATACCCTCGGTTAATTATAATTAACTATGGTCAACAGAATTCTGTGAAGGAAGGAAGCATAAGACAAACGGGATAAAATGGAGGTTTTAATTTTATATTTAATAAAAACACTGTTTCACACCAGCAGCAACTAACAAATGAGGTCTCAATTTGAAAAGATGTACAAAACATAAAACACCACAAATAAGTATTAATTATAGAAAAAAATTAAACACCAACAAAAACGTTTTGTACTTTATGACTGTACGGTATGACGTTAAAATATGACCGTTAGATACGAGGCTGAAGTTAGCTCCTTATTCGCAGCTTCCGATTCGTTTGGCTTCTTATTGTGCAGCGTCTCATTCTGCGGCTGAAGTTAGCTCCTTATTCGCCTCGTTACTAACGGGAGTGTTCACGTTGGCGAAAGCTGCGCAGTTTATCAATAAAACGTTATTTTGGTGGCTTAAACCATTCTGGCCAGGCAAATATGAACTATACAATACACAACTGGTACCCAATTATATAGTAAAAGTGAAATTGTCCTGGCACAGATTGATTTTACACTTTATCTCAATTAAATGGAAATATGTTATTCTATTATGCACAATAGTGTGAATAAGAAGACAGATGTCTTGATTTTATTTGACTTTATTTGACTATTTCTTAATTTATTTAATTAAATTTTATTTACTTATTTTAAATTACTATAAGAAAGCGAAATAATTAAACACTGAAGTAGATTACTTGCAATTGAATTACCACTAAAATACAACCCCTGGCAACAAATATGGAATCGCCACTCTTGTCGGATGTACATTCAGTTAATTTACTTTAAAACAAAAAATCCAAAATCACCGATGTGACACGAAGCTATTTTACTTTGTTGGCCCTCCTCTGGTTATATTGACAACATACGGTACATTCTTTTGAGACATAGACCTTTTTTTAATGAAAAACAATATTATTCATCAATCAGGTTTCAACATTCTCACATTGCAGTTGACAGATCAGCTTTGCAGCTTTCCATTTTTTTTATCAATTTCCACACCCTAAAAAATGCTGGGTTAAAAACAACCCAATCTGGGTTGTTTTTAACCCAGCTGCTGGGTAACTATTGGACTAACTAAATGCTGGGTAATTTAACCCAGCAAAATGGGTTATTTTTTTAACCCAGCAAAATGGGTTAAATATTCAACCCAAATGCTTGGTCATATTTAACTATAATGCTGGGTTAATTCTACCACATAAATTGGTCAAATGTTCTACCCAGATGTTGGTTCATTTTAACTGGAATGTTGAGTTAATTCTATCTCACAAATTGGTTATTATTATTTTCATGTTTTACAGTGAATCTGTAAAAAAAAAAAAAAAAAACTACCTACGTCTATTAAACAGTTAAATTACTTTGATATACTGGTTTATTACAAAAAAAAAAAAAACTTAAAAGTTTTGCAAACCATACATATATGCAATAAACAACATCCTATTAAATGTTCATAGAAAAAACCTTTATTTTTCAAAAGCACAAGAACAGATAATCAACAGTGACATCATTACTATACTATTACTCACAAGGGCAGAATGGAGTAATAACACAAATAGGCTGAGGCAGCTTCTACAGAGCAGAATCTCTCTGTGACATTAGATATCTTTTCTGCAGAACAAAACTATCCAGCCCTGGTTCCGTTTTAACATACAAACACTGTCTATGACTTTTAAAGTAGGCCTCGCTATTTCATAGCAACATTACAAAAAGTCCTATACAGGAGCACACTACTTTAAATAGTTAATGTCAAAAATATAAAATGCCTTGAAGCACACATCAACCGCCCCAAGTAGTGTGCATTGCTCCAGAGCCTGTCCCACCAGAATGACGAATGCCTGAGAGCAGCGCCGGTCATCATCTCCCAACGTCAGGATGTAGGGGTACGGCCTTGACACTTCAGCCTGCAGGAGGTATTACACCATGTTGGTGCCAACCTTAAAGAAATGAAAGAAAGTTAAAAATTTGTTGAACAAAAAAGATTAAACTGAATAAGACTATCAATTTAATGTGTAACAGGATTTATACTAAATAAAAAAATTACAAAGCTAGGGTTTAGGTAACCTGAAACAAAAACATGGAGACAGCTACTAACAAAAATAAAATAAGCAAAATAAGCATGGCTTTTGGGATAAAGCTCATATATATTTCGTCTTTTTTTTTTTTTTTCAGTCAGACTAGTTGATCTTGTGGTCTGTGTTGATTTTAAGCTAATTACCGAGGAGATGCATTGTCATATCTGGGGTCATACTGGCACATTACAATCACCCAAATATTAATACTTCCATCTAGTAGTTATCTCTACAGCTGACTGATAGTTAATTTAGTCTGAGTCACAAGCAACTTTGGTTAAAGAGGGCTACCTGGTTATCTTACATGCAGCAGTCATATTTGCATACTACTTGCCAAAGGGGGAAAGTGTAAAATATTGTTATAACTGGGGAGAAACGCGGGTGACTTTTGACCGCGGAGTAAATAAATTACTAACTAGTGAAAAACGGGAGGTTAGCAGGTGTGTATATTTGTGAGAGGGTCAGTGTTTTGTAACACCCCAGCATTTTATTGTCTCAAACAGTGAGATTAATAAAGTTCTAATGTTAACTAAATGCTAGCATCATGCTAATACTACAGTTACAGTTTCGTCACCCTGCAAACATTCTACAGAGAAAGATAAAAAGCTCAGACATCTTATCCGTTTCTTTCACACACAGGTGGGGTTCTGTGGCTAACTATAGCAGCTATTGTCAGCTAAATTATCTTACCTCAGACCAGCCTGAAAGTTTAAGTGTAACCTTAACACGGTAACAGTAATAAATCTCACATATAGTAATAATTTTTCAGTCATATGTGACTTAGGTGAGTGAACATGTGTATACAGACCTTGTATTTAACGTCATTTTCCCTTAAATGAACCGTCATCAGCGGTGTGGGAGCTCAAGAGAGACACGAAGCTCTGACTGACAGCCGCTGAATCCACCGGTGAACTTTGGGGGAGGAGCCACCAAACTTTAACCCAGCAGCTGGGTTACACAAAAACTACCCAACTCTCTGTAAATAACCCAGAAAAATGACCCAACAGAGGAAACCCAGCGCTTGGGTAGAAAAAAAAACCCAGCGTTTTTTAGAGTGTATCATTAATTTTCAGTTAGAATGAGATCTGGACTGTTTACTGGCCATTAGAGATGTGTTGGTCACAAACGAACCGGACCTTTGAGTCGGCTCTTTTTAGTGAATGATCTAGAGAGCTGCCTCGGGTCAAGAGCCGTTTTATTGTATGCTTTTTAATTTTTTTTTTTTTAAATAAAAAGTAGAAATATATAATGATATTCACCGGATTGTGGCTGAATGACGTGCGTACCATGCAACCAATCACGTGATTAGTCATGCATGGATCAAGTTAATTAAGCACAGAGAGGGGCGGGGCTCTATTTTTTATATTTCTTATGTTATTTATATGTTATTGAAAGACAAAGGCATGTTTCCTCTTTTTGATGGCTCCTGCTGAATGCTGCCTGATGGTTCAGTGTAAATAAAAGAGCTGAGTGTCCAACACCTCAGTGTACACATGTTCATTTACAGTAGAGGTAATGACTGCCATCTGCCCTGCTCCTTTATCGGATATGCGACCCCATATCACCAACAACTGTGGAAATGTTTTCTTCAGGCTGTCATTTCATTCACTTTATATATTTCACTGATGTGGCACCAAACAAAAGTTCCAGTATCATCTTCTTGGCCAATGCAGATTCAGGATTCATTACTGCAAACCTCATTCATCCAATTATCACCAGTCCATGTCTGCTTCTTTAAATCCACTGTAACTTTGTTTTCTTCTGCTCACGTGTTTATGATGCTTTACGTTCGGCTTTTCTCTACGTCTTTCCCATTTCCTTCAGCCGAATTCTTACAGTTTAGTCACAAACATTGACTCCTGTTTTTGCCCCTTTGTTTTTATTTCTTTAGTAGTGCATTTTCTATTTTAATGGCATATTGCTGTAAGGTTTCTGTCCTGACGCTTTGACATCATCCTTGGTCTACCAGTATGTTAGCCTTTTACAACCTTGCTATTATGCTCCATATTTTACACACAGCTGATTGGGAACAACCAAAATCTTTTGCATTACCTCTTTATAAGTTTTATAATCCTTTACATTGTTTCAATTGACATCTCCCTTTGTTGAGGCCATGTTTCCAGTCAATCAAACAGGTAAAACAGTAAGGTCTGCACACACTCTTTTAACTGCTGTCTAATTTGCAGAATTAGACTTGTGCTGTTGTTTGTTTAAGAATTGCAAATTACAAAGTGATTCCATAATTCTTTTCTTATTATTGAGTGATTCCATAATTTTTTCCTTTTTTTAATTAGAAAAAAAATATGTGCCATTAATTATATCACTTTCCTTTAATTTTTTTAGGTATGTTTTATAAAGCCAGAATGTTCAGCTGTTAAATATAATAGTTGTGTCATGTCTGTGATTTATATTTCTTGCAATGTAAAACAACTAAATTAACATTTTCCAAGAGTGGTGATTCCATATTTTTTGCCAGAGGTTGTACACTTAAAAGTCTAACTTCTTAATACCAGTAACGTGAGTAGTTGTAATATCGTTGGGTCCAACGGCTATAAACAAATAGTCTAATTGTCATTTTTCATTATTGTAAATTGTTCAACTCATACATTATTTGTTATATTTGCTCTGTTATTCGTATTAAGCTTCAAACATGAATAAACAAATAATTTTTAATTTGTGTCATTGCCCAAGGGTTCAGAAAGTTTGTTATATAGATACATCTCTCCCGACATAAAACAATTCTTCCAAACGTTCTTTAATGTGTGACTTTTTTTGCAAGGAAAAACATTCTCGCAGAGGTGGATACACACACACACAGGGCCGCCGCTCCCATAACGCACATTACGCACTGCGCGTAGGGCACCCAAAAAAAACAGACTAAAATCACCTTAATCATAATAATCCAAAAAATATGAACTATGTTAATAGATGTAAGCAATACAAAACTACTATATTTATACTTCGTATGGTGGGAACGCCTTTAAAAACCCCTTGTTGCTTGTCATATAATATAAAACGAAATATATTTCTGACATAGCGAGTGCATCATGAATCGGGGGCGGAGGTATAGAGAAAAGGAAAAAGAAGAGACAGTAAGATGATGCGCACGAGGTGGGGGAGGGTGAACCACCCACAAATATCTAGCAGCGTTTCTGCATACACATATAGCAATTTGTGTATAAAACAATTTGTACAAAACTGAGAAGCAGGTCCAGGGTTTGTCATATGAGTGATATTACATTTACATAGTACACGTTTTAACTATTTGATAATTTTTAAATAAACTATATGGTTGGGAATTTTTATAATGATAATTACAAATAATTTTTTTGGGAAAATAATAGGGGAATGATTTTTTCCAAGCTGAGTCAATTTATTCTGAAGTTTCACTAAACTTGCTTTTTGAAAAAACCCTGATCACCCTAACGTATGTCCTTTTTAAAACAGGGCCAGCAACAAAGCACGGCTGGCCTATGTGTCTGTGTTCTATTTAAACGTAAAATTTAGTTTAGTCAAGTCAAGTCAAATTTATTTATAGAGCACAGGTTTAACACAACCGTAGTTGATCCAAAGTGCTTTACAATAGAAATAAACAGCAAAAAAATAAAAATAAAAGAATAAAAAAAAGAATAAAAGAAAAAAAAGAATAATAAAATAAATATAAAAGGAATTAAAAAGAAAATTCACAAAACACAAATTTTTTTATGCAAAATACATGCACAACATCACCCAAACGCTAATGAGTAAAAATGTGTCTTTAAGCTTGATTTAAAAACGTCCAATGATGTAGAAGCTCTGATATGTAGTGGTAAACTGTTCCAGAGTTTTGGGGCAACTACTGAAAAGGCCCGATCACCCTTCGTTTTACAACGTGAACGGTTTAACTATGTACTATTCTAAACCTTCAACATATGTGGTATAATAAGAAAAAATTATTTAAATATACATTATTCTTCTTTTTCTTATGAGCATTATTACTACTACTACTAAATCTACTAATACTAAACGAGAACACATGCGCAAATGCTCGTGTGCAAATCTTCCGATGTCATCGCCAAACAGAGGTTTAATCCTGCTTTTAAAACAGCTAGAAAGCATTCAAGAAGTTGATATGTACGCTTGTCAAAAGAACCATAAAGACTGGAAAGTGTAAGGAGAAGTCGAATTATGTTACGTCCATAACGTGCCTTTTTGTGTGTTAAGCGAAGTTTTATGGCCTGGAAATATTTTAAAAATCAGACTGAAGCTGAGGAAAAAATTATCAGTCAATTAAAAAAAAATATATTGTTGGATTCTGGGGGCTACAGAAGACTAATCTCAGTCTGGGGTAGAATTGCTCAAGAGGTATATAAAAACTATACACTATACGTTTGAGAAGGTGGCTCTATGAGATTTGGCACGGCGACAGACGGCATTTAAAGACGAGAGCAAAAGAAACAACCTTTCCCGTAGAAAAGGATTGCAAAGAATATTGTCCCACTAGTGGGCGTTTTGACTATGAGGATGAAGAGCAAGTTTTTTGTGTTTGCAAAGCAAGAAATGACCCAAGTGAGCCATATGGTCAGTGTGATGGCTGTAAAGACTGGTTTCATCCTGTATGTGTAGGATATGAGAGCATAGAGGATATCAGAATAATGTCCCCATGGTACTGTCCAGAATACTAAGCTAATCAAAAAAAAAAAAAAAAAAAAAAAGGTTTGCAGATAAGCCTCCAGTGACTTTGAAGAGGCAGTTATTTCAAACATCTATAAAAGACAAAGTTGACATTTCTGATATATGCTGACATATAGGACATGGTGATAAAAAGGATCTTAAAGATGACAGTGATGAAAATAATGATGAAAGCAACAATGATAATAACAGTCAACAAGAGACCACACTAAAATGCCCCCCAAAATGTACAATTTCCATCTCTAGAACCGAATGGGAGACAATTAAACCAGATGGAACACACAGTTATGAGGTACTGAAGGATGGATGGACAAATCTGATGGCCAGTAAAATTTCAGAAGTAAACAAGTATTGTGTTTTGTCTTTTAAGTATAACAGAGTTGAACATTCTCTTTCAAGAAAAAAAGTTTGTCCTTACTGGCGAGGAAAAGCAGAATGTAAATCCCCAGGATGTACAAAATATGTACTTATCATACATAAAAGGCCCAAAAAGAATAACTGTGGAGTAACAGTAAGTGTACAGGTGCAGGGAAGTATTCACCACCCTCAAGGAGAGCACCACAGGAGACACTCAAAGTATCAAGAGCGGGAGGCATTAAGAACTTTGTGAATTTTCACCAATGCATTTAGGAACAAAGAAAATTGCACATGCAGATGAGAGCAAGGTGACACATGGCAATATGTCAGATATACCATCAATTTCTGTGCTTCAAAGAATTTCAAGTGAGAAAAAACTAGCAAATCGCTGTAATACAAACCAATACATGGAGTGCATTGAGATTCAAAGTGGTCAAGATGTATCCAAACCTCCAGCAATCACAAAGCATAGCACTTAGTAAAGCATAGCAATTAGTAAGTGTTTCACCTTTTATAGTCCACATGTACACTGATGCACAACTCCATCTTCTGAGAGAACTACAAAACTCTAAAAGATGCCTGCTTTACCTTGATGCCACAGGATCAGTTGTGTCAAGACCACCTAATTGTCAGAATAATGTTCTCTATTATACAATGTGCATTTTGTTACAATCAACACAAACTACAGTTCCAGTTGCAGAGATGCTTAGCTCTGACCAAAGCACTCCAACAATTTACAACTGGATAGCATGTCTAGGGTGAGATTTCTCCCGTACATCTAGAACTCAGCTGCAATCCCAAAAGGTTGAGACTGATTTTAGCTGGGCCATGGTCTATGCAGTCAACCAAGCATTTAATAAGTGTAACATTCAGGACTACTTTAAGAAGTGTCTTCAAAGACAAAGAAATCTACCAAAGAGCTGTTTTTGTACTCTTTCGGACTGCTTCTAAATGCAGATTTGCTTGATAAAATAAAATCAGTTCTTCACATGATTGTTGATGTTTTCTTGGCCAAAAAGGTGACAGAACTGTACAAGCAGAATGTTGGTGCCCTCCAGAATGTTATTGCAAGACAGTCAACAGACCAATCTTTTACTTCTGAGCAAGACATTAGTAAAAAGAGCCATGTGAAGAAGAGGAAGTTGGAGTACAGAAAAGCTCCCCATTTGTTAAAGTACTGGCCAACATTTTCGATTATCCTAATAAGAAAAAACCCAGTGATGAAGAAGATGGAAATTAATGTGCTGCAAATGCAAATTACTGCCCTGAACTGGTAAATTTGCTGGTGCGCTACACAGGTACTATACCCCTGGGATTGGGATAATATTGGGATTCCTTTGGAACAGAAGAGGACTTCATCGCCTGCCGCCTTGAATACCTCCAACAACACAATGGGAGACAACTTGCTCGTCTCAGACATGTCCAGTGTCAAAACTGCAGAAAAAATCAAATGTTGTAGAGCTTGTGTAAGTACATTTTTATTTAAGATATTTTATACAATTAAAATTGATTTAAAGAAATAGTTTTGCCAAAAAAAGATTGATATTCTGTTTTGACAATTATTTAAAAAATGGAAACATTAACATGAAATTTAATTAATATATAATATTTTATCTACCTAGCTGCGATGATTTTACTAAACTTCAGAGTTCTGTGGATGCTTGGGCTGCTGAATCCCTAACAGAGTGCAGACGGAAAGGGTAAGATGAATCTCTCCTAATACTGTAATGTAATTGAAATACATAAGTAAAATATTTTGCTTCCAAAAGCATTACTATTAACATTAAGCCATAATTGACAATGAACTTGATGTATTCTGTATAAATACATTTTACAGAGAAAAGGAGGAGTTATGTAGGGGCATGAGAAAAACAGATTCAAGGCACTTCACTCATGGCCTGCCTTGCTTTTTGGTAGCATCCATGACAAGTACAGTGTGGCCAGTCGTGAATAGCTGACACTCAGTGACAGCCAATGAAATTGAAGCATTTTTGCGGCTTTCCACGTCAGTCTCCCCCTTTCTCACATTATCATTTCTGTCTTTTCCCATCTATGTCTTTTCATCTCATTGAATGTATAGTCCTGAAATTCTCTCCATTTTATCTCCTTCTCCATGCCCAGATCCTTCCTTCTCCATAATTCTACAGATTCTTGTACAAAGAAAATACCTTTCAGTAATCTGCTTCCCTGCCATTCCAGTGTAACCCGTGTGTATGGGATGAGAAGGAGAGATTTAATTGAAGATTTAGTTTGGGAAAATCATTCGTGGTCCCAGCGCAGGAGGACTTTTGGTTCGACAGCTCTTTCAGGTCCTGATGCCTGGACCTTCTCTGGCAGTCGATGTCGAAACATGGAAAAATAATAATGAAATAAAGACTACATAGGCATGCACATTTCATAATAGACATACTGATCAGTTATTAATTTAAAATACATGGATTCAAACTTGTTTTGTGCAAAATATTTTGCTTAATTAAGCATCACAAGCAAGCATAGTTTTTATAACATGTTATATAAATGCTCAGTGGAGAACAAATATTATAAAGATTAAATATCAGTACAGGTACTTTTACTGTGTGCACTATCTAATTCTAACTGTCTAGGTTTCCTTTTATAGAACAAACACACATTATCTGTAATGTAAAAATTTAGCGTTTTCCGTGTTTATATAGCGTTTTTTATAGTTTTCCGACTACCTACACAGTTTGCAACTAGACAATCACCTTAATGCATTGTTTATTATAAACGGGCAATTAGGGATTATATAGAGATGGATGTACACAGAGAAGAAGCCATAACCATGTTCTATGAGAGTATAAGTTAACTTACACTCCGCATTCATTGTGATTATTAGAAAAGGCGATCTGCAAAGAGTCATAGTAAAATAAATCACACTCACCGAGCCTGGTGAAGATGAAGCAGGAACACGAAGCGTTAGTACAGATCCGATTTTTAGGAGCAGCTTCCTAGTAAAACCTGCTTTATATTGACCCGCGTTTATAAAGCAGTCTGGTGAAAAATTGATTATCGCAAACATGAACGCATTTAGGTAAATCAGCGGGGACGTTAGCTTTAAAAACTAAATTCAGCCACTGCGTCCTCAGTGGCTCAGATACCTAACACTAGGTAGGTACCCTAGGTCACTAACCCTAGGTAGTGAATGACGACTGCTGTGTTCGCTATTACACCCAACAACTGTACACCACACTCGCTTAGGCGCCATTTTGCTCCAGCGGCGAAAAACAATGGCCGACAGCTTCTTCTCACTCGGGGCGGGTCTTTGCTAAAACACCAGTGTCAATCAACTAGTGTAGGAGCGGCCTCTTGTGGTGTGGCGTCACATCGACAGGCATTTGTGATTGGCCTGATTTCAGAAGGGGGATGTTACTGTAATAAATGAAAAGAAAACCACTGGGCGGCTCTTTATCATCGTAGAGTGGTTGTGTACGCACTCTCCTAACACACAGTTCAGTCCAAACAGCTTAAAAAAGTGCACGTAGGCCTGTATGACCCCTTTAAAAGACTTTCTGCTCATACACCAGTATGCCACAGTTGGTGTACTACCACATAAAAAAACATTTCCAGTTGGCAGTGCACTACGATGGTGAGTTAAACAATTTTGCTTTTGTCACTTTACTTGATTACTATGGTACCAAACCGGGCAGTAATGCTCTGTGCATGATTATGTATGTCTGAATTTGTAATGGAGTGTTTGTTTTATTTTAAGGCATTATATTGACCGATGATTGGTGCAGCCCTACTTCATTGATCAAGGACCTTTCATTTAATCGCAAATAAATTTGCTTGTTATTTGACTGTCCACAGGCCGGAGTGAAAGACAAATTAAGTTTAGTATAGACAATTATCTACAAATATATAGTAATGACTATTGTTTTTGTTTGGTTTTTATTTCTGATTTCATCATCATAAAATGCAGTTTGAAATGTCGGGCAAAATCCCACTTTCACTGCTGCTATTGTTCACTGACTGTGTTAACTCGGGCAGATTTACTGAAGCACATTGGCAGCCATTCTTCCACATCACCCCATCCTCAGTCGTCCTGCGTCCAGCAGACTCAGCCTCAGTCACCTGCATTCCTCCCAAAACGCTCAGCAAGAAGGACTGTAACTTGCAGCCAATGTAATGTAACAAGCCTGAACTCTGTTAAAGCAGAACATTTTGGGGATCTATGCCAAATCTGGGGCAACAGCAGTTGGTAAGTTACATTCAGAAATTTTATTTTGCAAAATACAGTTGATCCACGTAAGTTTTTTTATTTTATTTTGGTGGTTTTGTTTTTTCTTTTTTTTTTTTTGAATCCTAGCTTAATAATGCTTTGGATGTCAGAAAGTTTCCAGATGAGCAACTCACAACTGTATACAACATAACCCTAACACGATCAGACCTGTGCTCTCTAGGCCTGGAAAAAGACATAGAGGGAACGGTAAACAGCTAAGACACATAATATTTCCATATCGAATTGATCAATGCTGTTTATGTTGAGTTTCCGTTATTTGTATTTTATTTAATTTCTTTTCTTTAATTACAGGTTCTCAACTGTTGCCTTAAAGTGCTAGAGACCATAGCAAAATCACAGGTGATAGAGTCTGTATTTTGTGCTCAGATTGATTAAGCTGCTTAAAGGGATAGCTTAAAGTATGTTCTATTTTTTCAATAAAGAATGTAAATGTTTTTTGTGCCAATTCATATCAAGTTGCTACATGGCCAAATAGGATGCTTGAAGAGCAACTTTTACACTTGCCTGTATGTATTCGTCACTTTTTTAAAATCCTGACACCTTTTCTGAGTTTTGGTCATGACCAATATTATTTTTTTAAAGCTGGATACAAACATTGACTGGTTTATCTTCCCAACATGGGTACCAGGACATTGGATGATTTGTGTAAGTAATTCTTAATCTTTAACCTGTTTAACTTGTGATTTACTTACTGTATGTCTGCTTCTGCCTGAATTTGTGCTGTATGTAAACAATTATTCTTTCTGTCAATATATTGAACTGTGTCCATGTGTGATATTACAGGAATGCATCCTTAGTTCAGATTTAAGCATATCTACACAAAGTAAGTGTTTTGCAGTAAAAAATGGAATATTTTCCTTAAAATTCTAAAAATGTATTCTCATCTACTTTTTGATTTATAAACTGCTGTTGTCATCTTGTTGTCTGGTGAATGTATCGTCACATACTTAACAGATTATAAATCCGGGAAAGCATGACATTTATTTCCTTGATCCTCTGCATGGTGAAATATTCAGTCAGGAAGAATAATGTGCAAATCTACAGGTTTTATACTGCACTGTTTTGAGAGGTTGTGGTCGTTCATAACCACGTTTTTATAAGATTGTGGTTGTTCTTTACCACATTTGTAAATAGACTGTTTGTTCCTAACCATGTGTATTATTTTTTTTTAAGTAATGATTTGTTTTGTCTTTCTCATCACAGAAATATTGCACAGATCATTTCTCCTGGGCCTTGGCATGAATACTGTGTCAACGATATGGTACCAATATTCATTTGAAAAAATAAATGTAAAAGCATTTTAAATAATTTGTTTTTCAAGGTGGATTAACTGTGTTCATGGCTACATCAACAGGGCCTTCCACGACAACATTTAAGCAACAACTGTGGCATTTTTGTCCTTATGGTAAGTTTATAGAGCTGATGTTTTCTTACTAGATTTTGATCCAGTATAGAACAAATGTATTTGTAATGTTTACAATTTCAGTATTCCCTGAGCTTTGCAACCGCAGGGAACTTTGATTTTACAGAGGTAAGTAAAAACTGTAATGTATATCTGCCATATAATTAAAAAGTAATTAGAAAGTATATATAAATATATAAAAAAAAATTTTTCCCCCTCAGACAGACATGCCTGGTATTAGGAGATGGTGGTGTTTGCTGCTTTTGGAGAATTTCACCTTGAGGTTTATTGTCTTTTCTTTATTTCTCTAAATTTTTTAAACTAGTACTAAATTTTTTGCTGAGATGCGCTTTTATATTATACATACAGTACTAGGCCTGTGCAATATACTATAAAATGATTAAAGAAATTGTAAATGTACATATTGCGATATGCATAATTGCTTGTTTTTAATCTATTTAGGGTCATGAACAAAAGCACAAAGAGAGTAACTTTTGTCTGTTTAATGGGAATCATTCAATTTTTAATTTTAAATGTGTAGCACTTTTTATTATGTAAATAAAAGTTTTTAAAATAATAATAACACACCTCTCCTTTACTACATTTCATTACAGGTCTGAAGAAGAAAGACGAGCAACAAAGAGACTCAAGAGGCAAACTGAAAATAATGTAATTTAATTACACTTACAGTAATATGACTTTTTTTGTCGTATTCTCTTAACATGTGTAGAATTACATGTCTTCTCTGCTATCCTCTTTAGGCACAAAAGGCAATCATGACTCCTGAGTTGCAACTTTTGTATGTAAGTCTCTTAAGTGCTGGAATACTCTCCTGTTTCATTCAAGCAAATGAAGTTTTCCATATACTTTCCAGCTACCCATGGAGATCCTGGAGATCATACTCTTGGAAGTAGTGCTACAGGATGGAGATGCTGCCTACATGAATATTTCACTTACTGTACTTGCAGTTGCTTTAGTGCAATTGTGAACAGGACCGAGTTCAGACAGAATCACACTATGCATGGCTTGACAGTAAGCATCTGTCCGTTTTTTTTTATGTAATTTTGCTTATTGTATTTTTAAAGCTGTATCATGGCTAACAATCCTAGATAAGTTCTGCTTTGTGTGTGTGTTTTTGGCTACAGGTGTAGTGAACTGGAAAAGTTGGAGTGAAACATCAAGGGCTGAATTACGGGTGCCTTTTGAAATTAAAGAATGCAAAATATGCAAAACGTTATTCAAGACCTGCTTCGGTTATTGCGGCAATGGGAAACGTGGTTGCCTCAGAGGATTTTATGATGGCACTGAGGACCCAGACTGCTGTTTCATGTGCCATTATTAAATGGGGAGGGAGAATTAATACTTTGCTGAAACTGTAAACAGTAGCATTTTCAATAAATAAAAGTGAAATTCATTCATTTGTCATCATCATTCATTCATGTGTCATAAATGTTTGTATTTATAAACACTTCTGATGTTTAACAACTATTTTCTATTTATTAATTTAATAACATAAGGATAGTGGTGAGAATATTCCACATTTATGTATTTTATTAACAATATAAAAAAAAGCTGTAAATAAACTCGATTGGTTGACATTTTTACCGTCACGGATTGCCAGAAATGGGAGAACTAAAAAGCGGAAGTCTTGCTTGTAAATATATGTAACCTTAAACCACAAACCTGCCATAACGTACATTTTAAAAAAACTTAATTGAGATTTGTACTCATCTGAAAGCTGAATAAATGAGCAAAGGATTCAGCGTTTGTATAAAATGTATAATTCATAAGTATTGTTTCCAACTGCATTTCCTGTTTATCGTGGCAGCGATTTCAATACATTTTACTAACCAATGAGAGGAGTTGTGGGAGAAAAGTTGCGTCGATGTCATTAATTTACTTACAACCAATAAGAATCAGCCCCGCCCCGATCTGCAGGCTGCAGAAGGGGGCTTCTCGCAGACAGGGGTACTTGAATCAGCGCGCAGAACGACGCCAGAGGCCACACATCGCCACCGGCGGCCGAAAGTATATTACATCTGTAGTGGTTTAACACTACAGTTGAAAATGAATGGGTAAAGGTTTAGGGTTTTTTCTCAGGGGGCTCGACCAATCAGCGCGCAGAACAGACGCCAGCGGGCTCCGCAGCGGCCACCGGCGGCCGGAAGTATATTGCATCCGTACTGGTTTTGCACTACCATTGAAAATTAATGGGAAACGGTTTAGGGATTTTTAGCTACGCGGATGGCTGGGGGACATTTTTGCGCATAACATCGGCACTTCAACGTTTGAGTCTTGGTCATGCACTTGTTAGACGGTCCCTTAGTGACTCCATCGCTATAAAGCGCCGCTAAGCAGCGTTTCTGACAGATTTAGCTCCAGCAGGCTGTAACAGGAGAAGATCTAAAACAATATATTTATTTGTAAAAGCTTCTCTGTCCACTTCAGAGTAAGAAAATATGCGATTTGTCATTTTTGTGTGTTTATTTCTTGATAAACAAATGAGATAATCTTGGTTCACCTCCATCGCTCAAATTCCCCCTTCTTGGTCGGCGACTGCGACTGACGTCACTCCCCACACAATCCCGCCCCACAGTATAGACCCGCCCCTGATGCTGATTGGGTCACACTTCTCTCAGGTTGCCAAACAAACACACAAACTCTCTGCCTTACACAGACACACACACACACACCCAAAAAGTCTGCAAGCACTAAGACCCAGCAGGGGAGACCATAGGTTTCGGCTCCCCTCCTCTCAGGTTGCCAAACAAACACACAAACTCTCTGTCGTGACTGTTTTCACAGTTGAGGAGCTGTTTAATTTTTTTTTTTGTGGTTGTTGTTGTTTTACTTTACAGTAGTGATCCCGTTAGTATGCGCTCACGCGAGTGTGACTAGCGATGTTCCTTGCTAATTTTTAAACGGTTTTAAAAACAGTCTCTCCTTTAATGTATGTGTGTGTATTCACCCAGCAGGAGAGACGATTACCTACAATTCCGCTGCAAGAGAGAGAAAAAACGTTGGCTCACTTGTGATGACGTGACGCTTGGTGTTAAAACAAGACCGCATGCGTGAAACATGATACTCTGTGCTCGTAAACTAAGACAATGCTCGTTTTTCAAGTAAAATAATTGAGACGTTGCTCGTCTTGCGGAACACTCGTAAACCGCATTATTCGTAATACGAGGTTCCACTGTATTTATATACTCAGCAAAAAAAGAAATGCCCCTTTTACAGGACTGTGTATTTCAACAATAATGTTGTAAAAAATCCAAATAACTTTACAGATCTTCATTGTAAAGGGTTTAAACAATGTTTTCCATGCATGTTCAATTAACCATAATCAATTAATTAACATGCACCTGTGAAATGGTCGTTAAGACCTTAACAGCTTACAGAAAGTAGGCATTTAAGGTCACAGTTCTAAAAACGCAGGACACTAAAGAGACTTGTCTACCAACTGTGAAAAACACCCAAAGAAAGATATCCGAATATCACACCTGCGTGACAGGTACAGGATGGCCAGGACAACTGCCCGAGTCACACCAGAAACACACGATCCCTCCATCAGTGCTCAGACTGTCCACAATAGGCAGTCCATGAGGAGGAGATGCACTGCAGTACTTCAAGCAGCTGGTGGCCACCAGATACTGACTGGTACTTTAGATTTTGAGCCTCCCTTCATTCAGGGACACATTGGGAAACATTTTTAGTTTATGTCTTATGGTGTTGACTCTTTTAGTGTTTATACAAATATTTACACAGTAAGTTTACTGAAAGTAAAAACAGTTGAAAGTCAGAGGACGTTTCTTATAGAGAACTCCTATAGAGTATATATATATATATTTCCCGTCCACATACCAGCAAATTTCGGATGATAAAGATACGTCGTATAGACGTCGTATAGATGCAAAGACGATGTATCATTTAACAGCTCAAACACGCGACCTACAGACGATTAAAATACGACTATAAAAAACCAACGCAATGTTTACCAGATGATACACTCTTTATGTGTTTTGTACATAATAATTTCATGTTTCCAAGATAAACATGAATAAATCATGTTGTATTTGCATGAAATTCAACAACTTAACATGTATTAGCAGACGTCTTCGCGACGTACCTGTGCTATCTGGGTCCTGTATATAATATATACTAAATATATAAAAGGAAAAAATAGGTTTTAGTGTACTTAAGATATTTGTGGAAATCTACCTGTAGATTAGGTGTGATTTTACTATGATTTATTAATGTGTAGTTTGCTAATGTGCTATAAAATTTTTAATATGAAGTAGATATATAAGTGTGCATAAGGAGGAGAACAGAGTGAAGGTACACAGGACCTACAATTTTCACACTTTTATTTGTCCAGTGGACCCAAACGTCCCGTATCTAATATAAATGTGTAGGGGGGTGTACAGGGTGTGGTCACTAAAAAGAGACTTTTTAAATGATAATGTTCTTCTGTTACAGTGATTTACTCCATTCATATTAAAATATTCAGTTGCTCCATGTATTAAACACATGACTTATAAACCTCATTATATGAACTTTACAAACAAATCCTTTCCACACGTCTTATTTTCTGTGTTTAAAGTCACAATAAAATGAGACAACAGTAAATGAACATGTGCAGATAATCCAGGTGACGCGGCACAATAAGCGATATAAGAGTCCCAGCCATCAGAAGTCCAGCTGCAGTTTAGCAGTAATAGTGAGACACTCGGTGTGGACATCATGTCCCTCACTTAAAGTCCAAATCTCTCCTTTTTCCTGTCTGGTTTTAATTAGGAGTGTGTTATGTACAGTATGTATACACACTTTATATAAATACATTATAAACTCACACATCATCATATTACAGATGTCTTTATTCTCCTAAATAATCCATACAGGATGAGCGTCTCTGACTCCAGGGCTGATCAGAGGACGCAGTGATGTTCTGACGTCCACATTAGTGAAAGTGTAGATGTGTGAGTGTGTATTAATATTATAAAATGACAGTGTGTGTGTATCACAGTCTAAAAACACTCCCACTGCTGTCAGCTCTTTATTAACGTCTGGGAGTGAAATCAGTTCTGTTTGATCTCTGATATAAACTCCTTTTCCTCTTTCATAACAGAGAACCCAGAACCCATCCTGTGGTGTAAACTCGACGCTGTACTCTTTCTCAGCTTCATCACTCGCTACACCAACAAACCAGGAGAGTTTTACTGTTTTCTGTGACTCTCTCACTTTCACCTCCCAGTAATGTTTACCAGCCTGAAACCTCTCTTTACACAGAGTGAAGATTTTATCATCATCAGGATTGTTAATGTCCCAGTGAGGGAACGCAGCAGAGCTCCTTACTTCCTTTCCCTCGTATATTAGAGACTCTGGAGTTTCCTCTGGGTCGATGCTGATGTTCACTGCAGAAATAAATGAGATTTTTGTTATTATTATTTTACACTTCACACTTACAGGAATACAGTAATGTTCAACTGAATTTATTTCTCACCTTTGTATTGTTTCACTTGGTCTAAATCTGTTAGAAAAATAATAAATAACAGTAAAGTACAGTGATGAGTTTATAAAGTCAGAAAAAGGGAATAAACACACACACACACACACACACACACACACACACACTGGTGTTCCGGTTCCTTCTGAGTTAGTTCTATCTGTAGTGTAAGGTTTATTATTTTTATCCATAGACGTCTTCTGTGGTTTAGTTCATCTCACTTTATGTCTGTTCATCTACTGTTCCTTAAATATTTACAGTAATATGTAACTTACTGTAACTGATCTCTGACGTGGTGAGAGTGGGTCTGTTATCTGAGGTGGAGTCAGCAGGTCCAGTCTCTGAAATGGAGGCAGTAAGTGTGAGATTAGAACTGGTGATAGTGTGGATGAGATGTGAGGTGGAGGCAGCAGGTGTTCTTCTGGAACTCCATTTATCTACACTCATGTATCTGTACCTGGAAGGTGTGTTTTATCTTCCAGTGTTTCAGGATTCTGATGTTCAGATGATTCCTGCTGACTGACCTCTGCTCTCACACACACTATAGAGAATTAATAGAAACACAGTTAGAGATTTTCTAGGACGAACCTTTTACTGGTTTTGTGTCTCAGGAGAAGAGATGGAGGAACTACTACAGTTTAACTGGAATTCTTTAAACCCTACCAACTAATTCACTGTTATTATAAATTAATAAAATACAAAAAGGCTCCTTTAGGATTTATTACATAATGAAGCTTTCTGAAATACTTTTAATAGAAACCTATTTACTTGAAAAAAAAATATTCTTTTGTATTTTCTTTCCACAGAACCTTTCTCTTAAATACACACCTGAAGAACCTTTAAGGATTATACATTTTATAAGATCATTAGAGGTTTATTAAGACACTGTTGGTGGTATTTTTGCACTTTTGTTCTACAGTATATCTATTTATATAAAGAAAGAATAAATAGAACATTTTATAAAGTGAAAGTTTAGATATTTTAGAATGTAATGTGTTGATCAGGTGTGTGTATGAAGTGTATAGATGAGGAGATGTGACCAACCTACAACCACAGCGTGAGGAACTGTACCTGTAGATGGAGCGTCAGTCGGATCCTGATTCTCCACACGGATTTTATTCAGAGGTTCAGTTTCTGACTGAGTTCCTGCTGTTTTATATGTAAATAAATCTTCTGTTATTATCACTCATTTAGCTGGATTTTATTAATTCAGTGAATTTTACCCCAGCACCTACCTCCTGTCTTCCTTTTTCTCCTGGAGCGAATCAGACCTACAGCAGAGAGAAAACTCTCCTGTATTAGACAGCACAAAGACCTGATAAAGACCTGATAAAGACCTGATAAAGACCTGATAAAGACCTGCTCCTCATCTTTCAGCTCTTCTCTCTTTTACTATCTACAGAGACTGTATAGTTACAGTGTGACAAGACTTCCTGTATAGTCTATTGGACTCCATCAGGGCCTCAGTGATGCTCCATCAGGACGGCGTACTGTTACACTTAATACTGTTCTCATCTACATACATGTGTCTGTCTTAAAGAGCAACTTTTTATTGTGGGTATTACAAAATATTACGGTCAAAAGTTTTGAGAATGACACAAACATTAGTTTTCACAAAGTTTGCTGCTAAACTGCTTTTAGATCTTTGTTTCAGTTGTTTCTGTGATGTACTGAAATATAATTACAAGCACTTCATACGTTTCAAAGGCTTTTATCGACAATTACATGACATTTATGCAAAGAGTCATTATTTGCAGTGTTGGCCCTTCTTTTTCAGGACCTCTGCAATTCGCCTGTGCATGCTCTCAATCAACTTCTGGGCCAAATTCTGACTGATAGCAACCCATTTTTTCATAATCACTTCTTTGAGTTTGTCAGAATTAGTGGGTATTTGTTCGTCCACCAGCCTCTTGAGGATTGACCACAAGTTCTCAATGGGACTAAGATCTGGGGAGTTTCCAGGCCATGGACCCAAAATTTCAACGTTTTGGTCCCCAAGCCACTTAGTTATCTTTTGCCTTATGGCACGGTGCTTCATAATGCTGGAAAATGCATTGTTCTTCACCAAACTGTTGTTGGATTGTTGGAAGAAGTTGCTGTTGGAGGGGGTTTTGGTACCATTCTTTATTTATGGCTGTGTTTTTAATGGTCTCAGAATGCTTTACTGTTGACACAGGACTGATGGTAGCGCTTACCTCCGGACAAGCCTTTTTCCAGATGCCCCAAACAATCAGAAAGGGGCTTCATCAGAGAATATGACTTTGCCCCAGTCCTCAGCAGTCCATTCACCATACTTTCTGCAGAAGATCAATCTGTCCCTGATGTTTTTTTTTGAAGAGAAGTGGCTTCTTTGCTGCCCTATTTGACACCAGACCATCTTCCAAAAGTCTTCGCCTCACTGTGCGTGCAGATGCGCTCACACCTGCCTGCTGCCATTCCTGAGCGAGCTCTGCACTGGTGGCACTCCGATCCCGCAGCTGAATCCTCTTTAGTAGACGATCCTGGCGCTTGCTGGACTTGCTTGGACGCCCTGAAGCCTTCTTAACAAGAATTGAACCTCTTTTCTTGAAGTGCTTGATGATCCTATAAATTGTTGATTGAGGTGCAATCTTAGTAGCCACAAGATCCTTGCTTGGGAAGCTATTTTTATGCAACGCAATGATGGCGCACGCATTACTTTGCAGGTCACCATGGTTAACAATGGAAGAACAATAACTTCAAGCATCACCCTCCTTTTAATATGTCAAGTCTGCCATTCATAATGACCTCCAGCCTTGTGTTTGTCAACATTCTCACCTGAGTTAACAAGACGATTACTGAAATGATCTCAGCAGGTCCTTTAATGACAGCAATGAAATGCAGTAAAAAAAAATTTGGGGGATTAAGTTAATTTCCATGGCAAAGAAGGACTATGCAATTTATCTGATCACTCTTTATAACATTCTGGAGTATATGCAAATTGCTATTATAAAAACTTAAGCAGCAACTTTTCCAATTTCCAATATTTACAGTATGTAATTCTCAAAACTTTTGGCCACGATTGTACATTATATGTGTATTTCTATGTTCGTAATATTGGTTTATATGTTATTACGTCAAGTTTTATATCACAGCTTTTTTTTTTTATCACAGAACACACTGCACCTCCTTATTGTTTTTAATGCTCACTGTTGTCATTTTTAAATCATTTGGTCTGAAATTTTTAACATCTAAAAGTGACAACAAACCTAAAACACATAAGCACACACACACACACACGGACAGGTCTCACTTTCAGTCCGGGTTGGTTATAGCTGTAAAGTGAGGTTCATTAATTTTATTAAAAGTGGTTTAGATCCTGATAACACAGTAACTGATTACCAGTTAATTAACATTACATCATTCAAATGGGATTTGTTTCTCCTCAGTACCTCTCTCTACATCTGTTTATCTACTGTTACTTAATTATTTACAGTCATGATTAACTTACTGTAACTGTTTTCTGACACGGGTCCAGTGGGTCTGTGACTTGTGGTGGAGGCAGCAGGTGTGGGATTTGTAATGGACTCAGCAGGTTTGGTATTTGTGGTGGAGGCAGCAGGTGTGGTATTTGTGATAAGGGCAGCAGGTGTGGTATTTGTGATGGGGGCAGCAGGTGTGGTATTTGTGATGGGGGCAGCAGGTGTGGTATTTGTGATGTAGGCAGCAGGTGTGGTATTTGTGATTGAGGCAACAGGTGTGGTATTTGAGATTAGGGCAGCAGGTGTGGTATTTGTGATGGAGGCATCAGGTGTGGTATTTGTGGTGGAGGCATCAGGTGTGGTACTTGTGGTGGAGGCATCAGGTGTGGTGTTTGTGATGGAGGCAGCAGGTGTGGTATTTGTGGTGCAGGCAGCAGGTGTGGTATTTGTGGTGGAGGCAGCAGGTGTGGTATTTGTGATGGAGGCAGCAGGTGAGGTATTTGTGATGGAGGCAGCAGATGTGGTATTTGTGATGGAGGCAGCAGGTGAGGTATTTGTGATGGAGGCAGCAGATGTGGTATTTGTGATTAGGACAGCAGGTGTGGTATTTGTGATGGAGGCAGCAGGTGTGGTATTTGTGGTGGAGGCAGCAGGTGTGGTATTTGTGGTGGAGGCAGCCGGTCCAGTCTCTAAAATGGAGGATGTACATGTGAGATTAGAACTGGTGGCAGTTCATATGAGATTTGAGGTGGATTCAGCACGTTCTTTTGTAACTCATATTTGTACTGCAAGGTGTCTGTTTTTCAATTCGTCAGGACTGAAACAGGTTTAGAGGTTTAAAAGTTTGAGTTTTAAACTGCTGTAAAACGCAGTTGTTGGTGGTATTTTTGCACTTTGCTCAGGCGTTTGATCTATATCTATTTACATAAATAAACAAAACGTCTCAGTGAGACAGACTTTAAATATCAAGATAAAAATATAAGTATAAAGATAATGAGGATTAATAGATGATAAAGTTAATCAGGTGTGTGTGATTGTGTGAGGGTGTGTGTAAGTAAAACAGTGCCAAAATTCCTCAAAGCAAAATAACATGTTGAATTGCACGAACTGAACGAAAACATGTTGCAATGAGATTGTTTGAATTTTTCTTGTAATTTTCTTGTAATTTGACCTGAATAGAAAAATCCTAACAGCATTTCAATGCTTGAAATTGTTGGCACTGCAGTGTATTGTGGTTGTATATTTCAAATGCTAATGTAATTTAAAAATAATTGATAAAAATATTGACCTATAAAATAGCTGTTTAAAAATACAATCTTTATTATTCTTCAAAAAGTCAGGTGTTAAAATTCAGGCAGAAAAAAAAATCCAGATCTTCACATTACAGGAAGCAATTTCCCTCTGGAATTAATAAAAATCTTTGAATCTTTGAATCTTAGAGTTTATTACAAAGAAGGTATTGCTGATTACTGCGGTCCGGTCTACCCTTCCTGCTCCTCCTGCAGTCTCTAGTTCTTAGGAACGACTTTCAGATCAGAATGCAGAACTTCTAAGTCTCAGGCTCAGAATAAACTCTGTTATTCACTAAACCTCTCCTCCGCCATAATCATTACATTCAAAGTGAAGCCAGTGATCTTTCATTCACACACGAGTGATGGGTTTCCTTCCCCTGCACTCTGTAATGTACCGTCACCTTCTGTAACAAGATCAGGTTCATTCCTTCACCTTCTGTGGCAAATCTCTGTACATGAAGCAACCAGGAACAAATTCAGGAAGAGATCAAGCAGCATGGACTGAGTGAGTGACACCAGAGTACTGCAGACGTCTGTCTGACTCTATACCCAGACGGATCAGGACAAAGAATAAAGGACTTCCATCAATCTCATCTTAAAACTGTGTATAATATTGAAGTTAAATCACATGTTAAATATTAAGGCATAAACATATCTAAAGATGAGATCAGGATGTAAAAACATAATGTCTGGGACAGATGGAATAAATGCAAAAATAGGCTTGAGGTATAAATGTAGAGAGATTTAAACATTTTTGGTTTATTTAACTAACATGGAAAGTCTGTTTAGATTGTGTGGAATTGATTTCCTATAAAGATGTGATTTTACTGTTTCCAGACTACCAGTGAAATTATCTTCACTTCACCAACAGGTTTTGTTATATTGGAAATTATTATACAATCATATCTTCACCCAAACCTCAATATGGAACAATAGAAATCATATCTTCACCCAAACCTCAATATGGAACAATAGAGTTATTCTATTCAGATATAAATCTCATTCTTGATTGGTTTGAAAAAGGTGTTTGGTCAGTTCATCACTTAATGAATGAGGAAGGGAGCTTGTTCAGTGGTTTCTGTTCTAGATTCAGTTTACACTGTGAACAAGAGCAATTTGAACGTGTCTTAAAAGCCATTCCGAAAAGTTTCATAAACCTTTACCAAACAGCTTTACTAACATCTCAGATGGATCATGAGAACTTCCATCAGTTCTGTTTAATGGTAGCAACCTCAAAACAACGCTTCCCAACAAAATCACCGCTCTTGTTTTAATTCCATATTATATTCGACATGGTTATACTATACTGTAACAATATCTCACAACCTTATGATAAACCAACTATTAAAATACTACAATCTATTGGCTTCCCAGTGACTCCTTAAGCAAAGGAAACCCACTTCAGAATATTTAATGGTATTTATCCACCATCTGAGTTTTTAAGACACTGGTTAATTTTTTATTAATGTTTGTATTTTTTGTAAAGTTGACATTGAGACAACTGATCACTTTTCCATTTCTTGTGTGTATTCATATTAAATATTTACTTCATCTTTAAAGAACAATTGTGTTGTATAAAATATTCTTAGTATCGATTGTCATGTTATTAAAAATTTTAAATGACATTTAAACATTAAACCATTCACAGTTTACGTTTATCTACGTTTTTGTAATCGGGGGAGTTTTGTGAATAACAGAGTTCATTCTGATGCTTAACTGACACTGTGACTAAAGTATATTCTGGAACGGACCGCAGTGCTGTAATCAGCAATACATTTTTGGTGATATTCTCTTCCTGTAAAATCTGGGTGTGAAGACCTGAATTTTTTTTCTACCTTTTTATTCCCTTTAAGAATTTGACAGACACTCTTATCCAGAGCGACTTACATTTCTATCTCTAAGCAGTTAAAGGCCTTGCTCAAGGAATCAACAGGAGCAACTTGGTTGTGGTGGGGTTTGAACCTGGGACCTTCCAGACCATAGTCTTAGCCACCAATCTACCAGTGATTACTGTGCTATTTTTAAAGAGCTATTTGATAAGGTTAATATTTTTGCATTGAATTTTAAATGATTTAATTTTCATTTGACATGTACAACTACAATAAACTGCAGTGCCAACAATTTCAAGCATTGTAAATACTGTAAGGATTTTTTCCATTCAGTTCAAATTTTAATACAGAAAAATTCTAACATTTTTATTGCAACAAGTTTTTGTCGAGTTCACTTAATTTTACATTTAGCTTTGAGGAATTTTGCCACTGTTATACTTCCATAGTGTATGAAGTGTATAGAGGAGGAGATGTGACCAACCTACAACCACAGCGTGAGGAACTGTACCTGTAGATGGAGCGTCAGTCTGATCCTGATTCTCCACACGGATTTTATTCAGAGGTTCAGTTTCTGACTGAGTTCCTGCTGTTTTATATGTAAATAAATCTTCTGTTATTATCACTCATTTAGCTGGATTTTATTAATTCAGTGAATTTTACCCCAGCACCTACCTCCTGTACTTTCTGTCCCTTTTCTCCTGGAGAGAATCAGACCTACAGCAGAGAGAAAACTCTCCTGTATTAGACAGCACAAAGACCTGATAAAGATCTGATAAAGACCCGATAAAGACCTGGTAAAGACCTGCTCCAGCAATCATCTTCCAGCTCTTCTCTCTTTTACTATTTACAGAGACTGTATAGTTACAGTGTGACAAGACTTCCTGTATAGTCTATTGGACTCCATCAGGGGCTCAGTGATGCTCCATCAGGACGGCGTACTGTTACACTTAATACTGTTCTCATCTACATACATGTGTCTGTCTTAAAGAGCAACTTCTAGTTATCATCTGTTTTGTTTCCTGACTCATATATTATTAAGTCAATGTTTATATCCCACCTTTTTTACGTAGCACACAATACACTGCAATTCCGACGACACACAGCACCAGAAGAACGGGAATGATGATGATGATGTATCCAGTCAACGACTCTGCACACATAGACATCAACACAAAATAATCATCAGTCTTTTCTTCAGTTCCACCATGTACACATATCCTTACATATGGAAATGGTTTATTTCAGTAATAATTACCTGTGTCACGTGCAGGGACGTGTAACATTATTCTGTCTTCTTTTCTCTCCTGATCAGACAAACCCACAGAGCAGGAGATCCACTCAGACTCAGAGGGAGACACAATCAGCCACGAGCTCACATCTACAGTCCCTACAGAGTCTGAGGATAATAAAAAGTGCTTTGTTATTTCTGTTTTTAGGATCTTTAATGTAAGTGTAGATGAGTAGATCTTACTGTTGGTGAACTTGTCGTTACTGAGATGTTTCAGATCTCTTCCATCTTTATCTGTCCAGGTGATTGACGGCTCAGGAACCCAACCATGTGACTGACAGCTAACATTCACCTTCCCTTCTCCTGCTTCACATATGGAGAAAACAGGAGTGGATCCCACCACTGAGAGAGAGAGAAAGAGAGAGAGAGAGAGAGAGAGAGAATTTAACAGATCAACGATGAACATTTCATTTTTAAAAAAAATTGATGCACTAAGTGTTACCTCTCAGTCTGAGGGTCACTGTGGCCTTATCGAACCAGATATCACTTTTCACATGACACACATAGTCTCCTCTATCTGTTAGCATCAGGTTCTCCAGTTTCACAGAGACGTCTCCTTTCTCCAGATCTCCTAACAGGAACACTCTGCCCTGGTACTGAACATCTACAGGACTCTTCTGGATCTGTGCGTCCTTGTAGAACAGAGCCGGGGTGTCATACATATTGGAACGGTACCAGCGCACTTCCATGGGTCGAACATCCATGTTGTTGGTGACAGCACAGGGCAGAGACACAGAGGAACCGAGGAGCCCTGAGACTGGAGACTCAACCTTCAGTGAAAAATATTCTGGAGGAGAGATTAAAAATCACTACTTATGAGCTTAAGAACAGTTAATAGAGTCTATGTGAGTATTTGTTAAAAGTAAGTATAGTCTAAATGCCTTGTTTTAGTATCTTTATGGCAACCTTTAATGAGTAATGAATAATCAGACTGACCAGAAGAAGCCTGATGACTGAGAGACGGGAATAGAAACAGTAAAACCCATCTCAGTGGTCGAGCTGTAAAGAGAAGAAGCAGAAACACATTTTATGTGTAAAATAAGACATTGGACCTCTGATATTATTTATGTTAGTTTTAGTCTTTCGACTTCTCCTGTTGAGGGGTCGCCACACCAGACCGTCCGATCCGCACAACAACTTGGCACAGGTTTCATCCCGGATGCCCTTACTCACACAACCCTCCCGTTTTATCTGGGCTTGGGACCGGCACTGCATCCAGTTTATTAGATTTATCAGTTACAGTGCACATAAATGTAAATCGGTGGCCAAAATGCAGTATTAGTGCTGATTTTATTCATTTTTATTATAGAGAAAGTAGCTTCTTTGGCGTGTGCCAGTTTAAGCAACATGGAAATGACCAATCTTGCTTCACTAAAAAGTTTCTTTAGCCTTTTTGGAGATATATGATATATATGCTATATGATATATGTGATCCAAAAATGTATATTTGCTCTACGACTGTTTAGCTTCAAACTATAATCATTTAAAATACAAATTATTCATATTTTCTTTATGATTATTGATACTCAAATTGGTGAAATTTTTGGAAGCACATGACCTGTAAAAAATGTTGCTTAAATTTTTTTTTTTTGTAAAAGCAAAACAACTGTAGTGTCCGTAACCATGTCACATTCATGTTGCATTATCTTCACAATTTAGCATTAAAAAGAAAATATGCTTTTTCAGGTTTATGTCTTTTTATGTAAAATGTAAATCCATCAAGTTTAATCTAAATAACAAATTTAAAATTATATGTGTAACAATATGTCTTAACATGAGGAGAAAAAATTAAATAAAGTTACTATAGCAAAGACAATGTGCTGTCTGAACAAAACCCAGACCAGCTGATCCTGTGTACACACACACACATCTTTACCAGACGATAATGAATATTAATTACTATTATTAACACCATAAATTAACAAAACTATAATAAGAACTATACAAAAGACAAAAAGACACCATAAGGTGCACATGCAGGACACAATATCCATACTACAATACTCTGTTACAGTGAGTAATGTGGAAGTGAATTCTCCAGGAGATGAGAAACAGTAAACATAGACAGAAGTGAGACTTTCTTTGTTCTGTATTACATTTAAACATAAATTCGTTATTCTTTTTAAACACACTTCTATATTTGTGTTAGAATTATTTTATATATAAAGTTATTTCTACTCTCTTGATCTCTTCTTCATAGATCTGATATTAACGTGTCAAATCTTTCCTGTTGCTATCTTCCTGTCTCCTCTTGCATCTGCTCTTTAAGGTGTGAACGCTCCCACGCTCACCTTCCCATTCTCTCTTCATGTCTCTCTCCCCCTCTCTCTCTCTCTCTCCCTCTGTCTCCGTCCCCCTCTCCCCCTAACTCGAGCCAACATCCTGTGATCTGTCTCTGGACGGACACCTCTCTATCTTCCTCTCCTTTGATTCTTCAGGATCTCACCAGGACATTTACAATGGTTCATGTTCTTTGTAGTAACATATGTCAATGGCACAGGAATTTGGTCAAACATATATACAGTATATACTCCATGTTTTGCTGTTAATAAACAGAGACCTTTCTGACAGACAACGTGTGTGTGTGCTTGACTGAGTCGCTCCTGGCTCCAGAAAAGCTTACCGAAGCACAGCGGACAGACCGAGCAACTCGATTCTCCTACTACGTAACTCTAAAAAATGTACAATCTGGGGGCTCGTCCACCTCTCTCCAGGAAGGTAAGTTAAGCATTATTTTTGCTATTGTACTTCCTTCCTTGGTCAGAAAAGTTTTTGAACCAATTTATGCATGTTAATTTGTTTTTGGCTTGCGTTGTTTTTGGCATTACTTGTGTTGATTTATTAATTAAAATTACAGCAACTGTAGCGATTGTGGTTAATTGAAAGATATAAATAAAACTAAGTGTTAAACTAAAACTGAACCACTGTTGTTAGCAATACGCTAAAAACATACACAGATCTGTCGTCGCAGAGTACCTACGTCATCAAACCGTGTCCCGTTAAAGGAGACGCGCTACTTCGGGTGTGTTTTAAAAAGTGCTACGTCCGCTAACTTCTGTTGTTGACGTAATTTATGCATTACAATTTTTGTAATTTAGTGAGGCATTTGTAGCGTGCACTTTGTGTATAAGCTGGCCCTGGCTTAGAGGCGGTGGTTAGAAAATAAATAAATTAATTGGTTATAGCCATATTCCTTAGAGTGTTCTTTGGAACAGGGAGCGGCGTGTATTGCAGTTATACACGTGTGATGTGCATGAGTTTTATTGTCTCCCTGAGATAGAGATGTGTGAACTCTGCCCGGCGCACCTGAGGTTTGTTTTTCTGAGAGTGTTCTCAGAAACAGGGTAGATTGGCCTAATGCCTTATTAATTCACTATATTGGTATTTAATAAATGTGTGAATAATTTCCAAAGGTGTAGAGGCACGTGCATTTAAAATAGAATTCGTATTCCTGAAAGTGTTATCAGGAACGTGGAGATATTGCACATTTTTGATAATACATTTTCATTAACAATTAGGCTGGATGAACGGAGGGTTCTTCTCAGTAAAGACATTATTTAAGAGAAGGTTCATTTGACAATGCTGACATTATCACATGGTAATCTTGTCTCTCATCCTTTACAGGCTAGTTTGCTTTGATAATTGGCTATAGTGAAGGTTACACAGCACATGTTTCTGTGCTGTCACCAAATGCATAAAGGTCATGCATTTGGTGATTCTGAAGAGGTTTTTGGTAACTGTTTAGCTGATGAAGTTGCCAAACGGGCCGCCAAAGAAGTACCTTTGTCCCCACAGGTTTGTAGGGATACAGTATTCTCTTTGACGTCCAATGTCTCTGTCCCAAGTTTGTCATCTGACATTGACATAGCCTTCTTGCAAACCCATTCATCACCCGAAGATCTACATTTTTGATCCCGTAAGTGTTCGCCCAGCAGCGATATGCTAATTCGGGATGAGACCGGCCATATACTTGTTTGTAATTGTGGACAGATTTTCTAAATGGGTAGAAGCATTTCCGTGCTCAAAAGAAAATGCAACAATAGTAGTTAAAATTCTGGCTAAAGAAATAATTCCTAGATATGGTATTCCAACATCTATTGACAGTGATAATGGCACGCCCTTCGTCTCCAAAGTGACACAAAAATTGTGTAATTTTTCTCAACAATATTTTTATTGATTTTAAACAGGGATATAACAGGGTAAACATGTAAAGTTTCAATATACTGTAGATTCTATGACCTTATAAACCCTAAAATTGTGTAAATTTTTAGGCATTAATTGGAAATTTCACATCCCCTACCAACACCAAAGTTCTGGTGTGGTAGAAAGGAGAAAGATAGGTTGACCAAAGCCATGATGGATACAGGTAAGAACTGGGTTGACCTTCTGTGCTTTGTGAAATTAGAATGACACCCAATTCTACAACCAAACTTTCACCATTTGAGATTATAATGGGACGACCATTCCCCACCCCCTGGGTAAAAGGTAACCCCAGTGTTTCCCTTACAGGTGATCTGGATGTGATTGTCGGCGATTATACACAAACACTCATTGAAAAACTGAACTGTGTTCATGGTAATGTCTCTGCTTCTCTCCCTCCGTCTACAGACAAGCCTACTCATTCTTTCATCCCAGGTTATACAGAGCTGTAAAAAGTTTGAATCCCAGGAGAGTAGGAGACGCTGCCTACAGTACACCTACAACTGTAATTGCAGTGACTCGCACAGCTGTTCTCACAGATTCACAGCCACAGTGGATTCACGCCAGCCGTGTGAAGAAGGCACCGCAGACGACTCTGACTGCTTGAGATAAACGACTACTACCTCACAAGATATCCTAGCCCGCACCGAGGGGCTAGTGGAGCGACATACGTCCTGAAGACACCTCAAAAGGGGGCTCTCGTCCCTTCTCACATTTTTCACATACACATATAGATTTAACTTTGTACTATCTTTTTTTCCACATTTTATTTCATTTTGTGGCAACACCTGATGACCTATGTACTGTTAATTTCATTTCTAATTGTGATTCTAGAAGTGATTTATTCCTGACCGTCTTCTCTATAACTGTTCTATCTATTCTATCTATTTTCTTTATCATCCTTCTTATCTTCATCTTTGCTGACTTTACTAAATATGAATCTCTGCTTCTTTACGTTATTATCTCTTTCTATGTTAACTTATTGACATTCACAAATTCTTTCAGAATTTAAAGTGGCAACTGTTAGAATTATTTTACATATATTTTGGTAAGAGAGCAAGAGAGTAGTTATTTCTACTCTCTTGCTCTCTTACCAAAAGCACAGCGGACAGACCGAGCAACTTGCCTCTTATACTACGTAACTTAAGAAAAACTTTACAATTTGTATAAATATCTTCTGTGTATCTAATCAGTAATAAACTGCACGTGTCAGAGAGTTTAACGGTCAGTTCTGCCCTGAGCGCCTGATTACCGTAAAACCCTGAATACATGCGCAGTGGGGTTTATTTTACTCGCTGCATTGATCAGAGTTTTCTAGCGAAATTCTCACCAACACCATCAAGGGGAAAAGGAGGTTTTAATTAATATGAAGTGATATAAGTGAGTGAAGTGTTTTTCCCGCCCTTTTCTCTGTTGTGCTGAATGAGTTGTGTAATGAAGCGACATGACTTATCTGCAGTCCCACCTCACCTTTCACACACAACACAGGAGAGAATAAACAGCACTAAAGCATTCTCTTACCTGAAATCATGGCAGTAGGGAACACTGTGTGTCAGAAAGATTCACATCAACCAGGAAGAACTCAATCATCTGGAAAGTGTCCATTAAACTCCTACAGATCATCTACATTCACTGGACTTTCAGTTTTACAAAGATCCTCCTACAAGCAGGTGTAGAATTACAATTAGTCACCTTCAGGGAGGATCCAAGGGCCAGGTGGCACTTTATATTTATTAATAATAATAATAATAATAATAAATAAATAAATAAATAAATAAATAAATGATAGGTTTCAGTTTATTTAAAGATCTTTATGGAAACTTACATAAATTCCTTCTTTTAATTTATTATGATTTATTAATGTGTAGTTTGCTGATGTGCTATAAAATGTTTAATATAAAGTAGATTTAAATTATATAATTTTGCATAAAACATGACTTTTTAAATGATAATGTTCTTGTGTTACAGTGATTTACTCCACTGCTGATGTTGAGTTCTGAGCTCTGATTGGTCAGAAGGTGTTGATTAGTGTGTAAGGTCTGATATGGAGTTTATTTTACACAATATAAAGGCTTTTGTGTTTACATTTTAAATATAAATATTTCACTTTGTGCTTGTATATTATTAAAAAAAAAATTCTTGCATGTTTATAATCCAGTTGTGTTTATTACTGTTTGAACAGCAGGTGGCAGTCTTTAACTGTTTTAGTGTTGTGATGATTTATTGTGTTATTTTGAGTCTCTTCCAAAAATACCAGTTGTTGAGTCACGTGACCTGTTCCTGACCACAGTCCTAAAATTATATCAGCCAGAAACAGATCTTATAATCATGTGAGAATGTTGGTGTAGTGGTTAGCACTGTCTCCTCCTATGGAGTTAACACAATCTGCTTTCCAAAGAAAAAATATCGACTTTCTCACAAATACACCCTCCGTATCTTCTCACAAATGCAATGGAGCAACTTTCTCTTCCAAAACAGCAGATGGCGCTATCGGTCAATTTACTTTATTCTCCCAAGACCTCAAACAAAGTGTTTATATGGTTTACCCTTATGTCCCAGAGGAATATGAGTCGGGAACAGTTTTAAGGTGTCCATTATATATTCAGACAGCCAGACATATTAACAATCCACTATCTTTAGGATAGAGCCCTGTAGGGGAATAATACTGTTATATCAAACCACAGTTGCATTTTAGTTAACTATTGAAGGCTGAAAGAACTGCCATTGGCTTTTTATATCCACACCAGACGTATGCGACATGATGCATCAAAATCTTTTATAATTAGTGATCATATCTACACTTAAATAATCTTTAACAAAGTTATAAGGGGGGAAATATTATAATTAATATAATATAATATTAAAATTATAATTCATACTGAATTACAGACAGAATTCTATTACAAACCAGATTGTAAAAAGTTTCATAAATCAAGTTCAAGTTCAAGTTCAAGTAGGCTTTATTGTCATTACAACCATATACAGTTAGTACACAGTGAAGCGAAACAACGTTCCTCCAGGACCAAGGTGCTACTGTACATGCAACATAAATTTACAACATAAATACCATAGACACTAAACTAGCTAACCAAGAGGCCTAGTTAGCTGACTAGCAGAGACAGGACAGAGAGACCTAACATAAATTACAACATAAATTAACAAAAACTAACTAACTAAGTAACATTTTTATAGACAACATAAAGTGCATGTGCAAATGTGCAAACAAACAAGTGAAATTTCATGCAGTCTAATACAATGATTCTTGCATCTTACTGTATCTACACCTCGCGCTGCAACAGCTGTCTACAATGTATGATTGTACTACAGACACAGATTATTTAAATGTAAATAAGATCACTAATTATAGTTAATAATTCAACAGTTAATTAAAGGAGAGAGAGAGAATGAGAAGGTGATTGTGGGAGCGTTAACATGTTTAAGAACAGATGTGAGAGGAGACAGGAAGATAACAGCAGGAAAGATTTAACACGTTAATATCAGCTCTATGAGGACGAGACCAGGAGAGTAGAAATAACTCCTTTATATTAAATAATTCCTCTAAACCAGACGAGATCACTGATCCAGTTTCTGACAAAATTAACAGTTACAGTAAATAAAATTGTCACAACCCGTCAAGCTACAGCTCTGCCATGATCATATAAGCACTCCTGCTCCACGTTCCCAACCGCCCCTTGCTTCTTGCCACCTCACCTTCCGCTCTCAACACACCTGTGCATTATCTCCAATCATCCTCCCTACCTATTTAAACCACGCTCTGCCACAGTCACGTTGCCAGATTATTGTGTGCCTTTCGTAGCCCAATTTTCCAGCGTTAGTTTCATGTCTCGACTACCTGTTACCGACCACGCTTCGTTTCTTCTCGACCACGCCACTGTCTCACGTTTGGATTCCACGCTCACGGAGTTTTGTTATCGACCCTTGGATTTGCCTCAACGACCACAAATTCGGATCACGGACCTTCTCTTGTCTCTCTGGCTCTGAACCTTGCTCACCTTCGACCACGAAAAAGCTTAGCAAAACCAGCCACCAACCTGTGCGGCGTCTCCATTCGCCCGCCGGTTCTCCACGTCTCTGCAACACTGCGTGAATCGCGCTGCACACCAAGTTTTCTCACCGGCTCTTTGCACTTCCGCATTCCTGCACAGGACACACAAGGCGCTCTCGCCGACTCGCGGTGCTTTAGCATTCCTCACAGGTCCACGCTGCACACAGAGCGCTCACGCGCGCTTCCGCATTCCAGCGAGACTCTGCTCACGCCACAGCACAGAGCTTAACCGGCACTTTCTCTTTGATCCACTCGGCCGGCTCAGTCTGCTACACAAGCACTACCACTAATCACAGGTCTAACTCTGCGCTTGGATCCATCACGCCCTCTAGCGCCCCGTGACAGAATAATCTGCCCAAAAAGGAATGGATCCAGCAGAGGCTGCTCGCCTGAGGGGGGCATTAGAGAGCCAAGGAACCCTCTTAGGTACACATCAGCAGGAAATCACACAAATCACTACAACACTTCAAACCATCACCGAAACCTTGCAGTCTCTTTCCACTCAGATTCAAAATCAGCCACCTCCCGCACCCGCTCTGCTACATCCCCCCCCGCCCGGTGCTCTCTCCAGTCCATGAGCCACGCCTCCCTGCTCCGCCTACCTATGACGGGAATCCAGCCACATGTCGCTCTTTTCTCTCCCAATGCTCTCTCGTTCTGGAACTGCAGGCCACGTCATTTTCCACAGAGTGCTCTAAGGTCGCCTACATCATCACTCTCCTCTCCGGAAAGGCGAGAGAGTGGGGAACGGCACTGTGGGATGCTCAAGTTTCATGTTGCTTCACTTATAGAACTTTTACTGAGGAAATGAGGAGGGTTTTTGATCATTCCTTCACAGGACATCAGGCAGCTAACCAAATACTTCAGTTACGCCAGGGAGCACGTTCTGTCTCTGACTATGCCATTGATTTCCGGACTCTAGCTCCCTCTTGTGACTGGGATGAGAAAGCTCTTTTTGACTGTTTTCTCCATGGGCTTACAGACTCAGTAAAAGACGAGCTTGCAGCTCGTGAACTCCCCTCGGACCTGCAGGGACTCATTGACCTGGCAACACGTATTGACGCTTGCAAGCGGATTCGACGGTCCGAACGGCAGCCTTGTTTCACACCATGCACCTCTGCACCAACTTTAGTCACTTCCGAGGCACCCCCTGAACCCATGCAGATAGGCCGCACACGCATCTCACCCAAGGAACGCCAGCGCCGCAGAGATAACGGCGCCTGCTTCTATTGCGGCCAGACCGGTCACGCTGTGCGCTCCTGCCCACTAAAAGGGCAGGCCCCCCCGTAGTTCTGGGGATGCAGGGGGGCCCCGCATCTGTTTCTTCCCCGGACCAACGATCATGTTTTTCCGTGACTTTGACCCATGACGACCAATCCCACGTCACTCACGCACTAGTCGACTCCGGGGCCGATCAGAACTTAATCTCCTCTTGCACTGCCTCCAAGTTCAATATTCCTCTCACGCCCTTGCATCAGCCCTTCGTGGTTCAGGCTCTTGATGGCAGCAAATTAAACCCGATTACCCACCGTACTGCCCCCATCACCCTATAGTTTTCAGGAAACCACACAGAGCTCATTTCGCTCCTAATTGTTCATAATGCTCATGCACCCATTGTTTTAGGCCTCCCTTGGTTAAGGCTGCATAACCCACACATTGACTGGGTCAAAAGAAGGGTCCTGGATTGGAGTCCCACCTGCCTCTCTTCATGTCTACGCTCCGCCCCTATCGTTATTCTTTTCTCGTTTCCGCTTCACGCTGTCGTATCGCTCTGGTTCCAAGAACGCTAAACCTGACGCCCTCTCTCGCCAATTCTCCACCTCTCAGGACGCATCCACAACGGAGACTATCCTTCCTCCCCAATGTCTTGTGGCAATAACCCGGCTTACTGTGGAGCAGCTTGTCCAGCAGACCCTCGAACGGGAACCAGGCCCAAGCACTGTCCCACCTGACAAGCTCTTTGTTCCAGTCTCTGTACGACCACAGGTGTTAGACTGGGCTCACAGTTCCAGACTGGCATGCCATCCTGGGGCAGCACGCACTCTCTTCCTCCTTCAACAGCGCTTCTGGTGGTCCACGATGAAGGAGGATGTCAAGAACTTTGTGGCATCCTGTGACACCTGTGTCAGGAACAAGGTCACCAACCGCCCTCCAGAGGGCTTCCTTAGACCGCTCCCCATTCCCCACCCCACTTGGTCCCACATCTCCATCGACTTCGTCACCGGCCTACCACCATCCCAAAACAATACCTGCATCCTGACCATTGTGGATCGCTTCTCTAAGTCTGCACATTTCATACCACTACCGAAACTCCCGTCTGCGAAGGAAACAGCTGAACTGCTAATCAACCACGTCTTCCGACTTCACGGACTCCCAGTCGACATCGTCTCGGACAGAGGCCCCCAGTTTTCTGCCCAATTCTGGAAAGCCTTTTGCAACCTCGTCGGTGCTAACCCCAGCCTTTCTTCCGGTTTCCATCCCCAAACTAACGGCCAAACGGAACGAATCAACCAACGACAGTAAGTCACGGGCTGTCTCTTTACCTCCACACCGCCCTTATGATTGTGCGATTGACCTTCTTCCTGGCACCTCTCCCCCCAAGGGGCGACTTTACTCCCTCTCTCGCCCTGAGAGAGAGGCCATGGAACAGTACATAAAGGAGTCACTTGCCGCAGGGATCATCCGCCCATCCTCTTCGCCAGCAGGGGCAGGGTTCTTCTTTGTGGAAAAGAAGGACAAATCCCTCAGACCCTGCATTGATTACAGAGGGCTAAATGAGATCACGGTCAAAAACCGCTACCCCCTTCCTCTGATGTCATCAGCCTTCGAACTTCTCCAGGACGCCCGTGTCTTCACCAAGTTGGATCTGAGAAACGCCTACCACCTTGTCAGGATACGGGAGGGTGATGAGTGGAAGACTGCCTTCAACACACCCACCGGCCATTATTAGTATCTAATGGTTCCTTTTGGCTTAACCAATGGGCCGGCAGTGTTTCAGACTCTCATAAACGATGTCCTCAGGGATTTTCTCAATGTCTTTGTCTTTGCCTACCTGGACAATATCTTGATTTTCTCACGCTCAGTCGAGGAACACAGATCCCACGTTCGCCAGGTCCTGCAACGGCTACTTGAGAATAAACTTTACATCAAGGCAGAGAAATGCGAGTTTCATTGCTCGTCCACGTCCTTTTTGGGATATTGCATCTCCCCTGAGGGCATCCAGATGGACCCCACCAAGGTGAAGGCAGTCACTGACTGGCCAGTACCGTCATCAAGACGCGAACTCCAACGCTTCTTAGGGTTCGCCAATTTTTATCGCCGTTTCATCCGGAGCTACAGCATGGTCGCGGCCCCACTTACGACCCTCACGTCGTCCAAGATCTCATTTAAATGGAACCACCAGGCAGACATAGCCTTCAGGGATCTTAAACAGCGCTTCACCACTGCACCTATCCTCATCTTTCCCGACCCCTCTCTCCAGTTTGTCGTGGAAGTGGACGCGTCCGACACTGGGGTGGGGGCCATCCTGTCCCAGAGGTCCACAGAAGACAACAAACTTCACCCATGCTCCTTCTTCTCCCGCAGACTCACACCCCCTGAACGCAACTACAACATTGGGGACCGTGAACTATTGGCGGTCAAATTGGCCCTAGAAGAATGGAGGCATTGGCTGGAAGGGGCCGACCACCCCTTTCTTGTGTGGACTGACCATAAAAACCTAGAATATCTAAGAACGGCAAAAAGACTCAACTCACGCCAGGCACGGTGGTCGTTATTCTTTTCTCGTTTCCGCTTCATGCTGTCGTATCGCCCTGGTTCCAAGAACGCTAAACCTGACGCCCTCTCTCGCCAATTCTCCACCTCTCAGGACGCATCCACAACGGAGACTATCCTTCCTCCCCAATGTCTTGTGGCAATAACCCGGCTTACTGTGGCGCAGCTTGTCCAGCAGACCCTCGAACGGGAACCAGGCCCAAGCACCGTCCCACCTGACAAGCTCTTTGTTCCAGTCTCTGTACGACCACAGGTGTTAGACTGGGCTCACAGTTCCAGACTGGCATGCCATCCTGGGGCAGCACGCACTCTCTTCCTCCTTCAACAGCGCTTCTGGTGGTCCACGATGAAGGAGGATGTCAAGAACTTTGTGGCGTCCTGTGACACCTGTGTCAGGAACAAGGTCACCAACCGCCCTCCAGAGGGCTTCCTTAGACTGCTCCCCATTCCCCACCCCACTTGGTCCCACATCTCCATCGACTTCGTCACCGGCCTACCACCATCCCAAAACAATACCTGCATCCTGACCATTGTGGATCGCTTCTCTAAGTCTGCACATTTCATACCACTACCGAAACTCCCGTCTGCGAAGGAAATAGCTGAACTGCTAATCAACCACGTCTTCCGACTTCACGGACTCCCAGTCGACATCGTCTCGGACAGAGGCCCCCAGTTTTCTGCCCAATTCTGGAAAGCCTTTTGCAACCTCGTCGGTGCTAACCCCAGCCTTTCTTCCGGTTTCCATCCCCAAACTAACGGCCAAACGGAACGAGTCAACCATGAGCTGGAGAAATCTTTAAGATGCATGGCCACCCGGGATCCATCCTCCTGGAGCCGCTTTTTACCCTGAGTCGAGTACGCCCACAACTCGCTTCCTACCTCCTCCACAGGCATGTCCCCCTTCCACTGTTGCCTGGGCTATCAACCACCCCTCTTTCCGACCCAGGAAGAGGAGGTAGCCGTCCCCTCAGCCCAAACCTTTATCCGGCGCTGCAAGAGAACATGGCAGCGTGCCCACAACCAACTACGGCGCACCGTAAGTGCCTTCCAAAGCCAGGCTAATCGTCATCGGTCACCAGCCCCTAGATATCTTGTCGGCCAAAGGGTCATGCTGTCTGCACGTGACCTCCCCCTCAAGACCACATCCAAGAAGATTTCACCAAGATTCATCGGACCTTTCACCATCACCCGGATCATAAATCCATGCTCCATCCGACTAGCTCTACCACTCTCTATGCGCAGAATCAATCCTACATTTCACGTTTCCCAGATCCGCCGACTGGTCCCCTGTCCACTATCTCCACCCATCCAACCCCTTCCCCCCCTCGACTCATAGACGGAGGTGAAGCCTTCACAGTCCGTAGACTTCTCAGGTCTCGCCGCCGCGGTCGTGGTCTCCAGTACCTGGTGGACTGGGAGGGCTATGGCCCTGAGGAGCGGAGTTGGGTACCAGCCAAATTTATCCTGGACCGCTCCCTAATCGCTGACTTTCATAGACTCCACCCTGAGGCGCCTACTAGAACGCCAGGTGGCGTTCTTGGGGGGGGGGGGGTACTGTCACAACCCGTCAAGCTACAGCTCTGCCATGATCATATAAGCACTCCTGCTCCACGTTCCCAACCGCCCCTTGCTTCTTGCCACCTCACCTTCCGCTCTCAACACACCTGTGCATTATCTCCAATCATCCTCCCTACCTATTTAAACCACGCTCTGCCACAGTCACGTTGCCAGATTATTGTGTGCCTTTCGTAGCCCAATTTTCCAGCGTTAGTTTCATGTCTCGACTACCTGTTACCGACCACGCTTCGTTTCTTCTCGACCACGCCACTGTCTCACGTTTGGATTCCACGCTCACGGAGTTTTGTTATCGACCCTTGGATTTGCCTCAACGACCACGAATTCGGATCACGGACCTTCTCTTGTCTCTCTGGCTCTGAACCTTGCTCACCTTCGACCACGAAAAAGCTTAGCAAAACCAGCCATAAACCTGTGCGGCGTCTCCATTTGCCCGCTGGTTCTCCACGTCTCTGCAACACTGCGTGAATCGCCCTGCACACCAAGTTTCCTCACCGGCTCTTTGCACTTCCGCATTCCTGCACAGGACACACAAGGCGCTCTCGCCGACTCGCGGTGCTTTAGCATTCCTCACAGGTCCACGCTGCACACAGAGCGCTCACGCGCGCTTCCGCATTCCAGCGAGACTCTGCTCACGCCACAGCACAGAGCTTAACCGGCACTTTCTCTTTGATCCACTCGGCCGGCTCAGTCTGCTACACAAGCACTACCACTAATCACAGGTCTAACTCTGCGCTTGGATCCATCACGCCCTCTAGCGCCCCGTGACAAAAATATCTTGGTTAACATTCATAGAAGTTTTATTTATTATTACTTTTGTCAGATTAAAGTTATTTCTGTGACCTTTGTGAGTTTTTCTTTCATTGACCGAAGGGTACCAACAATTTTGTCCATGTGTGTGTGTGTGTGTGTGTGTGTGTGTTTAGAGATTTATTCTGGTTCTGATGATTTTAATTTACAGGAGATGAGGTCTGTGTTTGTGTACCTGTCAGAATTAATTCATTAAAAAATCATTAAAATATGTAAAATTTCAGAAATCACTGCTGTTAAGTCTTAGTGTTTTCTAAATGTTTTAAAGTTCTAAAACTCTGCTCTCCTCTCCATACACTCTCTGTCTATTCCTATTAATTTGTCCTAAAGAAGACTGATTACGCTCCTGCATAACAAGTTACCATAAGGCTTAGACGTCTCCAAATGTAAATGTTGTGTAAGAGTTATCCGTAAGATTACAGTAATAATATTACACTTGAGCACGGTGTTGAACTGAATCAGTTATAAGACTATTACAGTGATATTTCAGTCTTAAAGCTTCACTCTGCTCTACAACACATTTACCTGGAGTTAGACGTGGCGTCTCCTCTGGATCAGACGTTTGATTTGTATCTGATCACACAGAGACAGAACAGAGAGAACACGTCAGGAACAGACACAGAACAGACATGTTTTACACAGACAGGTTCAATACTTTCTAATATAAAAAAGAGAGAAACTGTGATCAGGTGTGTGTCTGAGGTGTATAGAGGAGGAGACATGACCAGACTGTAACCTGTTCATTTAAACAATTAAACCAAAGCACGAGTTTAAAAATCTTTGCTGTTCTGTAAGTCTCTGTACAGATGTATCTGCTTTCTTCAGCTCCTTCTGCTCCGTCTGTCCATCACTGTTAATTTGTCTTAAATTTGTCTTATGCTCATTTTTCTTAATTTTTTGAGAATCAGAGGTCTCCAGAAGTGTTGGTTAAAGTTCCAGCTAAAATACTGCTCAGATCAGATCATCGTTCTGTTTCACTCCTGCTCCCTCTCGTAAGGAAGGTATAATAAACAGGTCTAAACAGCTGAATAACTACAGAACAACAACAGATGGGAGACATGACACGACTACACTCAAGGACTAAATAAAATAATCTTAATCTGTGAGTTAATCAAGAACATTGATTCTATGGCATTGAAGCTCGTCATAGGACCATTTGTTCATATTTAAATAAGGGATTTGATGTTAATTTCTTCATACTGGAAGAAATTTGTTACCAAATGCAGGAAAACATTTTTTCCCCGGGTTAATTTATTTTAAAAAGGGACACTGTTTGGGGGAGTTGCAGCACTGTCTATATTTGAATGACTAACAGACACACACACACACACACACACACAGAGTAACATTTCACTTCAGTTTCTGACAAGATATTTAATTTTTACACATCAATTTTAAACTTTGAAAGTTGTTCAATTAGCCATTTAAAAAATATAAAATCTAATTTTTATTTCCATATGAAGTGATATTAGTGAGTGAAGTGTTTTTCCCGCCCTTTTCTCTGTTGTGCTGAATGAGTTGTGTAATGAAGCGACATGACTTATCTGCAGTCCCACCTCACCTTTCACACACAACACAGGAGAGAATAAACAGCACTAAAGCATTCTCTTACCTGAAATCATGGCAGTAGGGAACACTGTGTGTCAGAAAGATTCACATCAACCAGGAAGAACTCAATCATCTGGAAAGTGTCCATTAAACTCCTACAGATCATCTACACTCACTGGACTTTCAGTTTCACAAGCAGGTGTAGAATTACAGTCAGTCACCTTCAGGGAGGATCCAAGGGCCAGGTGGCACGTTATATTTAATAATCATAATAATCATAATAATAATAATAATAATAATAAATAATAATAATAAATAAATAAATAAATAATAGGTTACAGTTTATTTAAAGATCTTTATGGAAACTTACATAAATTCCTTCTCTTAATTTATTATGATTTATTAATGTGTAGTTTGCTGATGTGCTATAAAATGTTTAATATAAAGTATTTTATATATATATATATATATATATATATATATATATATATATATATATATATATATTTAAATGATATAATTTTGCATAAAACATGACTTTTTAAATGATAATGTTCTTGTGTTACAGTGATTTACTCCATTGCTGATGTTGAGTTCTGAGCTCTGATTGGTCAGAAGGTGTTGATTAGTGTGTAAGGTCTGATATGGAGTTTATTTTACACAATATAAAGGCTTTTGTGTTTACATTTTAAATATAAATATTTCACTTTGTGCTTGTATATTATTAAAACATTTTTTCTTGCATGTTTATAATCCAGTTGTGTTTATTACTGTTTGAACAGCAGGTGGCAGTCTTTAACTGTTTTAGTGTTGTGGTGATTTATTGTGTTATTTTGAGTCTCTTCAAAAAACATCACACCTGTATACATTCCTCATCCTAAAGGCTTCCTAAATTTATCAGCCCGAAACATATTATATATATATATATATATACTTATAATAATTTTCTGTTAGAATTTAAACATGTGGAAATAATGGCATAGTGGTTAGTAACTGACAGTAACACAGTGAAGGTTAAACCTTTATAGTTTACTGTGATATAAGTAAAGACACAACTAGATGTGTTTCTGTGTCTACAGTAAAGTCTTAGTGAAGGTAAAGTGTATTTACAGCTGGGAGGAATCACTTGATAACTGTGGTGTGGGGGATTTAATGAGGAAGACGACTGAGACGATTCTATATAATCTGTAATCTGCAGGAAAGACTCAATAATAAATAAGAGAAGAATTCATTACAGACTCAATCAGGAAACATTTAATTTACATTCATATTAAAATATTCAGTTGCTCCATGTATTAAACACATGACTTATAAACCTCATTATATGAACTTTACAAACAAATCCTTTCCACACGTCTTATTTTCTGTGTTTAAAGTCACAATAAAATGAGACTTCAGTAAATGAACATGTGCAGATAATCCAGGTGACGCGGCACAATAAGCGATATAAGAGTCCCAGCCATCAGAAGTCCAGCTGCAGTTTAGCAGTAATGGTGAGACACTCGGTGTGGACATCATGCCCCTTACTTAAAGTCCAAATCTCTCCTTTTTCCTGTCTGGTTTTAAGCTCTGTGTAGGAGCCATTATTTGTCTATGTAGCGACACCTGCTGGCGAAGGACTGTCACTAAAGATTGTTTAAATATATCGTCCGTAGTAAATGACGTAATGAGCTTGTGGAACAGTGGAAGACGCCAGCAGATGTAAGGTTTCAATTGTTGCTTAGAGCTGTGTGTGTGGATTAAATAATACTAATTGTTTAATGTATATTTTCTTTCTTTCTTCTTCTCCTTTGAGAATAAACTAAGTCATCATCGTATCAAATCATCTCGTCATTGAAGCACTATTGAAAACATTGTGAGGGTGTCTAAACAAGTGACAAAAAAACTCGCTTTGGTCACTACAAAGTTAAAACCTTCTGCGTTGAAGGAAAGAACACTGGAATAAAGTTTGGTTTAACTAGGATAATTTTTGGAACATTTACTAAGACATTCAACACGGTCATGATGCTAATGTTAGCAGATCACATTGATTGGTTTGAACCGAAGTTAATAAACTTAAAAGGGTTTTTGGAGAACCTTCAGACATGGTTAGCTGGTAAAGACGACCAAGAAAATGAACAGGAAGATTCTGTTTGGCCTAATGACAGTGCCTCACAAATGTCTTGTAAGTACGTTAAAAACAGAGAAGCCAAAAGGGACACTCTAAATTCAAATCCAAAATAAAAACTTCATCTCCACAACTTACAAGTGCAAACGCGGCCACTGGTGAAGCTAATCATGACAGTACATCTCTCACTGTCATTTTGAAAAAGCAAACTGAAATAACCGAGATGTTAGTAAAATAACAAAGGTTATCCTTGCTTCCGGACAGAGAAATCGAAATTTTTGATGGTGATCCTCTTCAGTATAGATCATTCATCAAGGCTTTGGAAAGAGGCATAGAAAGTAAAACCGAAAACCCGGAGGTATACAAGGGGGCAGTATACAAGGGGGCAACCCAGAAATCTTATTAATAGTTTTCTGCATATGGATCCGAATAAAGCCTATAAAGAAGCCATAAGGCAGTTGGAATGGAACTTTGGTAACAGCATTAAGATATCAGCAGCATACATTGATAAAGTACTGAAATGATCTTCTATTAAAGCTGAGGATGGCCCTGCTTTATGCTCATATGCCTTTTTTTTGAGAAGCTGTTATAATACCATGCAAGATGTTGACTTTTTGAATGAACTGTAAATGTCATCAAATCTAAAAATAATCGTATCAAAACCACCCTTCAAGTTACGAGATCAGTGGAGATCAGGAGTCTGTAAAATTCAAGACAAGTGCAAAAAGATAGAATTTAAGGATTTATTTGAATTCATTGAAGACCATGCGAGAGCCATGCTGGATCCAACCTTTGGAGACATTCAGAACTTAACTGAAACAAAGGTAAACCCAAAACATAGTTGTCAAATCTAGCAGTGGAAGAAGTAGTTTTGCTACAACAGTTACTTTAATGTCAGAACCTAAAGGTGAAACAAAATTCAGATATAAACAGAAGCTAAAGGATGTGTCATTGGAAAGTTCCTTATTGTTCTAATAACCATACTTTGGAGACATGTAAAATGTTTAAGCAGAAGTCTAATAATGAAAAGGTGAATTTCTTAATGAAAAGTGGAATTTGCTTTGGATGCCTCTCAAAGGGCCACTTGAGCAAAATGTGAAAAAAACGACTGTCTTGCAATGAATGCTCACAGTTGCACCCAACAATTCTGCACATTCAAAGAAACAAAGATGAATGTACAAAAAATGACTGTAACAAGGCCAAAAGCACATTATTAAGCAGTGCTTTGGTATCATTAGAAAACGACTCTGCAGAAGAAGGGAACAAGCAGTGTACACTTGCTATTGTACCAGTGAAAGTAAAGGTCTCAAAATCCAATAAGGTCATTCACACACATACATTCCTAGACCCTGGCAGCTCAGCAACGTTCTGCACGGAATCACTTTGTAGACAGTTAAATATCACAGGAAAAAACACAGCAATTTTACTGCGCACCATGGGCCAAGAGAACACTGCAAACAGTAGTGTAGTTGTTGGTCTGGAAGTGAGCAGTATGGAACTCAACGAATACTCTAAACTCCCTGAAGCATACACACAAGTCATGTTACCAGTTTCAAGGGAACACATACCCACACAAGCAGCAATCAATAAATGGCGCAACTTAAGTGAAGTTCAAATACCACAGATAGATGCAGATATCGGATTGTTAATTGGAATTAATGCTGCAAAGTTGATGGAACCGTGGAAAGTAATCAACAGTCACGGTAATGGGCCGTATGCTGTTAAAACACCCTTAGGATGGGTAATAAATGGTCTCATGCAAGAAGATGTATGGCAAGAGGGAAAACATCCACCCTTGGTTGTGAACCGAATTTCTGTTGCAAATCTGAATGATTTTTTGATCAAGCAATATTATCAAGATTTCCCAGAAATCGCATTTGAGGAAAAAAAAGAAATGTCAGTAGAAGATAAACGATTCATGTCTATTATGGAAAGGACTGTGGAATTGAGAAATTGACATTATTATTTACCACTGCCCTTCAAGGAAGATGAAGTAGTCTTCCCAAACAACTATCACCAGGTACAACAGCGTATCATCTCTCTGAAAGGTCGGCTTAAAAGAAATGAACAATATTATAAAGAATGCACATCTTTCTTAGAGAGAATGATTGAAAAGGGGTATGCTGAAAAAGTACCACAACAGGACATTAAGCCTCAAGGTGGAAAGGTGTGGTATATTCCACATCATGGAGTGCATCATCTAAAAAAGGGTAAATTAAGAGTTGTATTTGATTGTTCGGCATCCTTTCAAGGGACATCTCTGAATTGTAAACTGATTTAGGGTCCAAATCTAACCAGTAACCTAATTGGTGATCTGTTACGCTTTCGTCAAGAGCCAGTTGCGATCATGGCAGACATAGAGAGCATGTTTCATTACGTTAGGGTATCAGAACAACATGTCAACTTTTTGCGTTTCTTGTGGTGGCCAAATGGTGACATCAGTCAAAACTTGCAGGAATATCGAATGACTGTTCATCTTTTTTGGCGCAACATCTTCACCAAGTTGTGCTTGCTTTGCCCTCAAGAAAACAGTAGAGGACCACAAAGATTCCTTCTCATCTGAAACCATTGAAACAATCAAAAAACATGATGTTGCACAGTCTGGATGTGAGGCCCGAATGCTTCGGTACCTTTTTCCAGATGGCAGGAGTGTGAAGTGTGTGTGAGAGGGGTGTGTCCGATCAGCCACAATGCTGGTGGCTTTGCGGATGCAGAGTGTGGTGTAGATGTCTTCAATAGAGGGAAGAGAGACCCCAATGATCTTCTCTGCTGTCCTCACTATCCGCTGTAGGGTTTTGCGGTCTGATATGGCACAATTCCCAAACCAGACAGTGATGCAGTCACTCAGGATGCTCTCGATAGTCCCTCTATTGAAGGTGGTCAGAATCGGTGGTGGAAGCTGGGCCTTTCTCAGTCTTCTCAGAAAGAAGAGACGCTGTTGGGCTTTTTTTGTGCAGGGAGCTGGTGTTGAGGGACCAGTTGAGGTCCCTCTCCAGGTGGACACCCAGGAATTTGCAATCTTCACAGAGGAGCCGTTGATGCTCAGCGGAGAATGGTCGCCTCGTGTCCTCCTGAAGTCAACAACCATCTCCTTTATCTTGTCAACATTTAGAGACAGGTTGTTGTCATTACACCAGTCCGTTAGCCTCTGCACTTCCTCTCTGTACGCTGACTCGTCGTTCTTGCTTATGAGACCCACCACGGTCGTGCAAACTTAATGATGTGGTTCGAACTGTGTGTTGCTACACAGTCGTAAGTCAGCAGTGTGAACAGCAGGGGACTGAGCACACAGCCTTGTGGGGCCCCAGTGCTCAGGGGGTTGGTGCTGGAGGTGCTGACTGAGGCCTTCCGGTCAGAAAGTCTAGGATCCAGTTGCAGAGGGAGGTGTTCAGGCCCAACAGGCTTAGCCTCCCGATCAGTTGTTGGCGGATGATAGTGTTGAATGCTGAGCTGAAATCTATGTACAGCATTCGAACGTATGTGTCCTTCTTGTCCAAGTGTATGAGGGCAAGATGGAGTGTAGTGGAGATGGCATCGTCCATTGAGCGGTTAGGAGGGTACGCAAATTATACGCAGTGGGTCCAGTGAGAGGGCAGCCGGGTCTTGATGTGTCTCATAACGAGCCGGTCGAATCACTTCATGATGGTGGGTGTAGGCGCAACCGGGACGGTAGTCATTAAGACAGAACACAGTAGACTGCTTGGGCACGGGGACAATGGTGGTGGCTTTGAAGCACGTGGGAACGACGGCGCTGCTCAGAGAGATGTTGAAGATGTCGGTGAGAACATGTGCCAGCTGTTCAGCACATTCTCTGAGCACTCTGCCTGGGATGGTGTCTGGTCCAGCAGCTTTACGTGGGTTGACTCTGCGTAGAGTTTTCCTCACATCCGCTGTAGTGAGACACAGCACCTGGTCGTTCGGGGAAGGGGTGGTCTTCCTCGCCGCCACGTCGTTCTGCCTGCCAAACCGAGCGTAGTTGTTCAGCGCATCTGGGAAGGAGTCCTCACCGTCACAGGCAGGTGATGTCGTCCTGTAGTGAGTGATGGCTTGTAAGCCCTGCCACATGCGCCGTGTGTCGCCGCTGTCTATGAAGTGGTTGTGGATTCTCTGGGCGTGTGCACGCTTCACCTCTCTGATGGCCTGAGAAAGTTTGGCCCTTGCTCTTCTAAGGGCCACCTTGTCTCCTGCTTTGAAGGCAGAGTCTTGGGTCCTCAGAAGTGCACGCACCTCCGCAGTTATCCACAGTTTCTGATTGGGACGTGAGATGATACTCTTGTAGACAGTGACGTCATCGGTGCACTTGTTGATGCAACTGGTCACTGATGACGTGTACTCCTCCAAGTCAGTGAAGTCGCCTTAAGTTGCAGCCTCCCTAAACATGTTCCAGTCAGTGTTCTCGAAACAGTCCTGAAGAGCAGAGATGGCTCCTGCTGGCCAGGTTTTCACCTGCTTCAGAACTGGTTTTGAACGCCTGATGAGTGGTCTGTATGCTGGAATTAGCATAACAGACATGTGGTCTGAGTAGCCGAGGTGGGGGCGGGGCTCTGCCCGATATGCACCGTTTGTGTAAACAAGATCCAGTGTGTTTTCCCCTCTCGTTGCAAAGTCCACATACTAATGGAATCTAGGAAGCAGTTGACTTAATATGTGTATTTCAAAATTTAAATTCAAATTTTATTTGTCACATACACAGTCATACACAGTACAATATGCAATAAAATGCTTAGACAACTGCTCGTGACCTAAGAATAAAAGAATAGGAATAGGAATAGGAAATAAATATGAAAATTAAAATAAAGGGTAAGTTTAACTAGGGAATTTTTTCTAAATAAAGTTTAATTTACAAAACCACTGGACTTACAAACTTAACTAGGGAAGAATAAAATAAAAATATACAAATAAAAGTTATAAATATAAATAACTGTACACAAAAATACACAATATAGAAAATATATGGAGAATATATGAAAAAATGTAAAACAATAAGAGCAGCCGAATAAATGGTAATAAAAGAATGGTTATGTCCATGGTTGTGCAATCCACATATTAAAAGTGACTTGTGCAGTGCAAATATGCTTAAAGTAAGTTTGTGCTGGAGTGATTTGATGTGATTTGATTTGATGACCACGAAGTGTAGTTTCGCAGTAGCCAATAGTGTAAACAAATGTCCAGAATGTCCAGTGTGTGTGTAAAAACCATATGTGTGGGTCAGTACTGTGTGGTGGTGTGATTGTGATTGAGAGACTGTATTGCCTGCGGGAAGAAGCTCCTCCTCAGTCTTTCTGTGTTGGCCTTCAGGGAGCGGAATCTTTTTCCTGACCTCAACAGAGAGAACAGTCCATTGTTGGGATGGCTGAGTGTTCAGCTCGTCTGCCAGAGTCACGTCCGCGTTCGTCATACCGGTTGTTGGTGTTTTATAGTCCGTTATTGTCCCTAGTCCCTGCCACAGGCTCCTAGTGTTGAAGTTGTGACTCTGGTTTCCTCCCGTAGCGCTGCTTCGCCTCTTTTACCGCCTTCCGGACGCTGTATGACGCAGCCTTGTATGGTTTCATGTCCCCCGACGTGAGTCCCATGTTGGTGGCAGCGGTGCGAGATCTCAGAGCGTCACGGATGGTTTTATCCACCCACGGTTTCCTGATTGGGAAATGTTTTAATAGTCTTTTTCTCCACGGTATCATCCGCTAGTTTCCCGATTAATCCAACAACTGCTTCCGTAAACACGCTGACGTCATCATCAGAGCTGTTTCTGATCATGTCCCAGTCTGCGTCATCGAGTGCGTCCTGTAACGCGGCCACCGATTGGTCCGTCCAGCACGCGACCTGCCTCTGAACCGGAACTTCCTGCTTCAGCCTTTGTTTGTATTTTGGCATGAGGAAGATTGCGGCATGGTCGGATTTACCAAACGGAGGGCGAGATTGTACCTTGTAGCCATCCTTGACCATTGTATAGCAGTGGTCCAGTGTCCTTTCGCCCCTGGTGGGGCAGGTGATGTGCTGATAAAAATTCGGCGCTGCGCGTTTGGCAGTTTAGAGGTTGGCACTATTAAAGTCCCCTGCCACAATAAGCGCAGCGTGCCGGTGTTGTGTTCGGTGCTGTGTGAGTGCCTCATGCAGCTCGCATAAGGCAGTGTCCGTGTCCGCTTGTGGTGGAATATAAGCGGCGCTGATTATGACCGATATGAACTCCCGAAGAAGGTAAAAAGGACGACACATGATGAACAGTAGTTCCAGATTTGGTGTGCAGGAGCGTAAAAGAGGAACAATGCTCGCGCTGTTGCACCAGCTGCTGTTCACCATTAAACACACGCCGCCTCCCCTTGACTTCCCCGAGTCCTGTGTCCTGTCCATGCGGTGAACCGAGAAGAACTCGGCCGGCTGAATGGCGTGGTCCGGCACCGCTGGGTTCAGCCATGTCTCGGTGAAGCAGAGGAGATTGCAGTCCCGAATGTCTCTCTGGAATGTTATCCTGGCCCTGAGGTCATCGAGCTTGTTTTCCAGTGACTGGACGTTGGCGAGCAGGATGCTAGGCAGAGGTGTGCGGTGTGCACGGGCTCTCAGCCTGTTCCTGACGCCAGCTCGTTTCCCTCGAGGCCGCTGCTTCACGTCGCGTCCTTTGTTGTCCCTCAGGATCTCATTCGGCCAGCTTGGATCCGGAGTTAAAAATGTCGAATTGTGAGTACATTGTATACCAATAGAAACAAGAGTGTCTCTATCATAACTAATGTACTCCATGGTGGTAATTTTTTGCCGGTTTTAAAACGCTGTATACTAACTTAAAGAACAAAAACAAAGAAAAGGTGGTCGGAGCAGTCGTGATGGCAGCCGACCTCACCGGCGCCATCTTGGGACTATTTAGAGATTCATTCTGGTTCTGCTGATTTTTATCCACAGGAGATGAGATCTGTGCTTCAGTTTCTATTTAAAAAATCATAATTAAAATATGCACAATTTCACAAATCACTGCTGATCAATTAGTGCTTCATACATTTTATCTGCTTCCTCCACTCCTTATACTCCACCTGTACATCAGTGGATTAATGGCGGCTTGTGTTTTGTTGTCCAGTGTGAAACCAGTGACTCTGACCATATTGTAATCAGGAGTAAAGCCTGAAGGTGATAACTGATGTAGAGACCCAGTTTTTTATTTTTATTTTTTTTGTAAGGAAGAAAGGGTGATGCTTCAGCAAGCACAGGCAGAGAACGGGTTTGAAGCTTGTTATTGGACCATTTGTTCATATTTAAATAAGGGATTTGATGTTAATTTCTTCATACTGGAAGAAATTTGTTACCAAATGCAGGAAAAAAAGTTTTCCCCAGGTTAATGTATTTTAAAAAAGGGACACTGTTTGGGGGAGTTGCAGCACTGTCTATATTTGAATGACCAACAGACTGAGTAAACACACACACACACACACACACACACACACACACAAACACACACACACACACACACACACAGAGCATTTTACTAACCTGTTGGTGTAGTTGTATCTGTGGTTTTAGGTTGTTCTCCCTGATTTTTATCCTCAGAAGGTGACTTCACTTCAGTTTCTGACAAGATATTTAATTTTTACACATTAATTTTAAACTTTGAAAGTTGTTTAATTAGCCATTTAAAAAATATAAAATCTAATTTCCCAATCAGTGACAGTGAGAGAATCCTCTGCCTCAACATCAGTGAAACTATGAAGATGATTGTGGACTTCAGGGATCTGCAGGATGATGACCACGCCCTCATACATCAATGGTACGTTCCTCTGTGTGCACCTCACCCTCACCCATGACCTGAGCTGATCTGGTCCCTTCACACTAACACACTTGTAATAACACCATGGGAACCCTTCCTGTCAGCAGGGGGCGCTACCTCTGGAGTTCTAGCTCTGTTCCTCTCCGGTTCTCAATTCCTTTGAACTTTATAGTCAATAACTATATAAACACTCTGTTATCATTCAGTAGTCTGTACACCAATCCTGTGTTTCTGACCTTTTGTTATTTTCTTTGATTGATTGTTCTTTCAGATAATCTCTGCCTGGTTGTGTTGCTCGACTGTATGACTTTTTGCCTTAAGCTAAAGCATGTTAATTATTTTTATTAATATTTTCATCCCAATAATTTTACAATGGTGAAATCTCCACCCTCCATCCAAACAACAACCCTGAAAGTCATGAGTTATTGTAGCCAAGGCCCCAAAAACTACTCAGGGCTGTGATTGGACAGTGCCTTTATTTCAGTTAGACATGACCACACTGCATTAATGAAAATGTAATAAAATGTAATAAACTCAAATGATCTTCTTAACTGTACTTTTACAAGTGTTTGAACATCACAGTCTTCCTGTTTAATGTTCAGTATCAGCCAGTTGCTAACGTTCCTGGTTGTGTTCAGACATTGCATGGTGTGATAAATGCGTGTGATTTCTGTGTGCTAACTTCACTAATCAACACTAATGTATATTTACCTGCAGCTTGTGAAGTTTCTGTCTCTACATCAGGGTTCTTCTGTGGTTCTGTAGCTTCATCGTTATTTACATTCTGCTGTTTTCCATCCACACCAGACGAGATCACTGATCCAGTTTCTGACAAAATTAAACTTTATCATTAACAATAATCATTTTATTCTCAACTTTGTAGTGGATGGAGTTTAGCTTGCTGTCAAACTTCAGTAAGGGGAGACGTGAAGGGAGGACAGGACACTGGAGGAGGAGCTGTTGGTGGTATTTTTACACTTTGATCAGAATTCTGTTCTATATCTATTTATATAAAGAAAGAATAAATAGAACAGTTTATAAAGAGAAAGTTTAGATATTATCTGAGATGAAAATATGATTAGATGATAAAGTGTTGATCAGGTGTGTGTATGAAGTGTATAGATGAGGAGATGTGACCAACCTACAACCACAGCGTGAGGAACTGTACCTGTAGATGGAGCGTCAGTCTGATCCTGATTCTCCACACAGATTTTATTCAGAGGTTCAGTTTCTGACTGAGTTCCTGCTGTTTTATAAGTAAATAAATCTTCTGTTATTATCACTCATTTAGCTGGATTTTATTAATTCAGTGAATTTTACCCCAGCACCTACCTCCTTTACTTCCTGTCCCTTTTCTCCTGGAGAGAATCAGACCTACAGCAGAGAGAAAACTCTCCTGTATTAGACAGCACAAAGACCTGATAAAGACCTGATAAAGACCTGCTCCAGCACTCATCTTCCAGCTCTTCTCTCTTTTACTATCTACAGAGACTGTATAGTTACAGTGTGACAAGACTTCCTGTATAGTCTATTGGACTCCATCAGGGGCTCAGTGATGCTCCATCAGGACGGCGTACTGTTACACTTAATACTGTTCTCATCTACATACATGTGTCTGTCTTAAAGAGCAACTTCTAGTTATCATCTGTTTTCTTTCCTGACTCATATATTATTAAGTCAATGTTTGTATCCCACCTTTTTTACGTAGCACACAATACACTGCAATTCCGACGACACACAGCACCAGAAGAACGGGAATGATGATGATGATGTATCCAGTCAACGACTCTGCACACATAGACATCAACACAAAATAATCATCAGTCTTTTCTTCAGTTCCACCATGTACACATATCCTTACATATGGAAATGGTTTATTTCAGTAATAATTACCTGTGTCACGTGCAGGGACGTGTAACATTATTCTGTCTTCTTTTCTCTCCTGATCAGACAAACCCACAGAGCAGGAGATCCACTCAGACTCAGAGGGAGACACAATCAGCCACGAGCTCACATCTACAGTCCCTACAGAGTCTGAGGATAATAAAAAGTGCTTTGTTGTTTCTGTTTTTAGAATCTTTAATGTAAGTGTAGATGAGTAGATCTTACTGATGGTGAACTTGTCGTTACTGAGATGTTTCAGATCTCTCCCATCTTTATCTGTCCAGGTGATTGACGGCTCAGGTAGCCAACATTCACCTTCCCTCCTCCTGCTTCATGTATGGAGAGAACAGGAGTGGATCCCACCACTGAGAGAGACAATTAAATAGTTAGATCCCCCATAAACATTTAATCTGTAAAACTATTTAATGCACTAAGTGTTACCTCTCAGTCTGAGGGTCACTGTGGCCTTGTCATACCACATATCAGTGCTCACATGACATGTGTAGTCTCCTCTATCTGCTAGTGTCAGGTTCTCCAGTTTCACAGAGACGTCTCCTTTCTCCAGATCTCCTAACAGGAACACTCTGCCCTGGTACTGAACATCTACAGGACTCTTCTGGATCTGTTTATTTTCATAGAGGAGTATTGGCGTGTCATACATATTGGGACGGTACCAGCGCACTTCCAGAGGTCGAACATCCATGTTGTTGCTGACAGTACAGTGCAGAGACACAGAGGAACCAAGGAGCCCTGAGACTGGAGACTCAACCCTCAGTGAAAATATTTCTAGAGAAGAGATTAGACCACACTTAATCAGCTTTAAGAAAATCACTGATTACGATCTTATAGTTAACAAAGTGAGAGTTGGTATCTGATACTGATGATGGAACATGTAGAAGGTAATGAATAATCAGACTGACCAGAAGAAGCCTGATGGCTAAGAGATAGAAACAGTAAAACCCATCTCAGTGATCGAGCTGTAAAGAGAAGAAGAAGGAAACACATTTAATGTGTGAAAGAATCCACTGGAGCTCTAATATTATTTCTGTAAATTCACTTGGTTGGAGTTTGTCATACTGCACTGTATGTTTATTATTGGCCAAAACTCAGTATTGGTGCTTACTTTATTTTTATTTTCTTTTTGTGATGGTATACATATAATACATAAAAAAAAGTGTCAAAGAAGCTACTTCTGAAGTTCATGCAACATGGAAGTGACCAATTTCACTTTCCTAAAAGTTTCAAGTAGTTAACTTTAACTGTTTTGGAGAGATGATTTTATGTGGGCACTAAAAATGACCATTTTTTTGCGTTATACTGTCTCGCTTCAAATAATAATCATTTAACATGTATATTATTCATATTTCTTTATGGTATAAGATTCTAAAAGCATATGACCTGAAAAAATTGTTGCTTAAATAGTTTTTTGGTAAAAGTTTAAAAAGCAAAAAAAAAAAAGGGTAGTGTCCGTAACCATGTCAATAACAATATACACAGGATATATGGTTAATATTTGCCCTTTATGTTTGTTAGATCACATTGATAAATTAAAGTGCTACTCATTTTTTGTAATAAAAAAAAGAAATTCAACAGATTTACAAATTAAGGAAGGTTTTTTTTAACTATTAATTTTTATTTATTTAAACTTAATTAGAAATGTATCCTTTCATGTAATTTTACACAACACAAGCTGAACCATGTGAGTATAGACAACACATCAGCCCCACGGAACAGACTGCATTATCATACCAGCCTATATGTGGCAGGTTGACGCTCCACCTACTTACACCTAATTGGTTACTCAATTTATTGGTTGTCCCATGATGGAGCAGTGGGAAGGTACAGTATATAAGTATGGTGGCACGGGAGCTTTGTTTCATACAGTAAGTCCCGCCCCTTGGCCTTCATGGCATCCCTGCAGTATCCAGGTATGTGGAGTGAAGTTGGGTGGGTTGCGTGTGGTAGATTGCAGCTCATGGTAGTGTGTTTTCTTTAGGCCGACACATTTACTGAAGCTCGGTTGCTGGCATTGGCCTGAGGTTAGCCCTCTACAGGTAGGAGAGTTGGTTGTAAGTGCTGTAGTTCTCTGAATCTGTTTAAATGTTTAGCTGCATTTGTCTATTTATTCAGATTGTTCTCCTGCAAGTTTGTTTGCTTGCCGGATTGGGTTCCATGTAACGACGGAGTGTTAGGGCCAAGATGAGATAAAAAAAAAAAGGGTTGGAAGGAGAGGAGCAAGGAATTTCAGAGTTTAAAACTCGACGGTTTCGCAATGAAAACTTGAAGGTTTTGAGAAAATAACCTGAAATTGGAGAGAGAAAAAAAGAAAAAAAGTTGTGCTATTGCTTTGTAGTTCCTGATAAACAAAGGCACCAATACATGTGAAAAACATTGCTATTAATTTATAATTGATAAAGTGGGTTAATTGACACAATATTTTTCCACCAATTATGTGATTTAGAACATATAAAAGCATTTGCAAATGTATACAACCCTTAGTCCATTTGGGTCCAAATTTGGAAAGAGAGACAGTGAGGAGCCACGCATTACCCGTTCCCTTACAGGTGCTGACAACGCTTGGTTTCCTGGCAACTGGTTCTTTCCAAAGGGAACTGGTAGACCGCTCGGGGTTAAGCCAGTCGTCTTTAAGCTGTGCAATTCCAGCTGTATGGGACGGGATCATCCGCATGTCTAGCAGGTATATAAGGTTTTCATACCATGCAGTTGACCAGCCAAACATTAATGCGCAATTTGCAGCAATCGCCGGTTTTCCTAATGTAATCGGAGTGATCGACTGCACACACACTGCTATAAAGGCGCCATCTGAAGACGAATTTGCATTCGTGAATCGGAAACATTTCCAATTAATAAATGTGCAAATAATATGTGATGCTCAAATGCGCCTAACAAATACTGTGGCAAGGTGGCCTGGGACAACCCATGATTCATTCATCCTCACAAACAGCATGGTTGGGATGAGGCTCCAGGGTGGCAGGGTGCGCGATGGGTGGCTTCTTGGTGAGTTATGTATTTAAAGATATTATTCCAGCTAAGTTTTTTTTTTTTTTTTTAGTTATTAATTCCGAAGAACAAACTTGCAAATAACACAGTTTTTCTCTGGTCTACCTCCGATAGAAGCACCTCCAATTCACATTATGTGAAGTTTCTCTTCTTGCTTGTTTTTGCAATTTTTTTTTCGTTTGGTTTTGCCAAAGTTGAGTCATTAACATATTTATACGGAGGAGGAGGCAGGGAGGGGTTTTGCGCTCGTGCACGTGCGCTCAATTTCACGTTAATTTGGTTGGTACAAAGAGAATATGCGTGGGATTCCGCGTACGCAGTGTTTCATACATTAGATTTTTTTACTGCGTACGCACATTTACAGCTTTGTCCGTACGCAATGTTTTAGTATGAATTTAACGCAAGTCTTTGTACATGAGGCCCCTGGTGATTCTGGGCTAAAATAACCCAAGTATTTCCTTGTTACTCAAGCCAAGAGAAAAGTAAAGTTTGATTAGATCTTCCACTTCAGGCATAGGGCACAACAAGTGATGTCTGACGAACCTTGGGAAGTGTATATGCGGTTTCCGTCCTAGATGGAAATTTTTTTGTTTTTATCTCGAAACTTTCGGGTTTTTATCTTGAAAATTCCCTGCCCCTCCCCTTCTAAGTCTTTTTTATTTATTTATTATTTTTTTTATCCCATTTTGGCTCTAACGCTTCGTTGTATCATGAGTACTTGCATGGTATGTTTTTTAAAGATTATTCTAACTGTTTGATAACCGTGGGGTGTCGGCTGGGCTGCCCAGATTGTAATTTGGTCATAGACTGGTCAGCCACATTCTATGTGTAATTATTTTCTGTGAAGTTGTGGCTGTGTGGGAACTGTTTTGCCTGGGAGCTAACTGCTGCTAGTAACTCTTTTTAAACATCTTTTAGTTGTGCATTTCCTGTAGGAATCCTTTTTGTTTTGGTGTGTGTATGCGTGTACATGTTTAGTTGTGTTTTTGATTTCTTTTTTATATTATTTCTGTTTCGTCTATTGTTTTTACCATAACATTGGGGTTTTGATGAATTGTTTCCTTATTATGAATTATGTTTAAGTGTATTGGTTTCTCGTCTGGTTTTTCTTTTATTAAATGGGCCTCTACCTGTGTGTGTGTGTGTGTGTGTGTGTGCCCCTCACAACACATGAGGGGCGGAGTTTTACGGTGTATGCGGTGCTTATGTATTTCTTGCACTTTATGCAGTTATATTGTGTTTTTCTTTCCATTGTGGGTCCAAACACTTCACTGCACTCCTTTTCGTTGCTGCTGGCCACGACCTAAAATAATAACCCCAGAGTTGTCCCACACTGTCCTGATAGTAGCTAGCTTGTCTCTCTGCTTATGTGGATGTTTTCCAGAGACACTGTTGCATTAAAATGTTCTCTGCTAGTTTCTGCATCCAACAGCAATTCTGTGTATTTTATTTTAGACCTGAAAACTCCAGCAAGGATAAAAACCCCAAAGTGGGCATGTAAATGGGTTTGGTCCATCTGCTTTCACCTCGCTTCAAAAACACACCTTTCCTTAGTTAATTAATTAATACAATATAGAATAATTATCTGTATGGAATTGTGGAGAAAAAGCTAAAAAAGGAGACTTGATGTCCTGCACTTGAGTAACTGCCATCCCTGTTGTGATAAGGAACCACACTGGCAAAGTTATATTTATTGCATTCGGCCTCCAACTTCATTTCATTCACAACTCCAACGTGTGAATGAAAACAAAGGATATTGCACAAATATACTGGTAATCAGATATTGCACTTGGAACTTATTTTGAGTTGTGGGAACAGTAGTGTCATAAAGTATTATTGAACAGTCACTACTGACAGTCCCTATCCCGTAATGAAAACATTACAGAAATGAGTTATATACTTGTATGGCCATTGGGAGAAAAGATCTCCTGTGGCGCTCTGTAGAACACCTGGTCATGATCAGTCTCTGGATGAAAATGTTCCTCTGGTCGGAGAGAACACTGTGTAGCGGGTGAGAAGAATTGTTCAAGACTGTGAGTCCAGATTTGGCGAAATGGAATTAAATTTGAGCAAATAACGATAAATATGATAAAGGTTGGTTCCCACAAGACAGAGACTGTGTAGGGATGTGAGAGCAGATAGGTGTCAGTGCATAAATGTTTCAGCAATGGTGTATGACAGTGTTTGCAACCTTGTAAGGGACAACAGGGCCAAAACACAAAACTTACACTCTCTCACACATACACACACACACACACACACACACACACATGTGTAATATAAATGTGTAGGGGTGTACAGGGTGTGGTCACTGAAAATGTGCTGGAATGTGCTCCTCACAGAAAATGAGACAAGGTCAATGAGTCCACTATCTACGGTCAGTTCTGCCTCGAGCGCCTGATTACCGTAAAACCCCGAATACACGCGCAGTGGGGTTTATTATTTGTTTGTTTGTTTTCTAGTGAAATTCTCACCAACACCATCAAGATGACGATCCTGAACACGACAACCTGCTGATTATTATTTCCATATGAAGTGATATTAGTGAGTGAAGTGTTTTTCCCGCCCTTTTCTCTGTTGTGCTGAATGAGTTGTGTAATGAAGCGACATGACTTATCTGCAGTCCCACCTCACCTTTCACACACAACACAGGAGAGAATAAACAGCACTAAAGCATTCTCTTACCTGAAATCATGGCAGTAGGGAACACTGTGTGTCAGAAAGATTCACATCAACCAGGAAGAACTCAATCATCTGGAAAGTGTCCATTAAACTCCTACAGATCATCTACACTCACTGGACTTTCAGTTTCACAAGCAGGTGTAGAATTACAGTCAGTCACCTTCAAGGAGGATCCAAGGGCCAGGTGGCGCTTTATATTTAATAATATTAATAATCATAATAATAATAATAATAATAATAATAATAATAATAATAAATAAAGAATAGGTTACAGTTTATTTAAAGATCTTTATGGAAACTTACATAAATTCCTTCTCTTAATTTATTATGATTTATTAATGTGTAGTTTGCTGATGTGCTATAAAATGTTCAATATAAAGTAGATTTAAATGATATAATTTTGCATAAAACATGACTTTTTAAATGATAATGTTCTTGTGTTACAGTGATTTACTCCACTGCTGATGTTGAGTTCTGAGCTCTGATTGGTCAGAAGGTGTTGATTAGTGTGTAAGGTCTGATATGACAAAGGTCTGGCAACCTTTTCCAAGGTGTACACCCGTCTCGTGCCCTAAATCTCCTGGGATAGGCCCCGCCCTCGTGACCCTGAATACAGGATGAAGTTGTGTGAAAGATGAGAGTGAAATTCACACAGATAATTTACTCACAGTTCTCATGTAGTTACACACTAAATAGAAAAATGAGAATAACTATTACATACAGCATCGTATCTTTTTAAAATATAATTTGCTTAAAAGTTTAATAAAATTATTCACAAAAGTTTAAGGAGCAAAACTAAACACTGACAGTAACACAGTGAAGGTTAAACCTTTATAGTTTAGTGTAATATAAGTGAAGACATAACTAGATGTGTTTCTGTGTCTACAGTAAAGTCTTAGTGAAGGTAAAGTGTATTTACAGCTGGGAGGAATCACTTGATAACTGTGGTGTGGGGGATTTAATGAGGAAGACGACTGAGACGATTCTATATAATCTGTAATCTGCAGGAAAGACTTAATAATAAATAAGAGAAGAATTCATTACAGACTCAATCAGGAAACATTTAATTTACATTTATATTAAAATATTCAGTTGCTCCATGTGTTAAACACATGACTTATAAACCTCATTATATGAACTTTACAAACAAATCCTTTCCACACGTCTTATTAGGAGTGTGTTATGTACAGTATGTATACACACTTTATATTAATACATTATAAACTCACACATCATCATATTACAGATGTCTTTATTCTCCTAAATAATCCATACAGGATGAGGGTCTCTGACTCCAGGGCTGATCAGAGGACGCAGTGATGTTCTGACGTCCACATTAGTGAAAGTGTAGATGTGTGAGTGTGTATTAATATTATAAAATGACAGTGTGTGTGTATCACAGTCTAAAAACACTCCCACTGCTGTCAGCTCTTTATTAACGTCTGGGAGTGAAATCAGTTTTCCTTTTTCTCTGATATAAACTCCTTTATCTCTTTTATTAGAAACTTCTCCTCCTTCATAACAGAGAACCCAGAACCCATCCTGTGGTCTAAACTGGAACTCTTTCTCAGCTTCATCACTCGCTACACCAACAAACCAGGAGAATTTTACTATTTTCTGTGACTCTCTCAGTTTCACCTCCCAGTAATGTTTACCAGCCTGAAACCTCTCTTTACACAGAGTGAAGATTTTAACATTATCAGGAAGACCGCCCGGGTAAACGTTCGCAGGAGTTATCTTCACTTCCTTTCCCTCGTATATTAGAGACTCTGGAGTTTCCTCTGGGTCGATGCTGATGTTCACTGCAGAAATAAATGAGATTTTTGTTATTATTATTTTACACTTCACACTTACAGGAATACAGTAATGTTCAACTGAATTTATTTCTCACCTTTGTATTGTTTCACTTGGTCTAAATCTGTTAGAAAAATAATAAATAACAGTAAAGTACAGTGATGAGTTTATAAAGTCAGAAAAAGGGAATAAACACACACACACACACAGACACACACACACACTGGTGTTCCGGTTCCTTCTGAGTTAGTTCTATCTGTAGTGTAAGGTTTATTATTTTTATCCATAGACGTCTTCTGTGGTTTAGTTCATCTCACTTTATGTCTGTTCATCTACTGTTCCTTAAATATTTACAGTAATATGTAACTTACTGTAACTGATATCTGACGTGGTGAGAGTGGGTCTGTTATCTGAGGTGGAGTCAGCAGGTCCAGTCTCTGAAATGGAGGCAGTAAGTGTGAGATTAGAACTGGTGATAGTGTGGATGAGATGTGAGGTGGAGGCAGCAGGTGTTCTTCTGGAACTCCATTAATCTACACTCATGTATCTGTACCTGGAAGGTGTGTTTTATCTTCCAGTGTTTCAGGATTCTGATGTTCAGATGATTCCTGCTGACTGACCTCTGCTCTCACACACACTATAGAGAATTAATAGAAACACAGTTAGAGATTTTCTAGGACGAACCTTTTACTGGTTTTGTGTCTCAGGAGAAGAGATGGAGGAACTACTACAGTTTAACTGGAATTCTTTAAACCCTACCAACTAATTCACTGTTATTATAAATTAATAAAATACAAAAAGGTTCTTGTGGGGTTTCTTTAGGGTTTATTACATAATAAAGCTTTCTGAAATACTTTTACTAGAAACCTATTTACTTAAAAAAAATATTTTTTTGTATTTTCTTTCCCCCAAACCTTAGAAATACACATAAAGAATAGAGTGACACACACACACACACACACACACACACACACACACACAGGACAGGCCTGGCTATCTGGGTTGGTCATAGCTGTTGAGTGGTTTAGATCCTGATAACACAGTAACTGATTACCAGTTGATTAATATTACATCATTCAAATGGGATTTGCTTCTCCTCAGTACCTCTCTCTCTACATCTGTTTATCTACTGTTACTTAATTATTTACAGTCATATTTAACTTACTGTAACTGTTCTCTGACACGGGTCCAGTGCATCTGTGATTTGCAGCAGGGGTGGTATTAGTGGTGGAGGCAGCAGGGGTGGTATTTGTGGTGGAGGCAGCAGGTGTGGTATTTGTGATGAGGGCAGCAGGTGGGGTATTTGTGGTGGAGGCAGCAGGTGTGGGATTTGTGGTGGGGGCAGCGGGTGTGGGATTTGTGGTGGAGGCAGCGGGTGTGGTATTTGTGGTGGAGGCAGCAGGTGTGGTATTTGTGGTGGGGGCAGCAGGTGTGGTATTTGTGGTGAAGGCAGCAGGTGTGGTATTTGTGGTGAAGGCAGCAGGTGTGGGATTTGTGATTGGGGCAGCAGGTGTGGGATTTGTGGTGGGGGCAGCAGGTGTGGGATTTGTGGTGGGGGCAGCAGGTGTGGGATTTGTGGTGGGGGCAGCAGGTGTGGGATTTGTGATGGAGGCAGCAGGTGTGGTATTTGTGGTGGGGGCAGTAGGTGTGGTATTTGTGATGAAGGCAGCAGGTGTGGTATTTGTGATGAAGGCAGCAGGTGTGGTATTTGTGGTGGGGGCAGCAGGTGTGGTATTTCTGGTGGGGGCAGCGGGTGTGGTATTTGTGATGAAGGCAGCAGGTGTGGTATTTGTGGTGGGGGCAGTAGGTGTGGTATTTGTGATGAAGGCAGCAGGTGTGGTATTTGTGCTGGAGGCAGCAGGTGTGGTATTTGTGATGAAGGCAGCAGGTGTGGTATTTGTGGTGGAGGCAGCAGGTGTGGTATTTGTGGTGGGGGCAGCAGGTGTGGTATTTGTGGTGGGGGCAGCAGGTGTGGTATTTGTGATGAAGGCAGCAGGTGTGGTATTTGTGATGGAGGCAGCAGGTTCAGTCTCTGAAATGGAGGATGTGAGTGTGAGATTAAAACTGGTGACAGTTGATGAGATTTGAGGTGGATTCAGCACGTTCTTCTGTAACTCCATAAATCATCTACATATTTGTCCTACAAGGTGTCTTGTGTCTTTCATTGGTTTAGGTTTAATAGGTTTAGAGGTTTTATAGGATGTTTCTCCAAATACAATGCCAAAATTATAAAAAAGTTAAAATAATAAAAAATGTAAAAGTAAAAAAGGTTGTATACAATTTAATTATACAATGTGTAAAACACATTTACCTGTAGGTGGAGCTGTTGGTGGTATTTTTGCACTTTGCTCAGGTGTTTGATCTATATCTATTTATATAAACAAAGAAAAAACAGAAAGTCTCAGTGAGACAGACTTTAAAATTTTCTTAAGATAAAAAGATGATAAGATAATAAATTGGGTTATCTGGGTTATCAGTTAAGTGTCAGAATAAACTCTGTTATTCACTAAACCTCTCCTCCGCCATAATCATTACATTCAAAGTGAAGCCAGTGATCTTTCATTCACACACGAGTGATGGGTTTCCTTCCCCTGCACTCTGTAATGTACCGTCACCTTCTGTAACAAGATCAGGTTCATTCCTTCACCTTCTGTGGCAAATCTCTGTACATGAAGCAACCAGGAACAAATTCAGGAAGAGATCAAGCAGCATGGACTGAGTGAGTGACACCAGAGTACTGCAGACGTCTGTCTGACTCTATACCCAGACGGATCAAGACAAAGAATAAAGGACTTTCATCAATCTCATCTTAAAACTGTGTATAATATTGAAGTTAAATCACATGTTAAATATTAAGGCATAAACATTTCTAAAGATGAGATCAGGATGTAAAAACATAATGTCTGGGACAGATGGAATAAATGCAAAAATACACTTGAGGTATTGATGTAGAGAGATTTTTTCTTGTTACAGAAGGTGACTGTACATTACAGAGTGCAGCGGAAGGAAACCCATCTTGTGTTTAAATGAAATAGCGCTGACTTCGCTTCGTTTTAGCAAATAACAGATTTTATTCTGACGCTTAACTGACACTGTGACTAAAGTATACTCCGGGACAGACCGCAGTAATCAGTTACATTCTTTGTGATATACACTTCCTGTGATATCCCGGGTGTGAAGACCTGAATTTTTTTTCTACTTTTACATTCCATTTCAGCATTTGACAGACGCCCTTATCCAGAGCGACTTACATTTCATTTTATATCTGATTAGGTAAGGGTTAAGGGCCTTGCTCAGGGCTGGTTGTGGTGGGGTTTGAACCTGGGACCTTCCAGACCATAGTCCAATGTCTTAAACACAGATCTACCCGTCCCCTACCTGAATGTTAATACCTGACTTTTGGCCGCCTGATTTTGTGATGTTGAAAAATAATGATTACTGTATTTTTAAACAGCTTTTTGGTACGGTCAGTATTTTTGCATTTGAATTTTAAATGCTTTAATTACATTTTCTTTTTATATATTTTTATATATTTTCATTTAAATTATCTGACTACAATAAACTGCAGTGCCAACAATTTCAAGCACTTAAATGCTGTAAAGATTTTTTTCCATTTAGGTCAAATTACAATACAGAACATTTTTATTGTGTCATGTTTTTGTCCAGTTCACGTAATTCAACATGTTATTTAGCTTTGAGGAATTTTGCCTCTGTTATACTTCCATAGTGTATGAAGTGTATAGATGAGGAGATGTGACCAACCTACAACCACAGTGTGAGGAACTGTACCTGTAGATGGAGCGTCAGTCGGATCCTGATTCTCCACACGGATTTTATTCAAAGGTTCAGTTTCTGACTGAGTTCCTGCTGTTTTATATGTAAATAAATCTTCTGTTATTATCACTCATTTAGCTGGATTTTATTAATTCAGTGAATTTTACTCCAGCACCTACCTCCTGTACTTTCTGTCCCTTTTCTCCTGGAGAGAATCAGACCTACAGCAGAGAGAAAACTCTCCTGTATTAGACAGCACAAAGACCTGATAAAGACCTGATAAAGACCTGATAAAGACCTGCTCCTCATCTTCCAGCTCTTCTCTCTTTTACTATCTACAGAGACTGTATAGTTACAGTGTGACAAGACTTCCTGTATAGTCTATTGGACTCCATCAGGGGCTCAGTGATGCTCCATCAGGACGGCGTACTGTTACACTTAATACTGTTCTCATCTACATACATGTGTCTGTCTCAAAGAACAACTTCTAGTTAGTGTCAGATTTGTTTTCTATGTTCCTCTTCCATAATTCAAATATTATTGAGTCAACTTTTGCATGACACCTTTTTTACGTAGCACACAATACACTGCAATTCCGACGACACACAGCACCAGAAGAACGGGAATGATGATGATGATGATGTATCCAGTCAACGACTCTGCACACATAGACATCAACACAAAATAATCATCAGTCTTTTCTTCAGTTCCACCATCTACACATATCCTTACATATGGAAATGGTTTATTTCAGTAATAATTACCTGTGTCACGTGCAGGGACGTGTAACATTATTCTGTCTTCTTTTCTCTCCTGATCAGACAAACCCACAGAGCAGGAGATCCACTCAGACTCAGAGGGAGACACAATCAGCCACGAGCTCACATCTACAGTCCCTACAGAGTCTGAGGATAATAAAAAGTGCTTTGTTATTTCTGTTTTTAGGATCTTTAATGTAAGTGTAGATGAGTAGATCTTACTGTTGGTGAACGTGTCGTTACTGAGATGTTTCAGATCTCTCCCATCTTTATCTGTCCAGGTGATTGACGGCTCAGGAAGCCAACCATGTGACTGACAGCTAACATTCACCTTCCCTTCTTCTGCTTCATGTATGGAGAGAACAGGAGTGGATCCCACCACCATGAGAGAGAGAGAGAGAATTAAACAGACAGAGACACCATGAACATTTAATTTTAAAAATAAATAAATGCACTAAGTGTTACCTCTCAGTCTGAGGGACACTGTGGCCTTATCGAACCAGATATCACTTTTCACATGACACACATAGTCTCCTCTATCTGTTAGCGTCAGGTTCTCCAGTTTCACAGAGACGTCTCCTTTCTCCAGATCTCCTAACAGGAACACTCTGCCCTGGTACTGAACATCTACAGGACTCTTCTGGATCTCTGTGTCTCTGTAGAACAGAGCCGGGGTGTCATACATATTGGGACGGTACCAGCGCACTTCCATGGGTCGAACATCCATATTGTTGGTGACAGCACAGGGCAGAGACACAGAGGAACCAAGGAGCCCTGAGACTGGAGACTCAACCTTCAGTGAAAAATATTCTGGAGGAGAGATTAAAAATCACTGCTTATGAACTTTATAACAGTTAATAGACTTTATGTGAGTATTTGTTAAAAGTGAGTATAGTCTAAATGCCTTGTTTTAGTATCTTTATGGCAACCTTTAATGAGTAATGAATAATCAGACTGACCAGAAGAAGCCTGATGACTGAGAGACGGGAATAGAAACAGTAAAACCCATCTCAGTGGTCGAGCTGTAAAGAGAAGAAGCAGAAACACATTTTATGTGTAAAATAAGACATTAGACCTCTGATATTATTTATGTTAGTGTTAGTCTTTCGACTTCTCCTGTTGAGGGGTCGCCACACCAGACCGTCCGATCCGCACAACAACTTGGCACAGGTTTCATCCCGGATGCCCTTTCTCACACAACCCTCCCGTTTTATCTGGGCTTGGGACCGGCACTGCATCCAGTTTATTAGATTTATCAGTTACAGTGCACATCAATGTATATCAGTGGCCAAAATGCAGTATTAGTGCTGATTTTATTCATTTTTATTATAGAGAAAGTAGCTTCTTTGGCGTGTGCCAGTTTAAGCAACATGGAAATGACCAATCTTACTTCACTAAAAAGTTGCTAACTTCAGCCGTTTTGGAGATATATGATATATATGCTATATGATATATGTGCCCCAAAAATGTCTATTTGCTCTACCACTGTCTCGCTTCAAACAATAATCATTTAAAGTACAAATTATTCAAATTTCTTTATAATTATTGATACTCAAATTGGTGTAAATTTCTAGAAGCACATGACCTGTAAAAAAGTTGTTTAAATTGTTTTTTTTGTAAATGCTTTAAAAGCAAAACATCTGTAGTGTCCGTAACCATGTCACATCCATGTTGCTTAAATAATTTTTAATTAGTATTAATATTGTAATATAGTATTAGTATTAATTAATATCTTAATAATTTAGGGTTTAAAAAATAATACACTTTTTCAGGTTCACATCTTTTTTAAATGTGAAATCTAAAATGGTCAAGTACCGCCTAAATGACAAATTTAAAATTGTGTGTAACAAAATGTGTAACAATGTGTGTTAAAATGAGGAGAAAAAATAAAAATAAAGTTACTATAGCAAAGACAATGTGCTGTATAAACAAAACCCAGACCAGCTGATCCTGTGTACACACACACACACACACACACATCTTTACCAGACGATAATGAATATTAATGACTATTATTAACACCATAAATTAACAAAACTATAATAAGAACTATACAAAAGACAAAAAGACACCATAAGGTGCACGTGCAGGACACAATGTCCATACTACAATACTCTGTTACAGTGAGTAATGTTAGTGGAAGTGAATTCTCCAGGAGATGAGAAACAGTAAAGATAGACAGAAGTGAGACTTTCTCTGTTCTGTGTTACACTTTAATATAAAGTCGTTATTCTCTTTAAACACACTTCTATATTTGTATAAATATCTTCTGTGTATCTGATCAGTAATAAACTGCACGTGACAGAGAGTTTAACCGTCAGTTCTGCCTCGAGCGCCTGATTACCGTAAAACCCCGAATACACGCGCAGTGGGGTTTATTATTTGTTTGTTTGTTTTCTAGTGAAATTCTCACCAACACCATCAAGATGACGATCCTGAACACGACAACCTGCTGATTATTATTTCCATATGAAGTGATATTAGTGAGTGAAGTGTTTTTCCCGCCCTTTTCTCTGTTGTGCTGAATGAGTTGTGTAATGAAGCGACATGACTTATCTGCAGTCCCACCTCACCTTTCACACACAACACAGGAGAGAATAAACAGCACTAAAGCATTCTCTTACCTGAAATCATGGCAGTAGGGAACACTGTGTGTCAGAAAGATTCACATCAACCAGGAAGAACTCAATCATCTGGAAAGTGTCCATTAAACTCCTACAGATCATCTACACTCACTGGACTTTCAGTTTCACAAGCAGGTGTAGAATTACAGTCAGTCACCTTCAGGGAGGATCCAAGGGCCAGGTGGCACTTTATATTTAATAATAATAAATAAATAATAATAAGCATAATCATAATAATCATCATCATCATCATAATAATAATCACAATTATAATCATAACCATAATAATAAATAAAGAATAGGTTTCAGTTTATTTAAAGATCTTTATGGAAACTTACATAAATTCCTTCTCTTAATTTATTATGATTTATTAATGTGTAGTTTGCTGATGTGCTATAAAATGTTTAATATGAAGTAGATTTAAATGATATAATTTTGCATAAAACATGACTTTTTAAATGATAATGTTCTTGTGTTACAGTGATTTACTCCACTGCTGATGTTGAGTTCTGAGCTCTGATTGGTCAGAAGGTGTTGATTAGTGTGTAAGGTCTGATATGGAGTTTATTTTACACAATATAAAGGCTTTTGTGTTTACATTTTAAATATAAATATTTCACTTTGTGCTTGTATATTATTAAAACATTTATTCTTGCATGTTTATAATCCAGTTGTGTTTATTACTGTTTGAACAGCAGGTGGCAGTCTTTAACTGTTTTAGTGTTGTGGTGATTTATTGTGGGTTTTTTTTTTTGAGTCTCTTCCAAAAATACCAGTTGTTGAGTCACGTGACCTGTTCCTGACCACAGTCCTAAATTTATATCAGCCAGAAACAGATCTTATAATCATGTGAGAAAACAGTCATTTAAAACATGTGAGAATGGTGGTGTAGTGGTTAGCACTGTTGGCCTCCCAGATAGCACACACACACATCGCGGAGACGTCTATGCGACGTCGTCTTTTTCATCTGGCAGAGGGCGTTTGCTCATCTTGCAGACCTCGCCGAGACGTCCGTGCCCGATGTTAGAACGACGCTTAGCCTACATATTTAAGACGTAAATGAATTAAAACGACCCTGATCCGCTCTTTAGACGACGTTAATCAGGTGTTCATACATCTGCCAAAGGTCTGATTCATGTCAGATAGACGTCATTTTATTAAAACTACCCCCTCCCATTATTTTAGTTAAATACCCTCGGTTAATTATGATTAACTATGGTCAACAGAATTCTGTGAAGAAAGAAAGCATAAGACAAACGGGATAAAATGGAGGTTTTAATTTTATATTTAATAAAAACACTGTTTCACACCAGCAGCAACTTACAAATGAGGTCTCAATTTGAAAAGATGTACAAAACATAAAACACCACAAATAAGTATTAATTATAGAAAAAAATTAAACACCAACAAAAACGTTTTGTACTTTATGACTGTACGGTATGACTTTAAAATATGACCGTTAGATACGAGGCTGAAGTTAGCTCCTTATTCGCAGCTTCCGATTCGTTTGGCTTCTTATTGTGCAGCGTCTCACTCTGCGGCTGAAGTTAGCTCCTTATTCACCTCGTTACTAACGGGAGTGTTCACGTTGGCGAAAGCTGCGCAGTTTATCAATAAAACGTTATTTTGGTGGCTTAAACCATTCTGGCCAGGCAAATATGAACTATTCAATACACAACTGGTACCCAATTATATAGTAAAAGTGAAATTGTCCTGGCACAGATTGATTTTACACTTTAAAATTTAAATGGAAATATGTCATTCTATTATGCACAATAGTGTGAATAAGAAGACAGATGTCTTGATTTTATTTGACTATTTTATTTAATTAAATTTTATTTACTTATTTTAAATTACTATAAGAAAGCGAAATAATTAAACACTGAAGTAGATTACTTGCAATTGAATTACCACTAAAATACAACCCCTGGCAACAAATATGGAATCGCCACTCTTGTCGGATGTACATTCAGTTAATTTACTTTAAAACAAAAAATCCAAAATCACTGATGTGACACGAAGCTATTTTACTTTGTTGGCCCTCCTCTGGTTATATTGACAACATACGGTACATTCTTTTGAGACATAGACCTTTTTTTAATGAAAAACAATATTATTCATCAATCAGGTTTCAACATTCTCACATTGCAGTTGACAGATCAGCTTTGCAGCTTTCCATTTTTTTTCATTCCAGCTTTTTCCATTTCCATGCTTTTAAATTATTTTTTTTTAAATAAAAAGTAGAAATATATAATGATATTCACCGGATTGTGGCTGAATGACGTGCGTACCATGCAACAAATCACGTGATTAGTCATGCATGGATCAAGTTAATTCATCTTCTTGGCCAATGCAGATTCAGGATTCATTAATGCAAACCTCATTCATCCAATTATCACCAGTCCATGTCTGCTTCTTTAAATCCACTGTAACTTTGTTTTCTTCTGCTCACGTGTTAATGATGCTTTACGTTCGGCTTTTCTCCACGTCTTTCCCATTTCCTTCAGCCGAATTCTTACAGTTCAGTCACAAACATTGACTCCTGTTCTGCCCCTTTGTTTTTATTTCTTGTTTTATAATCCTTTACATTGTTTCAATTGACATCTCCCTTTGTTGGGGCCATGTTTCCACACCCTAAAAAATGCTGGGTTAAAAACAACCCAATCTGGGTAGTTTTTAACCCAGCTGCTGGGTAACTATTAGACTAACTAAATGCTGGGTTAATTTAACCCAGCAAAATAGGTTATTTTTTTAACCCAGCAAAATGGGTTAAATATTCAACCCAAATGCTAGGTCATATTTACCTATAATGCTGGGTTAATTCTACCACATGAATTGGTCAAATGTTCTACCTAGATGTTGGTTCATTCTAACTGGAATGTTGAGTTAATTCTACCTCACAAATAGGTTATTAAATTAGGTTATTATAGTGAATCTGTAAAAAAATATATATATATACCCACGTCTATTAAACAGTTAAATTATTTTGATATACTGGTTTATTACAAAACAAAAAAATTAGCAAACCATACATATATGCAATAAACAACATCCTATTTAATGTTCATAGAAAAAACGTTTATTTTTCAAAAGCACAAGAACAGATAATCAACAGCGACATCATTACTATACTATTACTCACAAGGGAAGAATGAAGTAATAACACAAATAGGCTGAGGCAGATTCTACAGAGCAGGATCTCTTTGTGACATTAGATATCTTTTCTGCAGAACAAAACTATCCAGCCCTGGTCCCGTTTTAACATACAAACACTGTCTTTGACTTTTCAAGTAGGCCTCGCTATTTCATAGCAACATTACAAAAAGTCCTATACAGTAGCAAATTACTTTAAATTGTTAATGTCAAAAATATAAAATGCCTTGAAGCACACATCAACCGCCCCAAGTAGTGTGCATTGCTCCAGAGCCTGTCCCACCAGAATGACGAATGCCTGAGAGCAGCGCTGGTCAGGATGTAGGGTACGGCCTTGACCCTTCAGCCTGCTGGAGGTATTCCACCATGTTGGTGCCAACCTTAGAAAGAAATAAAAGAAAGTTAAAAATTGGTTGAATAACAAAGATTAAACTGAATAAGACTATCAATTTAATGTGTAATAGGATTTATACTAAATAAAAAATTTACTCCATGAAACAAAAACATGGAGCTTGGACAGCTACTGCCAAAAATAAAATAAGCAAAATAAGCATGGCTTTTGGGATAAAGCTCATAATTTTTTTTTTTTGTCAGACTAGTTGATCTTGTGGTCTGTGTTGATTTTAAGCTAATTACTGAGGAAATGCATTGTCATATCTGGTGTCACAATCACCCAAATATTAATACTTCCATCTAGTAGTTATCTGTACAGCTGACTGATAGTTAATTTAGTCTGAGTCACAAGTAACTTTGGTTAAAGAGGGCTACCTGGTTATCTTACATGCAGCAGTCATATTTACATACATCCCAAAGGGGGAAAGGTGTAAAATATTGTTATAACTCGGGAGAAACGCGGACGAATTTTGACCGCGGAGTAAATTACTAGCTAGTGAAAAACGGGAGTGTTAGCAGGTGTGTATATTTGGGAGAGGGTCAGTGTTTTGTAACACCTCAGCATTTTATTGTCTCAAACAGTGAGATTAATAAAGTTCTAATGTTAACTAAATGCTAGCATCATGCTAATACTACAGTTACAGTTTCGTCACCCTGCAAACATTCTACAGAGAAAGATAAAAAGCTCAGACATCTTATCCGTTTCTTTCACACACAGGTGGGGTTCTGTGGCTAACTATAGCAGCTATTGTCAGCTAAATTATCTTACCTCAGATCAGCCTGAAAGTGTAACCTTAACACGGTAACAGTAATAAATCTTACATATAGTAATAATTTTTCAGTCATATGTGACTTAGGTGAGTGAACATGTGTATACAGACCTTGTATTTAACGTCATTTTCCCTTAAATGAACCGTCATCAGCGGTGTGGGAGCTGAAGAGAGACACGAAGCTCTGACTGACAGCCGCTGAATCCACCGGTGAACTTTGGGGGAGGAGCCAATCAAACTTCAACCCAGCAGCTGGGTTACACAAAAACTACCCAACTCTCTGTAAATAACCCAGAAAAATGACCCAACAGAGGAAACCCAGCGCTTGGGTAGAAAAAACAACCCAGCATTTTTTTAGAGTGCAGTCAATCAAACAGGTAAAACAGTAAGGTCTGCACACACTCTTTTAACTGCTGCCTAATTTGCAGAATTGGACTTGTGCTGTTGTTTGTTTAAGAATTGCAAATTACAAAGTGATTCCATAATTCTTTTCTTATTATTGAGTGATTCCATAATTTTTTTCTTTTTTTAATTAGAAAAAAAATATGTGTCATTAATTGTATCACTTTCCCTTAATTTTTTTAGGTATGTTTTACAAAGCCAGAATGTTCAGCTGTTAAATATAATAGTTGTGTCATGTCTGTGATTTATATTTTTTGCAATGTAAAACAACTAAATTAACATTTTCCAAGAGTGGTGATTCCATATTTTTTGCCAGAGGTTGTACACTTAAAAGTCTAACTTCTTAATACCAGTAACGTGAGTAGTTGTAATTCGTTAGGTCCAACCCCTATAAACAAATAGTCTAATTGTCATTTTTCATTATTGTAAATTGTTCAACTCATACATTATTTGTTATATTTGCTCTGTTATTCGTATTAAGCTATACAATATAATTGTAAAAAGAATATACAAATAATTTTTAATTTGTGTCATTGCCCAAGAGTTCAGAAAGTTTGTTATATAGATACACCTCTCCCGACACAAAACAATTCTTCCAAACGTTCTTAAATGTGTGACTTTTTTGCAAGGAAAAACATTCTCACAGAGGTGGGTAAACACACACACACACACACACACAGGGCCGCCGCTCCCATAACGCACATTACGCACTGCGCGTAGGGCACCCAAAAAAAAAACAGACTAAAATCACCTTAATTATAATAATCCCAAAAATATGAACTATGTTAATAGATGTAAGCAATACAAAACTACAATAGTTATACTTCGTATAGTGGGAACGCCTTTAAATACCCCTTGTTGCTTGTCATATAATATAAAACGAAATATATTTCTGACATAGCGAGTGCATCATGAATCGGGGGCGGAGGTATAGAAAAAAGGAAAAAGAAGAGACAGTAAGATGATGCGTACGAGTCGCGCAGGCGGGGGCGGGGGTGGGCGTTGTGAGGTGGGGGAGGGTGTACCACCCACAAATATCTAGCAGCGTTTCTTTTATATGCAGCATATGAGTGATATTACATTTACATATTACACGTTTTAACTATTTGATTATTTTTAAATGAAATATATGGTTGTGGATTTTTATAATGATATTATATATTATATGACGTTCCATAACGTGCCTTTTTTGTGTGTTTAGCGAAGTTTTATAATGCCCAGGAAATATTTAAAAAATCAGACTGAAGCTGAAGAAAAAAATATCAGTCAATTGAAAAAAAAATCATTTGTTGGATTCTGAGGGCTACAGAAGACTAATCTCAGTCTGGGGTAGAATTGCTCAAGAGGTATAAAAACACTATACGTTTAAGAAAGTGGCTCTATGAGATCTGGCACGGCGACAGATGGCATTTAAAGACAAGAGCAAAAGAAACAATCTTTCCCATAGAAAAGGATTCCAAAGAATATTGTCCCACTAGTGGGCGTTTTGACTATGAGGATGAAGATCAAGTTTGCAAAACAAGAAATGACCCAAGTGAGCCATATGGTCAGTGTGACGGCTGTAAAGACTAGTTTCATCCTGTATGTGTAGGATATGAGAGCATAGAGGATATTAGAATAATGTCCCCATGGTACTGTCCAGAATGCTTAGTTAATCAAAAAAAGAAAATGACAACGTTTGCAGATAAGCCTCCAGTGACTTTAAAGAGGCATTTATTTCAAACATCTTGTAGGGAATATTTGATTTTTAGTATGTTTCATTATATTCTGTGTGCATGAGAACAGAGTGATTTTCTTCCTTTTCTCACGACACAAGCTGTACTTTCAATAAACACATTCTATAGTAGTTTATGTTAAAGGTCGTAAAACTGTTAAACGCTCATAAATGCTCGTAAATGCATTCCAGACTGGATGTAAACACTCCTGCATCCCCATTTTTTTTGGTTCTTTGTGTGTATGCGTATATATACTCCTGTCTCCCACAATAAACTTAGAACGTCTCACTGAGCACTGACTTGTGTGTATCATTCAGGGGTTCCCTGGATCCAGGCGGGACAAGCAGAATAAAGGCTGAGCACTGAGTAGACAAAAGGAGGTCTACCAAAATTCAAGAAATCCTTACACATCTATAAAAGAAAAAGTTGACATTTCTGATATATGCAGACATATAGGACATGGTGATAAAGAGGATCTTAAAGATGACAGTGATAAAAATAATGATAAGAGCAACAATAATGATGATGATGACAGTCAACAGGAGACCACATCAAAATACCCCCCAAAATGTACAATTTCCATCTCTAGAACCGAATGGGAGACAATTAAGCCAGATAGAACACACAGTTATGAGGTACTGAAGGATGGATGGACAAATCTGATGGCCAGTAAAATTTCAGAAGTAAACAAGTATTGTGTTTTGTCTTTTAAGTATAACAGAGTTGAACATTTTCTTTCAAGAAAAAAAGTTTGTCCTTACTGGCGAGGAAAAGCAGAATGTAAATTCTCAGGATGTACAAAATATGTACTTATCATACATAAAAGGCCCAAAAAGAATAATTGTGGAGTAACAGTAAGTGTACAGGTGCAGGGAAGTATTTACCACCCTCAAGGAGAGCACCACAGGAGACACTCAAAGTATCAAGAACGTGACGGGCATTCAAATCAGAACTTTGTGAATTTTCACTAATGCATTTAAGAACAAAGAAAATTGCACATGCAGATGAGAGCAAGGTGACACATGGCAATATGTCAGATATACCTTCAAAGAATTTCAAGTGAGAAAACTACTGGCCAACATTTTCGATTATCCTAATAAGAAAAAACCCAGTGATGAAGAAGATGGAAATAGATGTGCTGCAAATGCAAATTACTGCCCTGAACTGGTAAATTTGCTGGTGCGCTACACAGGTACTATACCCCTGGGATTGGGATAATATTGGGATTCCTTTGGAACAGAAGAGGACTTCATCGCCTGCCGCCTTGAATACCTCCAACAACACAATGGGAGACAACTTGCTCGTCTCAGACATGTCCAGTGTCAAAATTGCAGAAAAAATCAAATGTTGTAGAGCTTATGTAAGTACATTTTTATTTCAGATATTTTATACAATTAAAATTGATTTAAAGAAATAGTTTTGCCAAAAAAAGATTGATATTCTGTTTTGACAATTATTTAAAAAATGGAAACATTAACACTAAAATTTAATTAATATATAATATTTTATCTACCTAGCTGCGATGATTTTTCTAAACTTCAGAGTTCTGTGGATGCTTGGGCTGCTGAATCCCTAACAGAGTGCAGACGGAAAGGGTAAGATGAATCTCTCCTAATACTGTAATGTAATTGAAATACATAAGTAAAATAGTTTGCTTCCAAAAGCATTACTATTAACATTAAGCCATAATTGACAATGAACTTGATGTATTCTGTATAAATACATTTTACAGAGAAAAGGAGGAGTTATGTAGGGGCATGAGAAAAACAGATTCAACGCACTTCACTCATGGCCTGCCTTGCTTTTTGGTAGCATCCATGACAGGTACAGTGTGGCCAGTCGTGAATAGCTGACACTCAGTGACAGCCAATGAGATTGAAGCATTTTTGGTAAGACAGCTCTTTCAGGTCCTGATGCCTGGACCTTCTCCTGCAGTCGATGTCGTTGGCGGCGTAGCAGAAGCAGAAACAGGAGCTGAAAGAAACATGGAAAAATAATAATGAAATAAAGCCTACTTAGGCATGCACATTTCATAATAGACATACTGATCAGTTTTTAATTTAAAATACATGGATTCAAACTTGTTTTGTGCAAAATATTTTGTTTAATTAAGCATCACAGACAAGCATAGTTTTTATAACATGTTTTATAACATGCCTCGGTTAACTGGTAGAGGAGGAGGCGTCGCAGTTATTCACAATGATAATTTGACTATTGTACAAAAACACGGACACAAATTTAATTCATTTGAAATTCTTTATAGTAACATAAGTGTATTTAACTATATTAAGTCAGCTCAGTCGATCCCGCTAATTGTCATTTACAGACCTCCAGGGCCGTACTCGGAATTTCTTAGTGAATTTGCAGATTTCCTCTCAAACCTAGTCATTTCTGTAGACAAAGTGTTAATTGCTGGAGATTTTAATATTCATTTTGAAAACCCAGAAGACCCTCTGAGAACTGCATTTATGTCTATACTGGACTCGGTAGGAGTAAATCAGTGTGTAGTAGGACCCACTCATAAAGCAGGTCACACTTTAGATTTAATAATATTATTTGGATTAAGTATAAGAAATTTATTCACAATACCACTATCTGAAGTTATCTCAGATCACTATCTTGTCTCATTGCAAGTGTGTCACAATAATAATGTACACACAGCGCCGCGCTACCGTATGAAACGTACATTCACATCAACTACCAAACAGAGTTTTATCAGTAATCTCCCAGAGTTCCCAACTTCGATTAGATCACCGTCTGACCCCACAGAACTCGATCGGCCACTGAATATTTAGAGTCGACATTTCGCTATACCCTAGATAATGTAGCTCCAGTTAAAAGAAAAATTATTAGAGATAAAAAACTTGCTCCCTGGTATAACGATCACACGCGCACTTTAAAACAGACCGCTCGGGAAATTAGAACGTAAATGGCGTCAAACTAAATTACTAGTATTTCAAATAGCATGGAAGGAGAGCATCCTGAACTATAGAAAAGCTCTTAGTGTAGCTAGATCAACATATCTCTCCACTCTTATAGAAAATAACAAAAATAATCCTAGATTCTTATTTAATGCTGTAGCCAAATTAACCAGAAATAAGACCACTGCAGAAATCTCCACAACAACATCATGCAATAGTGAGGACTTCATGAACTTTTTTAATAATAAAATTGTAAATATTAGGCATAAAATTGAGGTTTTGAAACCGAACAATGTAATTGATGCAGATGTTAATCTAGCCATGTCAGACCAGAACCTAGAATACTTTACTCCCCTTGAAGAGAATGAACTAATTTCACTCATCTCTTCTTCAAATTCATCAACCTGTATATTAGATCCTGTACCGACACATTTTCTTAAACAGATAGTACCAGCAATAATAGAACCCCTGTTGAGAATAATTAATTCTTCACTCAGCATTGGATATGTTCCAAAATCTTTTAAATTAGCAGTTATCAAACCAATAATTAAGAAACCTGACCTCGACCCCTGTCAGCTGTCCAGTTACAGACCAATATCAAACCTCCCCTTTATCTCTAAGATCCTGGAAAAGATAGTAGCGGAGCAGCTATGCTCATATATACATAGGAATGGCATACATGAACTGTATCAGTCAGGATTTAGGCCTCATCACAGTACAGAGACAGCGCTCGTTAAAGTAGTAAATGACATTCTATTGGCCTCTGATCAGGGTTGTGTAACTATGCTTGTATTACTTGACCTCAGTGCAGCTTTTGACACTGTTGATCACGCTATTCTTCTTCACAGATTAGAAAATGTAGTGGGAATTAAGGGTACAGCCCTCTCCTGGCTCAGATCCTATCTGACCCATCGTTATCAGTATGTAGACTTAAATGGTGATTATTCTGCATGTTCTCTAGTGGAGTTTGGCGTTCCGCAGGGTTCAGTTTTAGGTCCACTGCTTTTTTCCCTTTACATGCTTCCTCTGGGCAACATAATCCGTAAGCATGGTATTAGTTTTCATTGTTATGCTGATGATACACAGTTATATGTCTCAGCAAAACCTGATGAGAAAAAACAGCTTACTAAAATTGAGCAATGTGTGCAGGACATAAGAAATTGGATGCTAACTAACTTCCTTCTGCTAAATCCGGATAAGACAGAAGTTCTAGTCATAGGACCGCATACAGCTAGGAGTAAAATTTTAGATCATACCGTAACTTTAGATGGCCTTTCTGTTCCATCAAATGCAACAGTGAAAGACCTTGGTGTGATTATTGATTCCAGCCTTTCATTTAAAGCACATGTAGATAATATTACCAGGATAGCATTCTTTCACCTCAGAAATATTGCCAGAATAAGAAATTTATTGTCGCTAAACGACGCAGAAAAACTAGTTCATGCTTTTATCACCTCTAGGTTGGACTATTGTAATGCCTTACTGTCTGGTTGTTCAACTAAATGCATAAATAAGCTTCAGCTAGTCCAGAATGCAGCAGCGAGAGTCCTCACCAGAACCAGAAGATATGAGCACATCACCCCTATCTTATCTTCACTCCATTGGCTCCCTGTGAAATTTCGCATTGATTTTAAAATACTACTCTTGACATATAAAGCATTAAATGGTCTCGCGCCGCAGTACCTGAGCGAACTGCTAGTGTCTTACGATCCGCCACGCCTACTTCGATCAAAGGATGCAGGCTGCTTGTCAGTACCGCGTATTATGAAAAATACAGCTGGGGGCAGAGCTTTTTCTTACAAAGCCCCAAAGTTATGGAATAATCTTCCAAATAGTGTTCGGGACTCAGACACAGTCTCAGTGTTTAAGTCCAGGCTAAAAACCTATTTATTTAGCCAAGCATTTTTATAAATAGATTTGCCATAGGTAAAGGAGCAGATCTGGGGGACTCATGGACGTAGAGTATTATGGTGAACTGGTATGTTTGGATGCTGTCTTCCTCACTCTCATTGATCACTCAGGTTTGCTGACGGTGAGGTGATTGTTTGCTTTACATGTCAGGAAGCCCTCATGTTTGTGTTTCCTTCTGGCTCTCCCTTTTAGTTATGCTGTCATAGTTAGTGCTGCCGGAGTCTCTGCTTGCACGCTACAGTTAATATACATTCACATTATACATTGTGTGACTGTGACCATACCTAACTGCCATCTCTCCTCTTCTTCTCTTTCCCCCCCTCTTTCTTTTTCCTCTCTCCTCCTGTCCCCCCCTTTCACTCTTTCTCTCTCTCTCTGTCGAGCTACACATGTCGTTCCTGAGCTGCCAGTGATCCAGACTCCCTCTGCCCTCCGGACCTGTCTGACCCATCCTGGTGCCCCGCTTCTGGCTGAAGATCTCGTCACATGGATGCCCCGTGTGTCTCTCTGGGATGCGTCTGGTGTCTGGGAATGATTCTCTCTACCTAGAAAATGGTTCTGGCCTTGACTGGTGTTGGCAACTGTTTCTCTGGGGACTTGACAGTTCGATAGTTCATGACTGGAACTTCTTACAAGTCTACCTGGGTCTTCAATAACTACCTGGACTCCATATTAACATCAATTAACATCAGCTATTATAGCTGAACTGCCTCCCACCCTACACACTGTATAAATGCAGATCATTTACTGCTTTCTGTTTCACCCAAATGAGGATGGGTTCCCTGTTGAGTCTGGTTCCTCTCAAGGTTTCTTCCTATTACCATCTCAGGGAGTTTTTCCTTGCCACTGTCGCCCTCGGCTTGCTCACCAGGGACAAACTGACCATTTTGATTCATACAAATTCACATTTCATACAAACCTAAATAATTCTTTTGACTATGTAAAGCTGCTTTGCGGCAATGAAAATTGCTAAAAGCGCTATACAAATAAAATTGAATTGAATTGAATTGAATATAAATGCTCAGTGGAGAACAAGGATTATAAAGATTAAATATCAGTACAGGTACTTTTACTATGTGTACTATCTAATTCTAACGGTCTAGGTTTCCTTCTACACAAATTAAACAAACACACATTATCCGTAATGCTGGCAAAGGCCTGACACTGGCATGAAAATCCCTCGGATACATAGGAGTTATCACAAAAACTACACATTTTACACAATACAGTTTAACTTACTGTTACACAAACAGTACAAACAGTTATGTTTATGTTATGTTCTGTGAAGACCATGGTACTACAGTGGGTATTTAATATGATACTGCCTGTGCTTTACCACACCAGCATTGTGTACAAACATATTTACTGTGGTACTGTATGAACAAAAATACCATATTACTGTGGGTACCTGCTGAACTGAAGTAAGTACCATGAAATTCACCCAAAGTGGATAAATATACTATATAACATTTCTTATGGGATAAACATATGAGAGTTAGATGTAACAGAATGAAATTTAGCGTTTTTTAATTAAATTAAGGCGGATCGACCAATCAGCGCGCGACTCAGGTTCCCGGCTCGACCGGGAAATCGTTTAGGGATTTTTAGCTAAAGAATCCGCAACTGCCGCGCGGGGACGCGTAGGGGCATGAAAAAAACAAATTCAAGGCACTTCACTCATGGCCTGCCTTGCTTAATTTAAGGCAAATTAAACAGGTACATTGTTAGGACCTTTGCCACCTGGACTGCAACCAGCATCACTGCCATCATCAATAACTGTACAAGGCAACAGGTGAATAATGTTGTGTTTGGTGTTTGTTTCTTTATCGCTTCCCTCTTTGTCTGGTGGCCATTTGGTTTACTTTCCTTTTTCACATAATTTATAGGTACCACCCTGCAGCAGTGACATATCACCTCAGTAACAAGCACCATTTCGTTTGCTTTCATTGTATTAACAAAGATAAGGAATGGTATTTTACAATGGCGTTGAAGAGCTGAATAATCCCCACCATGGTGAAGTTAAAGCAACAGCTCCTGTTGAGAAGAAAATCTTCTCTTCTTTATGTCAGATAGGCCATCTTTTGTGTATTCAAGTAAGTTCCTTACATCTACATTACACTTGTAAATTAAGTATGCTTTACATGCAGTATGCCTTGTTTCAACTAGGGATTTCTTCAATGTATCTGTTTAACTTATTTTCTTAACTATAACCTTGAACAGAAAGTAATAATTCCTTCGGATTATGATATATTTATACCAGTTTTAAACAATAATTAATAACTAATTATTATACATAAACCAAACACAATATGTAAACAATTGTAACAGAGGTAATAACATATATGTATGTATTTGTAAGCATAAAACAGTATTACATAAATGCCACAGCTTTATATCATATTAAAATGGCATTAGTAGCAGTTAGTAGCAGAAATAAGCATATGACAAAAGTTAGTGTACAAACAAAGCTAGTAAATAATTCTGTAGTATATCAAAGTTTCTTTTGTTATACATTAATTTGTTATACAGGCATTTCTCTTATCCAGCGTCACATTTTATTTTAATCAATTTTTTTTTATTTTATAATTTTTTTTTATTTACAATGACTTATTTGCTGTATCTTTTAAACTATGTTATTATAGTCAAAAGCTTGTGTTCTCCACAAATTCCGTACCCTAAACAACAAGTAACGTGCATGATAGACATGTAGCTACAGAACTATGGAATTATGTCACAGAACAGCTTATGAAATGATGTCACAGTGCAACTTACGATTATCATACTAAATGCTTAACTAATGAACTTAAATCGTAATGCTTAACTAATGAAATAGAAATAAACACAACAACAAATTTATAAAAATGAAACATGGCCCTTACATTTCCAGCCCCTAATTGTCAGGCAAGAAGACTAACAATTACACACATTTTTTTTTTTGTTTGTTTGTTTTTAAACAATAGAGCCACAAAATTTAACCTTCTTAACCTTTTAAACCTTTTTGTTTACTATTTAACTTAAGGCATGCGTGTCTTTTTTCTTGGAGAAGACTCATTAATTATTACTCCAATCGAGAGTTTTTTTCTCACTTAAAACCATTTTTGACGCTCCTGATGCAAGTCAAATATTCACGCACCCATCGCTTCCAGAATAAGTCAGCAAGGTATTGAATTTGCTTCCACTTGCGACGTGCATAAATGTCCAGGAGGCAAGTTTGGCTGTTTTTTCATGAGCAGCAGGTGGTTAGGTGTCAGGGGCTCCAGGTCTGTGGGATCGTCTGTAGCAGTGGTAAGGGGTCGTCATTCATTATTGCTTCCACTTTACACAGAAATGTATGCAACCTCTCATCGTTTAGTGTTTGTTTTTTTAGTACAGATCTCAGGATCTTTTAGACTGATCTTATCTTATCTGCCTTTCCAACGAAATGAGACCCAGAAGGTGGGTTGAATATCCATTGTATCCTCTTTTGCATGAGGACGCCTTCAGTTTTTGACTGATTCCACTGTTGGATAGCTTTACGCAATTCAATCTCAGCACCTATAAAGTTTGTTCCATTGTCACTTCTCATGATTGACACCTGGCCTCTCCTGAACACAAAGCGTCGAATGGCATTAAGACAGAAGTCTGTATCCAGTCTTTGCACAACTGCTGCATTCAGATCTTAGCTGGCAGTATGACTGGTGCAAGAAAGCCCAAGGGGTCATACTGTAAATTGAACTAGTAATTGACAAGATTCCTCTTCTAGTCACAGGTTGCTCTTTTAAACTAATCTTAATCTTGAACATGTCTGAATTGATGCACCACAAAACCCCTGGAGCTCTTCTTGATCAAATCCAAGTCTCTCATGTCTTTGATTCTTTTACTCTCAGGAATAGAAGTCAGTAGGGCACGACTATTACTTGCCCACTTGGTGAGGTGAAAACCTCCACTTGCACAAAGCTTGGTGAGATTGTTATATAAAGCAACTGCTTGATCATGACTTGAAACGGACTTCAAACAGTCGTCAACATAAAAGTTCTTAAGTACTGTGTTGACTGCCTCAGCAGATGCATTGCTGCGGTTTTCTTCTGTTGTTTTCCTTAGGGCAAAACTAGCGACACTTGGAGACGATTTTGCACCGAACAGGTGAACGACCATCTTGTACTCAACCAGATCTCAATTTACGTCTCTATTCGGCTACCATAGGAAGCGCAGCAAGTCTGTGTCCTTTTCTGGGACTCTCACCTGATAGTACATGGCTTCCACATCTGCCATCATGGCAACTTTCTCTTGTCTGAAGCGTGTAAGCACTCCAATGAGTGAATCCGTTAGGTCCGGTCCTTGTAGGAGCTTGCTATTTAATGATACTCCCTGATAGCTGGCAGCACAGTCAAAAACCACCCTTAGCTTTTTCTTTTAAGAATGATGTACACCATGATGAGGTATATACCACACTTGACCATCTTGTTGACTTAGGTGAGGTGTAAGGACCTTGACTGCATGACCTTTTTCAAACATACTTCTCGTAAAAGGAGCGGTTATTTTTGAATTTCCTTTTGAGATTTAGTGCGCGCTGCATGGCTGCACTTCGATTGATTGGCATTTGAATAGCTGCTTTCTTAAGTGGAAGACCGATGTAGAAGTGATATCGGTGAACTGCAGAGAGTTAGACACAGAGTCTAAAAACTGATAATCATCTTGTGATAACTCGGCCTTATCATCACAATTCCGTTCAGGAAAATCATGGTTGTACTGTTGTATCAGCATTTGTTCCACCTTTTCAATGGAAGTTCTGTTGACCGTGATGCTCGTCTGCTCAGAGTCCATCCAAGAGCGGTCTTTACTGCATATGGCCCATTGTGCCTGCTGTTAATTACTTGCCATGGTTCTAGGAGCTTGTAGTCTTTGTTACCTATGAGAATTTTAACTCCAGCATCAATTTAAGGCAATTTCACTTCACTGAGGAATGGCCACTTATCAATGTCGTGCTTTTGTGGAATGTTTTCCACTGAAACTGGAATGCTCTTTTGTGTAAACACTTTGGGGAGGTCAACAAAGGTGTTTTCTTCGAGACCACTAACCTCCAAGTCAGTGAGCACATAGCTTTCTACTTGTTTCTTCGAGTTCATGGTGCTTAACATAATGTAAATTTTTCTGCCTTGAACATTTAACCGCCTTGCTAATGACTCAGAAAGTAGCAGAACTACCTGGGTCCATAAAGGCATACACTTCTACTGTCTTGTCGCTTTTCTTGGACTTTATTTTAACAGGTACTATGGAGAGTATGCAATTGTCTTCAGCCCCAGTACAAGCACTTGTTTCATGACTCACTGTGGCTGGCAAGGTATTAATTGTTTTAGTCTCATCAACTTTTACGATTACCTGAGCTGTGTCTTGTGCTGCAATGTGTAGCATGCGAGGATGTTTCTTTGAGCACGACTGACATGTAATTTTTCTTGTGCAGTCTTTGCTTGAATGTCCTTTTACTAAACATCTAAAGCAAAATCCATTTTTTTTTCAAAAAGTCTAATTTGTCCTTATATGTTTTAGCGTTTAACTGGTGCATTCATCTAATGTATGACTTTTCTCGCAGAATGCACAAGGTTTGGTGAAAGCACTGATAACTGATGCACCACCACTCTTTGCTGTAATCAAGTCTTTATGATTTTCACCACCCTGTTTTACACCAGTTGCAAAGCTGCTACCTCTTTTTCCTTATTTTCTCAGCTTAGGTCCTTGAGGAGGTTTGTTACAGTGTTTCTTATCACTAGTCAGAACGTCCAGGTCTCCAAAAAGTGGATCTGACAATATCTTTGCTTGATGATCAACAAATTCCACTAAGCTGAGCGAAATTGGCTCTTCCCTGACTGCGCTTTTGGTACTCGTATGCATGGACCCTCCATCTATCACGCAGTTTGTAGGGCGGTTTTGAGACAATAATCCTCATGTTGGTATCATTATCTAACTCATCCATGTATTCAATGTTGCCATGGTATTGTGACAGGTTACCAGAAACAGGGAGAAGGCGCATAACGACTCTCCGTCCTCTGACTTTATTTCCGGCCATTTGAATGCCTTTTGCATCAGCGTTGTTGCGATTTTTTGTTTATTTTCAAACTTATCAGTCTCATTGCTTCTGCATAACCAAAATGATCTGACATATGTTGGCAGCTTTTTACGAGATCTCTAGGCTCTTCTCTAGTATACTGCTTGAGAAAGTACAGCTTATCCGTATTACTATCAGCTCTGGTTTCAACGACGTGTTTAAACGCCCATAAAACATGGCCCTTACATGATGGTGTCCAAGCCACATTCAATCCCATTGTCATTACTTGTTTCTGAAATTCATATTTTCATGAAGCTCACCTGCCTCTTCAAGTTCCTGCTTAGCAGTGAAAAACGCTACAATTGGTGTCAGAAGTGGGATGGAGAGTAGCGGGTTAGAGCGCACCCTGGAGGAAATCCGGAGGATTCGAGTAGGCCGCCGAGTAGCAGAGCAGCTAAGGAGGAAGAAAACCCTCCCTGACGAGGCCAGCGCGGGCAAAGAGCGGCGACCGGAGCGGAGCGGCGCGTTCCAGGTTCCGGCACTGGACCTCGGAGGGGATTCCTCCAGTGACGCAGCGCCGGCACCGGAGCAAGCTACAGCTCCGTGCCCCGTCCGCCAGCGAAGCGACCTGCAGCTGCGCCTGCCGGCCTACAACGGCGCCGTCGATCCCCACGCGTTCCTCGGCCAAGTAGAGCTGGCCGGTTAGCGGCACCGGCTTCCCTGGCTGAGGCGCTGCGCGAGGCTGAGTGCGCCGAACCCATTATGGCAGAACGCCACGTAGAAAGACCCGAGTGACCTCCCGTGGCTCAGGGCCGCTCGGTAGGTCGCGGCTAGGCCTCGACCCAGCTTCCGAGATTCCGCGACGACGCCGAGGCCAGGGACCGCCGGATTACCGCTGCAATGTTCTCAGGCTTGAGGACAACGTACCCCAGCAGCCGTTAAATTAGCTTCGGGGGGCGCCGAGGGGAAGCCGCCTCCCACAGCCTTCTTTGTTACCCCAACTGCCGTTTTCAACCTTCGGTCAGGACGTGTAGGAAATCGCGCGGGGGTCTATGTTAACTGTGGCCTGGACAACGTTTCGCTACGGGCGCTTGTGGACACCGGCTCTCCAGTTTTGCTGCTGCGCTGGGGAGTACTAGGACAAGGCGATCGCGGTTGTATGCTGCCGGCCCCAGCCGTGAACATTCGCACCGTGTCGGGGAGCTATTTGGAGATACGGGCCTGTCGCACAGTGCGAATACATGTAGGTGCAATTATTCTTTTCCATCCATTCTTTGTGGCCGACATTGAGGATGATTGTATCTTGGGGTTGGATATTTTGGAAAGGTGGGGTGCGGTACTGAATCTCGATGACGGAACGTTGCGTGGTAGCTTCGGGTTAACCAGGTTGCTAGTGCCCAAAGCGCAGCCAGACATGTTAGTAGAGCGCACCAGGGGGGCGGAACATCCGGTGGGCGCACCATGTAAACATCCGGTAGCAGACCGAACGAGAATAATGGCCGAGCTTATGCAGCGTAGCAGCGTAGGGCTCAGTCAGACACAGACAGACACCGTGAAGGCCCTGTTACACGAGTTCCCGGACATTTTAGCGGTTCATGAGCGTGAGTGCACCCATACCAATTTGGTGCAGCAAAGAGCGTTGTTGGTACTGCGAGCGGGTCGAAGAGCGAGTGGGTGGTTGTGACATCGAACACTCTCCGACCCCCGTGAATCAGAACATTCTCCCTGCGCAGTCCTCCGGAGCCTCCGTCGGTAATCTGCCGTCCGAGCCGGCGTGCAGCCGAGTTACTGCGTCGCCTAAATCATCGCCTGTAGTCATTCCGTCTGTGCCACAGATGGACCGCGATCAGCTCATTGCCGAGCAGGAGAAGGATCCAGCGCTGCAGCAGGTACTGGGTTGGGTTAATGCGGGCCAGAGACCGGATTATGCCGCGGTTGCTCACCTGGGACAAGAGGAAAAAGCTCTCCACTCGCAGTTTAATCGACTAGCTTAGGAATGGTTCATGGGCATGGTTCACAGATGCGACGTCTGCACGGCAAAGAAGGGCCCTACCCAGCACTCGCGAGCACCTTTGCAAGACTTTCGGGTGGGGGCACCCATGGAGCGTATGGGCGTGGACATTCTTGGGCCTTTTCCCATCTCCGATCGCGGGAACCGGTATGTGCTGGTAGCCATGGATTATTTCACCAAGTGGCCGGAGGTGTTTGCTGTTTCTGACCAAAACGCTTCCACCACAGCTCGAGTGTTGGTGGATGAGGTGTTTAGCCGATTCGGCGCCCCGGAGCAGTTGCACAGCGATCCGGGGCGTAACTTCGAGGCGGAGGTGTTTGCGGTGGTGTGCGAGCGCCTCGGGGTGAAAAAGACCCGCACCACGCCCCTTTATCCACAAAGTGACGGCCTCGTGGAACGCTTTAATCGAACGCTCACCACCCAACTGGCCGAAAGATTTGGGACGTACATTTGCCTCTCGTGCTTTGGGCTTATCGCACAGCGGTGCAGGAGTCCTCAGAGCTGACGCCAGCTGCATTAATGTTCGGTCGCGAGTTGCGCACGCCCGTGGACCTTGTGTTCGGGCCTCCTCCACAAGTGGATTTACCCGCGAAGCCGGGGATGGATTACTTTTGTTCTTTAAAAGACAAACTGTTCCGTGTCCACGAGCTGGCGCGTAGACACTTGGCGAACGCCGGTGTGAAGCAGCGCCGCTTTTATGATACTGACAGCCGGGGGCGAGACTTTGCTACTCGGGAGAAGGTTTGGGTGTATTCCCCCGGAAGAAAAAGGGGGCTCTCGCCTCAGCTTATGTCGCACTGGGTGGGCCCCTGCACGGTCGTTGCCCAGCTCTCCGACGTAGTCTACCGGGTGCGGTTGACGGGGCGGTCGCGATTGGTCGTGCTCCACCGGGAACGGCTCGCTCCCTACCAGCCCCACGCCAGCGAAATATCGAACTCTGTGGAGGCCGGTCCGCCTCAGGAAGAGGGCTGCGCCCCTCCTTCCCCCGCAAAAAGACTCCGGCGTTCACAACGCCAGCGCCGACCACCGTCACGCCTTCTAGACTCAGTTCGCCATGGTGACCGGGGGCAGTCACAGCTCGGGTGGGGGCAGTGTGACGTGGGCAGGGTTTCAATTGGGAACCATCATGCTTTGCGGGAGGGGTTGTTATGTTGTCACCCTGTTGGGGAAAGGTGTTTGGGATAGTGGCTTCGGCCAGGTTGTGTGTGTGGGTTAGAAGTGTGTCTTGTGGTTTGTGTGACTTGTTGATTGTGAATGTGCCGTTTGTGTCTCAAGCTAAATAAAATACTCCCAGCCATTAGCATTGGGCAGCAAGGAAGCTCACTCGCCTCTTCAAGTTCATGCTTAGCGGTGAAAAACGCTACAATATATATATATATACAGTATTGTGCAAAAGTTTTAGGCAGGTATAAAAAAATGCTTTTTTTTCATACCTGCCAGATGCTTTTAAAAATGTAGGTATTAATGTAAGTATTAATCATTTATTTTCATCAATTAACAAAATGCAGTGAATGAACAAGAGGGAAGTCTAAATCAACAATCAATTCTTTTAGCCGTCAGACTCTACCATCATCAATGCAAGATCTTGGTAAATAAAATTAATGCATTACTGGATGGAAATAAATCTTGTGACTTTGCATATCTATCTATCTATCTATCTATCTATCTATGTGTGTATATATATATATATATATATATATATATATATATATATATATATATATATATATAATTGAGCCTAGTTTGTAATTGTTTGTCCAGTGTGGTTTTCTGTCCTGTCTTCAGCATATTCAGTGATTAAACAAAAGAAATGGGTTCAGATGTTTTACTGCCATAGACTGAACAGTGTTTAAGGTTTTTGTAACAAACTGAGATACAGCCTATTTAATTCTCTTTTTTGCCATCAACATCAGCAGTAAACTAATCACTGTGTTAATCACTGTATATGTTGAGATTAATATATTTTCTGATTTTAGATTCACCAGGTATATCAGTGCATTTTGGAAGCTGAGAGGTGGCGCAATGAAAATAAACAGCTTTTCAGTGGAAATGCTGCTTCACCACCACTTTTGTACATGAACAAGGATAAAGCAGAGACGGCCCTGTGTAAATTTGACACACTAGAAAATGTTGTGGAAGATGAAAAAGAAGATATTCTAGTGAATTTTTCATTTGTCTTCTCCGACATGCAAGTCTTTTTAGAAAATGTAAGAGATAATTAAATTGTAAGAGATAATTAAATTGGTTTACTGTCAAAAAATGTAGGATAATCCCATATAGTTTGTTATTGCATTTTGGATGTGTATCTCTATTGTTGGTTTTAATACCTGTTTGGGTAATTTTTTAATAAATGTTATTATTAGTTATCATTGTCATGTGCAACATTTTTTACTATCATTAATGTGCTGTATAAAAGAATAAAAATGTATCAGTTTGAACAGTCTCCTAACATACTTATAATTTAGCGAGTGTATATAGCAAGTAAGGGATAGGCAAATATTAAAAATATAGTGATTGCTGAATAATTAATACATATCCATTAATCAGTCAGAATGAAAAATTCTGTTCTAAAGTTTAATTGACATTAAAATCACTGCCATTTTAAAAATAAAAATGAAAAAAAAAAATTAAACGAATTTTCAATTCAAAAGTCGATTTATTAAATAGTCAAACGTGAACACTCCCGTTAGTAACGAGGCGAATAAGGAGCTAACTTCAGCCTCGTCTGTTAGATACAGTTGGTCAGAAAACTCCTGAAGTCAGATGCAGACAGGACACTTTCACTCACAAACTCCTGTGAAAAAATACAGAGATAGATTCAATTAAAATTCATGATACTTAATTTAGCAAATGAACAATATTTATACTTTGTTCCTCTCGCTTCACAACTCACATATAACCCTCGGTATTTTAAGTGTGATTAAAAATACAAGAAATAGCTTAAACCAAAATAACGTGACTAAACATCGCTAAACAGCAGGTGACATTTATGTTCAGTATTTTGTTTCTATTTAGAAAGATGGGAATTAATTCCTGCTTACCTTTTGCACACGCCTGCCAAACATTTGTCTTCTCAACAAACTGTTCTTCTTCTTCTTCTTCTTTGGAGTTTAACGGCGGCTTGCATCCGTAAGTGTTGCACTACCGCCACCTTCTGGTTTATTCTCCTTTGGTGTTTCTCCACTCTATTAACATATTACAGTGGACCCTTGGATTATGAGCATAATTCGTTCCGGAAGCGGGCTTGTATTCCAAAACACTCGTAAGCCAAATTTAATTTTCCCATAGGTAATAATGGAAACGTAAATTATTCGTTCTACAGCCCCCCCCCCCAAAAAAAATGCATAAAAATAATTAATACATAATATAAAGTAAAAATCAAACAAATTAACCTGTGCTTTTAAAAATAAATTCCAACAGATAAGTGTTTCCGTTTGTGCACGCAAGGTGTGTGTGTGTAAAATGTGTGTGCACACACACACACACACACACACACATTAACGGATAGACCGTTTTTAAAACCGTTAAAAAAGTAGCAAGGAACATCCCTAGTCACACTTGCATGAGCGCATACTAACAGGATCACTGCTGTAAAGTAAAACAACAACAACAAACAAATTAAACAGCTCCTCACCTTTAAAAACAATCGCGACAGAGAGGGCTTTGTGTGTTTGTTTGACAACCTGAGAGAAGGGGGGTTGAAGTGGGGGCTCGCTCGCGTTTACAGCCCCCTTCTCTCAGGTTGCCAAACAAACACACAAACTCTCTGCCTTACACAGACACAAACACACTCACGCACACTCAAAAACACTGCAAGCACTAAGACCCAGCAGGGGAGACGATAGGTCTCGGCTTTACAGCTCCCCTCCTCTTAGGTTGCCAAACAAACACACAAACTTCTCTCTGTCGACTGTTTTTAAAGGTGAGGAGCTGTTTAATTTGTTTTTTTTTTGTTCTTCTTGTTGTTTTACTTTACAGTAGTAATCCCGTTAGTATGCGCTCACGCGAGTGTGACTAGCGATGTTCCTTGCTAATTTTTAAACGGTTTTAAAAACGGTCTCTCCTTTAATGTGTGTGTGTTTGTGCGCGCACACATTACAAACACACACACGCACACACACAGCGTGCGTGTGTGTGTGTGTGTATTCACCCAGCAGGAGAGACGATTACATACAATTCCGCTGCAAGAGAGAGAAAAACCGTTGGCTCACTTGTGATGATGTGACGCTCGGTGTCAAAACAAGAAGCGCATGCGTGAAACATGATACTCTGTGCTCGTAAACTAAGACAATGCTCGTTTTCAAGTAAAAAAATTATTAAAAATCATTGCTCGTCTTGCGGAACACTCGTAAACCACGTTACTCGTAATCTGAGGTTCCACTGTATTTATATACTCAGCAAAAAAAGAAACGCCCCTTTTTCAGGACTGTGTATTTGAACAATAATGTTGTAAAAATCCAAATAACTTTACAGATCTTCATTGTAAAGGGTTTAAACAATGTTTTCCATGCATGTTCAATTAACCATAATCAATTAATTAACATGCACCTGTGGAATGGTCGTTAAGACCTTAACAGCTTACAGAAAGTAGGCATTTAAGGTCACAGTTCTAAAAACGCAGGACACTAAAGAGACTTGTCTACCGACTGTGAAAAACACCCAAAGAAAGATGCCCAGGGTCCCTGCTCATCTGCGTGAACATGTATTAGGCATGCTGCAGGGAGGCATGAGGACTGCTGATGTGGCTAGGGCGATAAATCGCCATGTCCGCACCGTGAGACGCCTAAGACGGCGCTACAGGGAGACAGGAAGGACAGCTGATCATCCTCGCGGTGGAAGACCACATGTAACAACACCTGCACAGGATCGGTACATCGTGACAGGTACAGGATGGCCACAACAACTGCCCAAGTCACACCAGGAAAACACAATCCCTCCATCAGTGCTCAGACTGTCCGCAATAGGCAGTCCATGAGATGCAATGCAGTACTTCAAGCAGCTGGTGGCCACACCAGGTACTGATTGGTGCTTTTGATTTTGAGCCTGCCTACATTCAGGGACACATTGTGAAACACTTTTATTTTATGTCTTATGGTGTTGACTCTTTTAGTGTTCATACAAATATTTACACATGAAGTTTACTGAAAGTAAAAACAGTTGAAAATCAGAGGACGTTTCTTTTTTTGCTGAGTTTGGATTTTGCGCTGCAATCGCGCATGCTCACGCGAGCTTAACCCTGTGACCAACACTGTCTATGGGGACAAGTAAAACCAGATAGGGCACATTTCCTTGCACAGGTGAGCAGCATTAGCTCCTTAATCATTTCCCTGTTATTTAAAATGCCCCTTTATGTGGCTGCGCTACATAGACGCCCCCCCTCCCCCCCAAGCCTCCGGCGTCTGAGGAGAATGTCCGTTAAAGCGCTTCAGATTCACCATATTCACACATTTTTTGTGGATGGCCCCAAGACACTGTGTAGTTAATTGGTCCTTTTCTTTTCTTTATTTCGGAAGTTGACTTCAACTTCCGTGAGGTAGTCATCAGGTAAAAACGCTGCCATAAATGCCTGTTTTAAAGACTTCCAATTCTTCACCTTGCCTTTCTCCGCCTTCCACCAACTCAGAGCAGGTCCTCGTAGAACCGTGGTGAGGGTTCCTAGCAGCTCTGGGCTGGTCAGTGGTCTGATCTCCAGATAATTCTCGGCTTGCTCGATGAAGTGGAGCACATCAGCTGTCTCACGCGTCGTGAAAGGCTGGAAACTCCAGGCAGATGGGTGGTCGAGCATAAAGAGAAGGAGAAGAGGGTGAGACTGAGGAGGTGGGCTGAGCAGAGGAGTGTACTGGAACACAAGGAGAAATGTTGTAGATATCATGACTGCTAGGTTGCTTTACCTTGGCCGTAGCTGTAGTGCTGGGCGAATGTTGATCCTGAGATTGTGGAGATGCAGGGGTGCAAGCCTGTAACCTGTGGCTGGTGGGCGTACTAGTGAGACGCAGTCTCTTTATCTGGTTTTCCCAGATGACGTCCCGTCGCAGAAAACAGTCAATGACGGCTCTCTCCATTTTCTCAAGAGCCTCCTGGCAGTATCGCTTCAGCCCTTCCAGACTCGCGTCAACTGCGTCACGAAGACTGATTTCTCTGTTGATACTGCTGTCTATGCATTGTCTAAAATCCTGCTCTACTGAGCTCACTTTATCTGTAAGCGCCACCATATTCACCTTGCATTGATTTAGTTCATTTTGTAGTGTGTGCACCACATCAATATCCGTCCTATGAGCAACAACATCATCATTATCATTGTCATCATCATGTCTATCAGATATATATCCAGAACTAATCAATTAAGCTATTTCAACTGTAGGGTAAAGGCCTCATCCACATCATCCAGCACATGACTATCAACAGCAAAGTCGGCTTTCCCAGCACCACTAGCATTAGCATTAGCGTTAGCAATATTAGCGTCCATTTTGTTTAGCCACGCCACAAAACACCGGAAAATACCCCAAAAATAATACCGATTCCCCGTACGGGCCACCACTATGTATAGTAACTAGTGGTTTAATAAAATCCAAGCGTTAAAATATATACAGATGGAGCCACGCCAAATAGCCGCTACAGGGAGACAGGAAGGACAGCTGATCGCCATTCGTACGCCGTGTGAATGGCGTACGAATGGCGTATGGCTGCCGTATGCACGCCGTAGTCCCCCCTCCTTTTTCTTTGAAAAAGGTGTGTCAAGATTTACAGTAAACACGCCCATTCAAGCCCTATTTATGCATTTACCTGGTTCCACCACTAAATGGCGCTTCGTTCTCAAGGCCACGTTAACACAAGCCAGCAATTTAGCTGCACTGAGTTGCAATCACGTGATTTTAACAACCCCCCCACCCCCTTTTTAGCCGTGCTGCGTAAGAGAAGAGTAGTGACAAATTCATTACTTTCGTTACTAAACTATTTTGTCTGCAAGTGAAATACATCGATACGTTAATAATTTACACCACGATAACATTAGTGCAGAAGGATCTAGAGACGTGACTTTGAGACGTTCACAGTATATTCGAAACGTAGACAGTGTTTATATTGCGGAACATTACAAAACAGCCATGTCCAATAAAACAGTGCATCTTTAATAAGCCACATTGGTTTCGAGTCAGTAGTAAAATTAACGAAAGACTGAGAAGCCCCGTAAACTTGACCCTGACAATAATAGTCGATTGTTTTTATATTTATGTTATATATGTATATATATATATATATATATATATATATATATATATATATATATATATAATTTTTTTAATTTATTTTTTTTAATGTTCAAATTAACATTTCAGAGTAGCCTATAAAATTTGTCTTGTTATCTGTTTACAGCGTTGGCTGATTTTGTGATTGAGACCCATGGGTTACATTGAAATATTTTTTATTAGTAGTAGTAAACCAGGCTTTAGTAACCTTGGATAAATCCTAGATATAAGCCCTCTCTCGCACACGCGCTCTCTCTCTCTCTCTCTCTTTCTCTCTCTCTCTCTTACACACACACACACACACACACACGTACACACACAAACAAATAAAACATGAAATCGTGTAAAACCAAATGAAACTATGGCAAAAATATATAAGCAGTAAAAATTACAGTAGTATCCTGTTGGTGATCCTGCGATAACAGGCGCTGACCTTCTGGAACTGTTTAGTTCTGTTAGTATTGTTTTTAAGTGTGAATGTTTATGGGGATTTAATCTGTCTCTGCTGCATCTATTCACCGTAGTGATAAGTGATTAATGTCCCATCAGATCTTTGATGTGGGCACGTTATGCTGGTTAAATGACTAAAGACATACTGATCCGTATGAACAGATATTTGTTCCAGATATTATGCGTTATTAATCGATTTGTTATGCCAATTTTTGACTATCAGCGGAAAAAAAACATCAGCGAAAACATCAAAAATATAACGAAAACAAACTTAAGCAGGAGTTTAATTGTAAGCTTTACTTTGCAGCAAAATATTATCTACCAGTGTATTAAACGTAAATAGATAAAATACACCGTAATGTAAAATACTGTACATAGCCCGCATTTGTATTCCGTACCTACAACGACTGGTATAGATAAATTACAAATGTTACCGTGTCTTTAAGGATTATTAAGAATGTCGTGAAAAATATTGCATAAGCATCATGGGTTGTGTAATGAATGATTTAAATATGTTTTATTAATTGATTTTTTTCCCTCTTTTTTACCACATCATCTATTTATGAAACTATGTTGACGTAAGTTATGTTATATATATTAAATATAGTAACCGGCTGCTTGGACACTGCAGTTAACTGAAGCAGTCAATGCTCCATCTGGTGGAATTATACAGCATTGCAACCATCTTTTTAGAAAGCACATGGGGGCGTTTATGGGCGGGGCATCGTTAACTACGTCATCGCGGGAGATCACATTCCGTGCACGAATCGATCATAGTCCTGTCACGGTCCTGTCATGGACCTATCATGCTCCAAGCGGCTGTTTGACGTGGCTCCCACGTCATTTCCCGTCCACATACCAGCAAATTTCGAATAATAAAGATATGTCGTATAGACATCGTATAGATGTAAAGATGTATCATTTAACAGCTTAAACAGGCGATCTACAGACGATTAAAATACGACTATAAAAAACCAACGCGATGTTTGATCAGATGATACGCTCTTTATGGGTTTTGCTCATAATAATTTCATGTTTCCAAGATAAACATAAATAAATCATGTTGTATTTGCATGAAATTCAACAACTTAACATGTATGCAGACGTCTTTGCGACGTACCTGTGCTATCTGCGTCCTGTATATAATATATACTGAATATATAAAAGGAAAAAATAGGTTTTAGTGTACTTAAGATATTTGTGGAAATCTACCTGTAGATTAGGTGTGATTTTATTATGATTTATTAATGTGTAGTTTGCTAATGTGCTATAAAATTTTTAATATGAAGTAGATATATAAGTGTGCATAAGGAGGAGAACAGAGTGAAGGTACACAGGACCTACAATTTTCACACTTTTATTTGTCCAGTGGACCCGAACATCCCGTATCTAATATAAATGTGTAGGGGGGTGTACAGGGTGTGGTGACTAAAAAGAGACTTTTTAAATGATAATGTTCTTGTGTTACAGTGATTTACTCCACTGCTGATGTTGAGTTCTGAGCTCTGATTGGTCAGAAGGTGTTGATTAGTGTGTAAGGTCTGATATGGAGTTTATTTTACACAATATAAAGGCTTTTGTGTTTACATTTTAAATATAAATATTTCACTTTATGCTTGTATATTATTAAAACATTTATTCTGGCATGTTTATAATCCAGTTGTGTTTATTACTGTTTGAACAGCAGGTGGCAGTCTTTAACTGTTTTAGTGTTGTGGTGATTTATTGTGTTATTTTGAGTCTCTTCCAAAAATACCAGTTGTTGAGTCACGTGACCTGTTCCTGACCACAGTCCTAAATTTATATCAGCCTGAAACAGATCTTATAATCATGTGAGAATGTTGGTGTAGTGGTTAGCACTGTCTCCTCACACCTCCAGTGTCCGGGTTCGATTGTGTGTCTCCTAGGTGACCCATAATTATACAGGATAAAGTGGTGTAGACGATGAGTGAGTGGAATTCACACAGATAATTTATCCACAGTTCTACAGTGTATTTACAGCTGGGAGGAATCACTTGATAACTGTGGTGTGGGGGATTTAATGAGGAAGACGACTGAGACGATTCTATATAATCTGTAATCTGCAGGAAAGACTCAATAATAAATAAGAGAAGAATTCATTACAGACTCAATCAGGAAACATTTAATTTACATTCATATTAAAATATTCAGTTGCTCCATGTATTAAACACATGACTTATAAACCTCATTATATGAACTTTACAAACAAATCCTTTCCACACGTCTTATTAGGAGTGTGTTATGTACAGTATGTATACACACTTTATATTAATACATTATAAACTCACACATCATCATATTACAGATGTCTTTATTCTCCTAAATAATCCATACAGGATGAGGGTCTCTGACTCCAGGGCTGATCAGAGGACGCAGTGATGTTCTGACGTCCACATTAGTGAAAGTGTAGATGTGTGAGTGTGTATTAATATTATAAAATGACAGTGTGTGTGTATCACAGTCTAAAAACACTCCCACTGCTGTCAGCTCTTTATTAACGTCTGGGAGTGAAATCAGTTCTGTTTGATCTCTGATATAAACTCCTTTATCTCCTTCATAACAGAGAACCCAGAACCCATCCTGTGGTGTAAACTCGACGCTGTCCTCTTTCTCAGCTTCATCACTCGCTACACCAACAAACCAGGAGAGTTTTACTGTTTTCTGTGACTCTCTCAGTTTCACCTCCCAGTAATGTTTACCAGCCTGAAACCTCTCTTTACACAGAGTGAAGATTTTAAACTCAGGATTGTCTTTCTCCTCTTGAGAGTAATCACTAGCTCCCTTCACTTCCTTTCCCTCATATTTTAGACACTTTGAAGTTTCCTCTGGGTCGATGCTGATGTTCACTGCAGAAATGAATTAGATTTTTGTTATTATTATTTTACACTTCACACTTACAGGAATACAGTAATGTTCAACTGATATTATTTCTCACCTTTGTATTGTTTCACTTGGTCTAAATCTGTTAGAAAAATAATAAATAACAGTAAAGTACAGTGATGAGTTTATAAAGTCAGAAAAAGTGAATAGACACAATTAGATATTTTATCATCATTAAATGATAACCAGCAAACAAGAACGCGCGCACACACACACACACACACACACACACACACACACACACACACACACTGGTGTTCCGGTTCCTTCTGAGTTAGTTCTATCTGTAGTGTAAGGTTTATTATTTTTATCCATAGACGTCTTCTGTGGTTTAGTTCATCTCACTTTATGTCTGTTCATCTACTGTTCCTTAAATATTTACAGTAATATGTAACTTACTGTAACTGATCTCTGATGTGGTGAGAGTGGGTCTGTTATCTGAGGTGGAGTCAGCAGGTCCAGTCTCTGAAATGGAGGCAGTAAGTGTGAGATTAGAACTGGTGATAGTGTGGATGAGATGTGAGGTGGAGGCAGCAGGTGTTCTTCTGGAACTCCATTAATCTACACTCATGTATCTGTACCTGGAAGGTGTGTTTTATCTTCCAGTGTTTCAGGATTCTGATGTTCAGATGATTCCTGCTGACTGACCTCTGCTCTCACACACACTATAGAGAATTAATAGAAACACAGTTAGAGATTTTCTAGGACGAACCTTTTACTGGTTTTGTGTCTCAATAGAAGAGATGGAGGAACTACTACAGTTTAACTGGAATTCTTTAAACCCTACCAACTAATTCACTGTTATTATAAATTAATAAAATACAAAAATGTTCCTTTAGGATTTATTACATAATGAAGCTTTCTGAAATACTTTTACTAGAAACCTGTTTACTATTTCAATTTTTCTTTTGTATTTTTCTTTAGACAGAACCTTTCCCTCAAATACACACCTGAAGAACCTTTAAGGATTATACATTTTATGAGATCATTAGAGGTTTAATAAGACCTTATAAAACACATTCTCCTGGAGGTGGAGCTGTTGGTGGTATAGAAATGTCTCTGTTTATTAACAGTAAATGATAAAAAAGCGTTTTTCTATCTTTGACCAAACGCCTGTGCCATCGACATCTGTTACTACAAAGAACATAAACCATTGTAAATGTCCTGGTGAGAACCTGAAGAACAAAGGAGTGAAAGTCCGGAGAGGAATCAGGAGGTGTTGGCTCGAGTTAGAGAGAGAGAGAGAGAGAGAGAGAGAGAGAGAGAAGGTGAGTGTGGGAGCGTTAACACCTTTAAGAACAGATGTGAGAGGAGACAGGAAGATAACAGCAGGGAAGATTTAACACGTTAATATCAGCTCTATGAGGACGAGACCAGGAGAGTAGAAATAACTCCTTTATATCAAATAATTCCTCTAAACCAGACGAGATCACTGATCCAGTTTCTGACAAAACGAAACATTATCTTTAACAATAATCATTTTGTTTTATAATGCAGTTACAGTAAATAAAATATCATCTTTCTCCCACATCCTCAAACTCCACCTTCCTGTCCACTGTAACTTCACCTTAAATCTCAATATTTATATTCCAGGTTTAAAAATGACTGAGTTCCTGAATCTGATGTCTAAATAATCACTTCTCATCTTCTCGTATCAGTTTATAATATTAATATTTCAGGTTTAGAGCTTCATTACTCTACACTAATGTATATTTACCTGGAGGTGGATTTTCACACGGCTGTTCAGATGAGTTCTGCTGATCTGCTCTCACAAACACAACACACACACACACACACACACACACACAGCTGACTCAGTAATATGTGTATTTAAAGTTTCATTCTGGTTCTGATTATTTTTATTCATGTCAGAATTCATTTATTTAAAAAAAAATCATTAAAATATGTACAATTTCAGAAATCACTGCTGTTCAGTCTTAGTGTTTTCCAAATGTTTTAAAGTTCAAAAAATCCGCTCTCCCCTCCTTACACTCTCTGTCTATTCCTAATAATGTGTCCTAAAGAAGACTGATTACGCTCCTGCATAACAAGTTACCATAAAGCTCTAGACGTCTCGAAATGTAAATGTTAAATGTGTAAGAGTTATCCGTTAGATTACAGTAATAATATTACACTTGAGCACGGTGTTGAAAGAAGACTGAATCAGTTATAAGACTATTACAGTGATATTTCAGTCTTAAAGCTTCACTCTGCTCTACAACACATTTACCTGGAGTTAGACGTGGCGTCTCCTCTGGATCAGACGTTTGATTTGTATCTGATCACACAGAGACAGAACAGAGAGAACACGTCAGGAACAGACACAGAACAGACATGTTTTACACAGACAGGTTCAATACTTTTTAATATGAAAAAGAGAGAAACTGTGATCAGGTGTGTGTCTGAGGTGTATAGAGGAGGAGACATGACCAGACTGTAACCTGTTTATTTAAACAATTAAACCAAAGCACGAGTTTAAAAATCATTGCTGTTCTGTAAGTCTTTTAAAAATGTATCTGCTTTCTCCAGCTCCTTCTGCTCCGTCTGTCCATGACTGTTAATTTGTCCTAAATTTGTCTTATGCTCATTTGTCTCAACTTTTTGAAAATCAGAGGTCTCCAGAAGTGTTGGAAGTTCCAGCTATAATACTGCTCAGATCAGATCATCGTTCTGTTTCACTCCTGCTCCCTCTCGTAAGGAAGGTATAATAAACAGGTCTAAACAGCTGAATAACTACAGAACAACAACAGATGTGAGACATGACACGACTACACTCAAGGACTAAATAAAATAATCTTAATCTGTGAGTTAATCAAGAACACATCTAGACAAATGAAAACACTAGAGAGTAATAAAATATCAACACAAAAGTTCTGAGCACTTAAAGTCCATGGGTGCCACCAGTAGTGCGTCCGTTGGACCTACTACCCACAAATTACATCCCAGGATCACACAGTAAGGTTGTGACTAACCTGTTGGTACAGTTGACTTAATATGTGTATTTAGAGATTCATTCTGGTTCTGCTGATTTTTATCCACAGGAGATGAGATCTGTGCTTCAGTTTCTATTTAAAAAATCATAATTAAAATATGCACAATTTCACAAATCACTGCTGATCATTTAGTGCTTCATACATTTTATCTGCTTCCTCCACTCGTTATACTCCACCTGTACATCAGTGGATCAGTGGCGGCTTGTGTTTTGTTGTCCAGTGTGAAACCAGTGACTCTGACCATATTGTAATCAGGAGTAAAGCCTGAAGGTGATAACTGATGTAGAGACCCAGTTTTTTTTTTTTTTTTTTGTAAGGATTAAAGGGTGATGCTTCAGCTAGCACAGGCAGAGAACGGCATTGAAGCTCGTCATGGGACCATTTGTTTATATTTAAATAAGGGATTTGATGTTAATTTCTTCATCTTCTTTGTCTTTCGGCTGTTCCCTTTCAGGGGTCGCCACAGCGAATCATCTGCCTTCATCTAACCCTATCCTCTGCATCCTCTTCTCTCACACCAACTAACTTCATGTCCTCTCTCACTGCATCCATAAATCTCCTCTTTGGTCTTCCTCTAGACCTCCTGCCTGGGAGTTCAAACCTCAGCATCCTTCTACCGATATATTCACCATCTCTCCTCTGAACATGTCCAAACCACCTCAATCTGGCCTCTTTGACTTTATCTCTTCTTGGGTTCCTCTCATTCACACACATGTATTCCGTCTTACTGCAGCTAACCTTCATTTCTCTGCTTTCCAGAGCGTACCTCCACCTCTCCAAGTTTTCCTCCACCTGTTCCCTGCTCTCGCTACAAAGCACAATGTCATTTGCAAACATTATAGTCCATGGATACTCCTGTCTAACCTCATCTGTCATCCTGTCCATCACCAGAGCAAACAAAAAGGGGCTCAGAGCCGATCCTTGATGCAGACCCACCTCCACCTTGAACTCTTCTGTCACACCTACAGCACATCTCACCACTGTCTTACAGCTCTCAGACATGTCCTGCACCACTCTAACATACTTCTCTGCCACTCCAGACTTCCTCATACAATACCACAGCTCCTCTCTTGACACCCTGCCATACGCTTTCTCTAAATCTACAAAGACACAATGCAACTCACTGTTACCTTCTCTGTACTTCTCCACCAGCATCCTCAAAGCAAATACTGCATCTGATGTACTCTTTCTAGGCATAAAACCATATTGCTGCTCACAAATGCTCACCTCTGCCCTTAACCTAGCTTCCACTACTCTTTCCCACAGCTTCATTGTATGGCTCATTAGCTTTATACCTCTATAATTGCCACAGCTTTGCACATCTCCCTTGTTCTTAAAAATCGGCACCAATACACTTCTCCTCCATTCCTCTGGAATCCTCTCACTCTCCAAGATCTTGTTAAACAAACTTGTCAGAAACTCTACTGCCACCTCTCCTGAGAACTTCCATACCTCCACAGGTATATCATCAGGACCAACAGCCTTTCCACTCTTCATCCTCTTCAACGCCCTTCTCACCTCACTTCTACTAATATTTGCTACTTCCTGCTCCACAACAGTCACCTCTTCTACTCTTTGTTCTCTTTCATTTCCTCATTTATCAACTCCTTAAAGTACTCCTTCCATCTTCCCATCACCCTCTGCACATCTAACCTGCTGCACATCCTTCCCATCTCTATCTCTCTGCCTCGCCAACCTGTACAGATCCACCTCTCCCTCCTTACTGTCCAGCCTAGCATACAAGTCCTCATATGCTCATATTTTTATTTCTCCATACTGGAAGAAATTTGTTACCAAATGCAAGAAAAACTGTTTATTTATTTTTTAAAAGGGACACTGTTTGGGGGAGTTGCAGCACTGTCTATATTTGAATGACTAACAGACTGAGTTACACACACACACACACACACACACACAGAGTAACATTTTACTAACCTGTTGGTGTAGTTGTATCTGTGGTTTTAGGTTGTTCTCCCTGATTTTTATCCTCAGAAGGTGACTTCACTTCAGTTTCTGACAAGATATTAAATTTTTACACATTAATTTTAAACTTTGAAAGTCTCTACATCAGGGATCTTCTGTGGTTCTGTAGCTTCATCGTTATTTACATTCTGCTGTTTTCCATCCACACCAGACGAGATCACTAATCCAGTTTCTGACAAAATTAAACTTCATCATTAACAATAATCATTTTATTCTCAACTTTGCATTGGATGGAGTTTAGCTTGCTGTCAAACTTCAGTAAGGGGAAACGTGAAGGGAGGACAGGACACTGGAGGAGGAACTGTTGGTGGTATTTTTACACTTTGATCAGAATTCTGTTCTATATCTGTTTATATAAAGAAAGAATAAATAGAACAGTTTATAAAGAGAAAGTTTAGATATTATCTGAGATTAAAAGATGATTATATGATAAAGTGTTGATCAGGTGTGTGTATGAAGTGTATAGATGAGGAGATGTGACCAACCTACAACCACAGCATGAGGAACTGTACCTGTAGATGGAGCATCAGTCTGATCCTGATTCTCCACACTGATTTTTTTTTTCAGAGGTTCAGTTTCTGACTGAGTTCCTGCTGTTTTATATGTAAATAAATCTTCTGTTATTATCACTCATTTAGCTGGATTTTATTGTGTTGGAAAAGGGCAGAAGGCTGCTTCGTACCAAAAGAAGAGAACTCCTCAACCATAGACCAATTTAGAACAATCTCACTGTTAAGTGTAGAATGTAAGATTTTCTTCTCTGTACTGGCTAAGAGGATGACCTCATATATGACTGAGAATGGATATATCGATACTGCTATTCAGAAAGGGGGGATCCCGGGCTTCTCTGGATGTCTGGAACATGCTGGAGTTCTCAGTCAGATGATCCAGGAGACCAAGGCAGCAAAGGCAATCTGACCGTTGTTTGGCTGGACCTGGCTAATGCGTACGGATCAATCCCTCACGCCCTCATCCATGCAGCACTAGACCATTACCTCATACCTCAGCAAATCAAGGGAATGATCACCAGTTACTTTGGCGGAATCCAGCTATGATTCAGGACAGGCCACTTCACCACCGAGTGGCAAAACTTGGAAAAAGGGATCGTAACTGGCTGTACAATCTCCCCCATCCTCTTCATCATGGGAATGAACCTCATAATAACAGCTGCTGGGAAGGAAGCCTGAGGCCCAAAAATGCAATCGGGCATCCGACAACCCCCAATAAAAGGTTATATGGACGACCTCACTGTGACGACCACAACCCATGTGGAGGCGAGGTGGATACTAACTGTTCTGGACCGCATGGTAACGTGGGCCAGAATGAGGTTTAGGCCAAAGAAATCCAGGTATATGGTGATCAGGAAAGGTAAACTGACAAATAAAGTCATGCTGCATGTGCAAGGGGAGGAGATTCCATCGATAAAGGAAAATCCAATTAAGTGCCTCGGGAAGTGGTTCGATGATTCACTTACCGACAGGAATAACATCAGCAGTACAGAGAAGCAGACAGAGGAATGGCTGAGGAGGATCGAAAAATCAGGGCTCCCGGGGAAGTTCAAAGCATGGCTTTACCAACATGGTTTGCTGCCAAGACTCATGTGGCCGCTGACGGTGTATGAAGTTCCCATGACAAGCGTCGAAAGAGTGGAGAGAAAGATTAACAAGTACCTCCGGAGGTGGCTGGGAATTCCTCCAAGTTTCACTTCAGTAGGCCTTTACATAAGATCAGGGCAGATCCAACTTCCTCTGTCATCCGTGGTTGAGGAATTTAAGGTAGCAAAGTGCAGAGTCATAATGACATACAGAGACTCCCAGGATGAACAAGTCAGGCAGGCAGGTATCCTTACAAGATCAGGACGCAAATGGGCAGCTGACTCATCTGTTGCACAAGCTGAAAGTATGCTGAAGCTACGTGACATCATGGGAACGCCATGTATAGGAAGACAGGGTCTTGGAACTTCCCATATCCAGCAATGGGGGAAGGCTGGTTTGAAGGATAGAAGGGCCATGATCCAGGCGGAGGTACGGAACCTGGAAGAGGAAGAACGAAGGGCAAGGGCAGTGTAACTAGCGTCCCAGGGAGCATGGACCAAGTGGGACCTACCCATGAGGAAGATCACATGGGGAGATCTGTGGAAACTGGAACCTTTCCGTATCTCATTCTTGTTAAGATCGGTGTATGACACACTCCCAACTCCAACAAACTTGCACAAGTGGGGCTTAAGAGAGGATCCACTGTGCAAGCTTTGTGGGGAGAAGGGTAACATTGCACACATCCTGTCAGGGTGTTAAACAGCACTGGCCCAAGGTAGATACAGGTGGCGCCATGACAAGGTGCTCACGACACTTGCCAACACCCTGGAGCAGGAGAGACGCAAGAAACACCAACCACATGGGAGAGTAATACCAACGATTAAGTTTGTAAGAGCGGGTCAAAAGCCACCAACTACAGTAATAATGAGAACCAATCTGCTGCAAAAGGCCCAATCATGGGAAATGAAAGTAGACCTGAAGGAAAGATTGCAGTTTCCCCCGGTTGTCCAGACAACCCTGAGGCCAGATGCAGTACTGTGGTCTAAAGAGGCAAAAAAAAGATCATCATCATCATCGAACTTACAGTCCCATGGGAAGAGGGTTGTGAGCAAGCATTTGAGAGAAAGAGCGCCAAATACCAGGATCTTTTGCAGGACTGTAGGGAGAAAGGTTGGCAGGCATGGCTATTCCCAGTTGAGGTCGGCTGTAGAGGATTCCCTGCCCAGTCAGTATGGAGGATGCTTACAGCCATTGGGGTGATGGGAAGGGAGAGAAAGATGATTGTCCGCAGGATGGGGGAGGCTGCAGAGAGGGCTTCTTGCTGGTTATGGAGCAGGAGAGAAGAGTTTAGCTGGAAGCCAGGGGGAGTAGATGGGCAGTGATTTGGCCACCACTGCTGACCCACCAATGTTGAGGGTGTTGCGGTTTAGGGTTGAAACACCCAATGATCATTGGATACCGCCTGATGACATCAACTCCTCCTGGCTAAGGCTACATTCACCAAGGTGAATAAAGGAGAAGCATCTTTAGATGTAATTAATATTATTATAATTCGGTGAATTTTACCCCAGCACCTACCTCCTGTGGTATCAGTGGTGGAGGCAGCAGGTGTGGTATTTGTGGTGGAGGCAGCAGGTGTGGTATTTGTGGTGGTGGCAGCAGGTGTGGTATTTGTGGTGAAGGCAGCTGGTGTGGTATTTGTGGTGGAGGCAGCAAGTGTGGTATTTGTGGTGGAGGCAGCAGGTGTGGTATTTGTGGTGGTGGCAGCAGGTGTGGTATTTGTGGTGGAGGCAGCAGGTGTGGTATTTGTGGTGAAGGCAGAAGGTGTGGTATTTGTGGCGGGGGCAGAATGTGTGGTATTTGTGGTGGAGGCAGCAGATGTGGTATTAGTGGTGGAGGCAGCAGGTGTGGTATTTGTGTTGGAGGCAGCAGGTGTGGTATTAGTGGTGAAGGCAGCAAGTGTGGTATTAGTGGTGGAGGCAGCAGGTGTGGTATTTGTGGTGGAGGCAGCAGGTGTGGTATTTGTGGTGGAGGCAGCAGGTGTGGTATTTGTGGTGGAGGCAGCAGGTGTGGTATTTGTGGTGGAGGCAGCAGGTGTGGTATTTGTGTTGGAGGCAGCAGGTGTGGTATTTGTGGTGGAGGCAGCAGGTGTGGTATTTGTGGTGGAGGCAGCAGGTGTGGGATTTGTGATGAGGGCAGTAGAATGTTGAATTACAGGAACTCGACAAACATTTGTTGCAACTTTCTTCTTTGTCTTTGGGCTGTTCCCTTTCAGGGGTCTCCACAGCGAATCATCTGCCTCCATCTAACCCTATCCTCTGCATCCTCTTCTCTCACACCAACTAACTTCATGTCCTCTCTCACTGCATCCATAAATCTCCTCTTTGGTCTTCCTCTAGACCTCCTGCCTGGCAGTTCCAACCTCAGCATCCTTCTACCGATATATGCAACAATGCTTGAAATTGTTGGCACTGCAGTTTATTGTGGTTTTACATTTCAAAAATTTTTAATTCAAATCTACAGTATTTTTCAACTTCACAAAATCAAGCAGCTAAAAGTCAGGTGTTAAAATTCAGGTAGAAAAATATTCAGGTCTTCACATCACAGGAAGAGTTTATTATAAAGAAAATATTGCTGATTACTGCGGTCCGGTCTGCAGTATACTGTAGTCTACCCTTCCTGCTCCTTCTGCAGTCTCTAGTTCTCAGGAACGACGTGCAGATCAGAAAGTCACAAGCTGGGTTATCAGTTAAGTGTCAGAATAAACTCTGTTATTCACTAAACCTCTCCTTCACCATAATCATTACATTCAAAGTGAAGCCAGTGATCTTTCATTCACACACGAGTGATGGGTTTCCTTCCCCTGCACTCTGTAATGTACCGTCACCTTCTGTAACAAGATCAGGTTCATTCCTTCACCTTCTGTGGCAAATCTCTGTACATGAAGCAACCAGGAACAAATTCAGGAAGAGATCAAGCAGCATGGACTGAGTGAGTGACACCAGAGTACTGCAGACGTCTGTCTGACTCTATACCCAGACGGATCAGGACAAAGAATAAAGGACTTTCATCAATCTCATCTTAAAACTGTGTATAATATTGAAGTTAAATCACATGTTAAATATTAAGGCATAAACATTTCTAAAGATGAGATCAGGATGTAAAAACATAATGTCTGATGAAATAAATGCAAAAATAGACTTGAGGTATGAATGTAGAGAGATTTAAACATTTTGGGTTTATTTAACTAACATGGAACGTCTGTCTAGATTGTGTGGAATTGATTTCCTATAAAGATGTGATTTTACTGTTTCCAGACTACCAGTGAAATTATCTTTACTTCACCAACAGGTTTTGTTATATTGGAAATTATTATACAATCATATCTTCACCCAAACCTCAATATGGAACAATTTCAAGAGTTATTCTATTCAGATATAAGTCTCATTCTTGATTGGTTTGAAAAAGGTGTTTGGTCCGTTCATCACTTAATGAATGAGGAAGGGAGCTTGTTCAGTGGTTTCTGTTCTAGATTCAGTTTACACTGTGAACAAGAGCAATTTGAACGCAACTTAAAAGCCATTCCAAAAAGTTTCATAAACCTTTACCAAACAGCTTTACCAACATCTCAGATGGATCATGAGAACTTCCATCAGTTCTGTTTAATGGTAGCAACCTCAAAACAACGCTTTCCAACAAAATCACCGCTCTTGTTTTAATTCCATATTATATCCGACATGGTTATACTATACTGTAACAATATCTCACAACCTTATGATAAGCCAACTTTTAAAATACTACAATCTATTGGCTTCCCAGTGACTCCTAAAGCAAAGAAAACCCACTTCAGAATATTTAACGGTATTTTTAAGACACCGGTTTAATTTTGAGCAAAATGTTTGTATTTTTTGTAAAGTTGACATTGAGACAACTGATCACTTTTCCTTTTCTTGTGTGTATTCTGGTATCTTTTGAGGAAATTTGGTTTGGATGAAGTCAAAGATCCAATCACTGGTCACTTTTGCTAGAAAACACATTATGTTTGGAATACTGCTGGATGATAAGAAAAATACGTTTTTCATTAATGTTATGTTTATTATGGACACAATTCTTATTCATAAATGCTAAACCTCATTTTTAATTTATTTTTACAAATTTTATTTGTAACTATTTTTCATCTTTGGATCATATGAAAGGTAAAAATGGCAGGAGTTTTGTTGGAATAATAAAAGATCTTGGTTTATTAGAAAAGAAAAAAGAGGCCCTTTGTATTTGTATTTATATTTACTTATTTATATTTGTTTATTTGTTTATTTTCTGTTTTATTGTATTTTCTTTTTTTTACTTCTTTTGGAGAGTGTATTTTTCTTTATGTTTGATTAGTGTGTGTCCTGATTGACACGTGTTTATTAAAATTGGTTGATGCTATTATAAATGTATATTTTGTTTCAGTTGTGTTAAATAAATAAACAAAAATTAATTTATTTATTTATAAAAATTACTTATTAATGTTATTTTTTGACATATTAAATATTGACTTAATCTTTAAAGAACAATTTAGTTGTATAAAATAAATTATTCTTATTATCTTGATTTTTATGTTATAAAAGAAATTCAGAATGACATTAAATTATTAAACTGTTCACTGTACCAGTTGGTTGTGGTGGGTTTGAACCTGGGACCTTCCAGACTACAGTCTAATGTCTTAATCACTGATCTACCGTCCCCTACCTGAATGTTAATACCTGACTTTTGGCCGCCTGATTTTGTGATGTTGAAAAATAGTGATTACTGTATTTACTGTATAAACAGCAATTTGGTAAGGGGAAATATTTTTGCATTTGAGTTTTAAATGATTTAATTACATTAAATTTTTTTATATGTCATTTGAAATATACAACTACAATAAACTGCAGTACCAACTATTTTAAGCTTTTAAATGCTGTAACATTTTTATTGCAACATGTTTTTGTCCAGTTCACGTAATTCAACATGTTATTTAGCCACTGGAATTTTGCCACTGTTATACTTCCATAGTGTATGAAGTGTATAGATGAGGAGATGTGACCAACCTACAACCACAGCGTGAGGAACTGTACCTGTAGATGGAGCGTCAGTCTGATCCTGATTCTCCACACGGATTTTATTCAGAGGTTCAGTTTCTGACTGAGTTCCTGCTGTTTTATAAGTAAATAAATCTTCTGTTATTATCACTCATTTAGCTGGATTTTATTAATTCAGTGAATTTTACTCCAGCACCTACCTCCTGTACTTTCTGTCCCTTTTCTCCTGGAGAGAATCAGACCTACAGCAGAGAGAAAACTCTCCTGTATTAGACAGCACAAAGACCTGATAAAGACCTGATAAAGACCTGATAAAGACTTGCTCCAGCACTCATCTTCCAGCTCTTCTCTCTTTTACTATCTACAGAGACTGTATAGTTACAGTGTGACAAGACTTCCTGTATAGTCTATTGGACTCCATCAGGGGCTCAGTGATGCTCCATCAGGACGGCGTACTGTTACACTTAATACTGTTCTCATCTACATACATGTGTCTGTCTTAAAGAGCAACTTCTAGTTAGTGTCAGTTTCATTTTCCACATTCATCCTCCTGAATCATATATTATTAAGTCAACTTTTGTATCACACCTTTTTTACGTAGCACACAATACACTGCAATTCCGACGACACACAGCACCAGAAGAACGGGAATGATGATGATGATGTATCCAGTCAACGACTCTGCACACATAGACATCAACACAAAATAATCATCAGTCTTTCCTCCAGTTCCACCATGTACACATATCCTTACATATGGAAATGGTTTATTTCAGTAATAATTACCCGTGTCACGTGCAGGGACGTGTAACATTATTCTGTCTTCTTTTCTCTCCTGATCAGACAAACCCACAGAGCAGGAGATCCACTCAGACTCAGAGGGAGACACAATCAGCCACGAGCTCACATCTACAGTCCCTACAGAGTCTGAGGATAATAATAAGTGCTTTGTTATTTCTGTTTTTAGGATCTTTAATGTAAGTGTAGATGAGTAGATCTTACTGTTGGTGAACTTGTCGTTACTGAGATGTTTCAGATCTCTCCCATCTTTATGTGTCCAGGTGATTGACGGCTCAGGAAGCCAACCATGTGACTGACAGCTAACATTCACCTTCCCTTCTCCTGCTTCACGTATGGAGAGAACAGGAGTGGATCCCACCACTGAGAGAGAGAGAGAGAGAGAGAGAGAGAGAGAGAATTAAACAGACAGAGACACCATCAACTTTTTATTTTTAAAATAAATTGATGCACTAAGCGTTACCTCTCAGTCTGAGGGACACTATGGCCTCATCATACCAGGTATCACTACTAACATGACACACATAGTCTCCTCTATCTGTTAGCATCAGGTTCTCCAGTTTCACAGAGACGTCTCCTTTCTCCAGATCTCCTAACAGGAACACTCTGCCCTGGTACTGAACATCTACAGGACTCTTCTGGATCTCTGTGTCTCTGTAGAACAGAGCCGGGGTGTCATACATATTGGGACGGTACCAGCGCACTTCCATGGGTCGAACATCCATATTGCTGGTGACAGCACAGGGCAGAGACACAGAGGAACCAAGAAGCCCTGAGACTGGAGACTCGACCTTCAGTGAAAAATATACTGAAGGAGAGATTAAAAATTACTGCTTATGAACTTTATAACAGTTAATAGACTTTATGTGAGTATTTGTTAAAAGTAGGTATAGTCTAAATGCCTTGTTTTAGTATCTTCATGGCAACCTTTAATGAGTAATGAATAATCAGACTGACCAGAAGAAGCCTGATGACTGAGAGACGGGAATAGAAACAGTAAAACCCATCTCAGTGGTCGAGCTGTAAAGAGAAGAAGCAGAAACACATTTTATGTGTAAAATAAGACATTGAACCTCTGATATTATTTATGTTAGTGTTAGTCTTTCGACTTCTCCTGTTAAGGGGTCGCCACACCAGACCGTCCGATCCGCACAACAACTTGGCACAGGTTTCATCCCGGATGCCCTTACTCACACAACCCTCCTGTTTTATCTGGGCTTGGGACCGGCACTGCATCCAGTTTATTAGATTTATCAGTTACAGTGCACATCAATGTATATCAGTGGCCAAAATGCAGTATTAGTGCTGATTTTATTCATTTTTATTATAGAGAAAGTAGCTTCTTTGGCGTGTGCCAGTTTAAGCAACATGGAAATGACCAATCTTACTTCACTAAAAAGTTGCTAACTTCAGCCGTTTTGGAGATATATGATATATATGCTATATGATATATGTGCCCCAAAAATGTCTATTTGCTCTACCACTGTCTCGCTTCAAACAATAATCATTTAAAATACAAATTATTCAAATTTCTTTATGATTATTGATACTCAAATTGGTGAAATTTTTGGAAGCACATGACCTGTAAAAAAGTTGTTTAAATTGTTTTTTTTTTGTAAATGCTTTAAAAGGAAAACATCTGTAGTGTCCGTAACCATGTCACATCCATGTTGCAATATCCTAATAATTTAGGGTTTAAAAAATAATACACTTTTTCAGGTTTACGTCTTTTTTAAATGTGAAATCTAAATTGGTCAAGTACCACCTTAATGACAAATTAAAAATTATATGTGTAACAATGTGTGTTAAAATGAGAAGAAAAATAAAAATAAAGTTACTATAGCAAAGACAATGTGCTGTATAAACAAAACCCAGACCAGCTGATCCTGTGTACACACACACACACACACACACATCTTTACCAGACGATAATGAATATTAATGACTATTATTAACACCATAAATTAACAAAACTATAATAAGAACTATACAAAAGACAAAGAGACACCATAAGGTGCACGTGCAGGACACAATGTCCATACTACAATACTCTGTTACAGTGAGTAATGTTAGTGGAAGTGAATTCTCCAGGAGATGAGAAACAGTAAAGATAGACAGAAGTGAGACTTTCTCTGTTCTGTGTTACACTTTAATATAAAGTCGTTATTCTCTTTAAACACACTTCTATATTTGTATAAATATCTTCTGTGTATCTGATCAGTAATAAACTGCACGTGACAGAGAGTTTAACCGTCAGTTCTGCCTCGAGCGCCTGATTACCGTAAAACCCCGAATACACGCGCAGTGGGGTTTATTATTTGTTTGTTTGTTTTCTAGTGAAATTCTCACCAACACCATCAAGATGACGATCCTGAACACGACAACCTGCTGATTATTATTTCCATATGAAGTGATATTAGTGAGTGAAGTGTTTTTCCCGCCCTTTTCTCTGTTGTGCTGAATGAGTTGTGTAATGAAGCGACATGACTTATCTGCAGTCCCACCTCACCTTTCACACACAACACAGGAGAGAATAAACAGCACTAAAGCATTCTCTTACCTGAAATCATGGCAGTAGGGAACACTGTGTGTCAGAAAGATTCACATCAACCAGGAAGAACTCAATCATCTGGAAAGTGTCCATTAAACTCCTACAGATCATCTACACTCACTGGACTTTCAGTTTCACAAGCAGGTGTAGAATTACAGTCAGTCACCTTCAGGGAGGATCCAAGGGCCAGGTGGCACTTTATATTTAATAATAATAAATAAATAATAATAAGCATAATCATAATAATCATCATCATCATCATAATAATAATCACAATTATAATCATAACCATAATAATAAATAAAGAATAGGTTTCAGTTTATTTAAAGATCTTTATGGAAACTTACATAAATTCCTTCTCTTAATTTATTATAATTTATTAATGTGTAGTTTGCTGATGTGCTATAAAATGTTTAATATAAAATAGATTTAAATGATATAATTTTGCATAAAACATGACTTTTTAAATGATAATGTTCTTGTGTTACAGTGATTTACTCCATTGCTAATGTTGAGTTCTGAGCTCTGATTGGTCAGAAGGTGTTGATTAGTGTGTAAGGTCTGATATGGAGTTTATTTTACACAATATAAAGGCTTTTGTGTTTACATTTTAAATATAAATATTTCACTTTGTGCTTGTATATTATTAAAACATTTATTCTGGCATGTTTATAATCCAGTTGTGTTTATTACTTTTGAACAGCAGGTGGCAGTCTTTAACTGTTTTAGTGTTGTGGTGATTTATTGTGTTATTTTGAGTCTCTTCCAAAAATACCAGTTGTTGAGTCACGTGACCTGTTCCTGACCACAGTCCTAAATTTATATCAGCCAGAAACAGATCTTATAATCATGTGAGAATGTTGGTGTAGTGGTTAGCACTGACTCCTCACACCTCCAGTGTCCGGGTTCGATTGTATGTGTCTCCTGGATTAGGCCCCCCCTCAGATACACCCCCCCACCCCTGTCCGTGACCCATGATTATACAGGATAAAGTGGTGTAGACGGTGAGTGAGTGGAATTCACACAGATAATTTATCTACAGTGTATTTACAGCTGGGAGGAATCACTTGATAACTGTGGTGTGGGGGATTTAATGAGGAAGACGACTGAGACGATTCTATATAATCTGTAATCTGCAGGAAAGACTCAATAATAAATAAGAGAAGAATTCATTACAGACTCAATCAGGAAATATTTAATTTACATTCATGTTAAAATATTCAGTTGCTCCATGTATTAAACACATGACTTATAAACCTCATTATATGAACTTTACAAACAAATCCTTTCCACACGTCTTATTTTCTGTGTTTAAGTCACAATGAAATGAGACTACAGTAAATGAACATGTGCAGATAATCCAGGTGACGCGGCACAATAAGCGATATAAGAGTCCCAGCCATCAGAAGTCCAGCTGCAGTTTAGCAGTAATAGTGAGACACTCGGTGTGGACATCATGTCCCTCACTTAAAGTCCAAATCTCTCCTTTTTCCTGTCTGGTTTTAAGCTCTGGTTTTAATTAGGAGTGTGTTATGTACAGTATGTATACACACTTTATATAAATACATTATAAACTCACACATCATCATATTACAGATGTCTTTATTCTCCTAAATAATCCATACAGGATGAGGGTCTCTGATTCCAGGGCTGATCAGAGGACGCAGTGATGTTCTGACGTCCACATTAGTGAAAGTGTAGATGTGTGAGTGTGTATTAATATTATAAAATGACAGTGTGTGTGTATCACAGTCTAAAAACACTCCCACTGCTGTCAGCTCTTTATTAACGTCTGGGAGTGAAATCAGTTCTGTTTGATCTCTGATATAAACTCCTTTATCTCCTTCATAACAGAGAACCCAGAACCCATTCTGTGGTGTAAACGGGATATTGTATATTCTCTCAGCTTTATGACTCGCTACACCAACAAACCAGGAGTGTTTTACTGTTTTCTGTGACTTTCTCACTTTCACCTCCCAGTAATGTTTACCAGCCTGAAACCTCTCTTTACACAGAGTGAAGATTTTAACATTATCAGGAAGACCGCTCGGGTAAACGTGCGCAGGAGTTATCTTTCCTTCCTTTTCCTCGTATATTAGAGACTCTGGAGTTTCCTCTGGGTCGATGCTGATGTTCACTGCAGAAATAAATGAGATTTTTGTTATTATTATTTTACACTTCACACTTACAGGAATACAGTAATGTTCAACTGAATTTATTTCTCACCTTTGTATTGTTTCACTTGGTCTAAATCTGTTAGAAAAATAATAAATAACAGTAAAGTACAGTGATGAGTTTATAAAGTCAGAAAAAGGGAATAAACACAATTAGACATTATATTTAGAGATGAGTTTGATCTTTTAGTGTCTCTAAATCTCAACCAGAACACACACACACACACACACACTGGTGTTCCGGTTCCTTCTGAGTTAGTTCTATCTGTAGTGTAAGGTTTATTATTTTTATCCATAGACGTCTTCTGTGGTTTAGTTCATCTCACTTTATGTCTGTTCATCTACTGTTCCTTAAATATTTACAGTAATATGTAACTTACTGTAACTGATCTCTGACGTGGTGAGAGTGGGTCTGTTATCTGAGGTGGAGTCAGCAGGTCCAGTCTCTGAAATGGAGGCAGTAAGTGTGAGATTAGAACTGGTGATAGTGTGGATGAGATGTGAGGTGGAGGCAGCAGGTGTTCTTCTGGAACTCCATTAATCTACACTCATGTATCTGTACCTGGAAGGTGTGTTTTATCTTCCAGTGTTTCAGGATTCTGATGTTCAGATGATTCCTGCTGACTGACCTCTGCTCTCACACACACTATAGAGAATTAATAGAAACACAGTTCGAGATTTTCTAGGACGAACCTTTTACTGGTTTTGTGTCTCAGGAGAAGAGATGGAGGAACTACTACAGTTTAACTGGAATTCTTTAAAACCTACCAACTAATTCACTGTTATTATAAATTAATAAAATACAAAAAGGTTCCTTTAGGATTTATTACATAATGAAGCTTTCTGAAATACTTTTAATAGAAACCTGTTTACTATTTCAATTTTTCTTTTGTATTTTTCTTTAGACAGAACCTTTCCCTCAAATACACACCTGAAGAACCTTTAAGGATTATACATTTTATATGATCATTAGAGGTTTATTAAGACTTTATAAAACACATTATCCTGGAGGTGGAGCTGTTGGTGGTATAGAAATGTCTCTGTTTATTAACAGTAAATGATAAAAAAGCGTTTTTCTATCTTTGACCAAACGCCTGTGCCATCGACATCTGTTACTACAAAGAACATAAACCATTGTAAATGTCCTGGTGAGAACCTGAAGAACAAAGGAGTGAAAGTCCGGAGAGGAATCAGGAGGTGTTGGCTCGAGTTAGAGAGAGAGAGAGAGAGAGAGAGAGAGAAGGTGAGTGTGGGAGCGTTAACACCTTTAAGAACAGATGTGAGAGGAGAAAGTAAGATAACAGCAGGGAAGATTTAACACGTTAATATCAGCTCTATGAGGACGAGACCAGGAGAGTAGAAATAACTCCTTTATATCAAATAATTCCTCTAAACCAGACGAGATCACTGATCCAGTTTCTGACAAAATTAACCTTTATCTTTAACAATAAATATTTTATTCAATGTCTGACTTTCATTGGTAAACATTTATAGAAGTTTTATTTATTATTACTTTTGTCAGATTAAAGTTATTTCTGTGACAATTGTGAGATTTTCTTTCATTGACCGAAGGGTACCAACAATTTTGTCCATGTGTTTGTGTGTGTATGTGTGTGTGTGTGTGTTTAGAGATTTATTCTGGTTCTGATGATTTTGATTTACAGGACATGAGGTCTGTGTTTCAGTCTCTGTCAGAATTAATTAATTAAAAAATCATTAAAATATGTACAATTTCAGAATTCACTGCTGTTCAGTCTTAGTGTTTTCTAAATGTTTTAAAGTTCTAAAACTCTGCTCTCCCCTCCTTACACTCTCTGTCTATACCTATTAATTTGTCCTAAAGAAGACTGATTACGCTCCTGCATAACAAGTTACCATAAGGCTTAGACGTCTCCAAATGTAAATGTTGTGTAAGAGTTATCCGTTAGATTACAGTAATAATATTACACTTGAGCACGGTGTTGAACTGAATCAGTTATAAGACTATTACAGTGATATTTCAGTCTTAAAGCTTCACTCTGCTCTACAACACATTTACCTGGAGTTAGACGTGGCGTCTCCTCTGGATCAGACGTTTGATTTGTATCTGATCACACAGAGACAGAACAGAGAGAACACGTCAGGAACAGACACAGAACAGACAGGTTTTACACAGACAGGTTCAATACTTTTTAATATGAAAAAGAGAGAAACTGTGATCAGGTGTGTGTCTGAGGTGTATAGAGGAGGAGACATGACCAGACTGTAACCTGTTTATTTAAACAATTAAACCAAAGCACGAGTTTAAAAATCATTGCTGTTCTGTAAGTCTCTTAAAAATGTATCTGCTTTCTCCAGCTCCTTCTGCTCCGTCTGTCCATCACTGTTAATTTGTCTTAAATTTGTCTTATGCTCATTTTTCTCAACTTTTTGAGAATCAGAGGTCTCCAGAAGTGTTGGTTAAAGTTCCAGCTAAAATACTGCTCAGATCAGATCATCGTTCTGTTTCACTTCTGCTCCCTCTCGTAAGGAAGGTATAATAAACAGGTCTAAACAGCTGAATAACTACAGAACAACAACAGATGGGAGACACAGCACGACTACACTCAAGGACTAAATAAAATAATCTTAATCTGTGAGTTAATCAAGAACACGTCTAGACAAATGAAAACACTAGAGAGTAATAAAATATCAACACAAAAGTTCTGAGCACTCAAAGTCCATGTGTGCCACCAGTTGTGCGTCCGTTGGACCCACTACCCACAAATTACATCCCAGGATCACACAGTAAGGTTGTGACTAACCTGTTGGTACAGTTGACTTAATATGTGTATTTAGAGATTCATTCTGGTTCTGCTGATTTTTATCCACAGGAGATGAGATCTGTGCTTCAGTTTCTATTTAAAAAATCATAATTAAAATATGCACAATTTCACAAATCACTGCTGATCATTTAGTGCTTCATACATTTTATCTGCTTCCTCCACTCCTTATACTCCACCTGTACATCAGTGGATCAGTGGCGGCTTGTGTTTTGTTGTCCAGTGTGAAACCAGTGACTCTGACCATATTGTAATCAGGAGTAAACCCTGAAGGTGATAACTGATGTAGAGACCCAGTTTTTTTTTTTGTTTGGTTTTTTTTTGTAAGGAAGAAAGGGTGATGCTTCAGCAAGCACAGGCAGAGAACGGCATTGAAGCTCGTCATGGGACCATTTGTTCATATTTAAATAAGAGATTTGATGTTAATTTCTATATCTTCTTTTTTGACTTTTGGCTGTTCCCTTTCAGGGGTCGCCACAGCGAATCATCTGCCTCCATCTAACCCTATCCTCTGCATCCTCTTCTCTCACACCAACTAACTTCATGTCCTCTCTCACTGCATCCATAAATCTCCTCTTTGGTCTTCCTCTAGACCTCCTGCCTGGGAGTTCAAACCTCAGCATCCTTCTACCGATATATTCACAATCTCTCCTCTAAAAATGTCCAAACCACCTCAATCTGGCCTCTCTGACTTTATCTCCAAAACATCTAACGTGGGTTGTTCCTCTGATGAACTCATTCTTGATCCTATCCATCCTTGTCACTCCCAAAGAGAACCTCAACATTTTCATCTCTGCTACCTCCAACTCTGCCTCCTGTCTTTTCTTCAGTGCCACTGTCTATAAGCCGTAGAGCATTGCTGGTCTTACCACTGTCCTGTACACCTTTCCTTTCATTCTCGCTGATACTCTTTTATCGCACAACACACCTGACACTTTTCTCCACCCATTCCAACCTGCCTGTACCCGCCTCTTCACCTCCTTTAAACACTCTCCGTTGCTCTGGACCGTTGACCCTAAGTACTTAAAGTCCTGCACCTTCTTTACCTCTGCTCCCTGTATTCTCACCGTTCCTCTTGGGTTCCTCTCATTCACACACACATGTATTCCGTCTTACTGCAACTAACCTTCATTCCTCTGATTTCCAGAGCATACCTACACCTCTCCAAATTTTCCTCCACCTGTTCCCTACTCTCGCTACAGAGCACAATGTCATCTGCAAACATTATAGTCCATGGATACTCCTGTCTAACCTCATCTGTCATCCTGTCCATCACCAGAGCAAACAAAAAGGGGCTTAGACCCACCTCCACCTTGAACTCTTCTGTCACACTTACAGCACATCTCACCACTGTCTTACAGCTCTCATACATGTCCTGCACCACTCTAACATACTTCTCTGCCACTCCAGACTTCCTCATACAACACCACAGCTCCTCTCTCGGCACCCTGTCATACTCTTTCTCTAAATCTACAAAGACACAATGCAACTCTTTATTACCTTCTCTGTACTTCTTCACCAGCATCCTCAAAGCAAATACTGCATCTGATGTACTCTTTCTAGGTATTAAACCATATTGCTGCTCACAAATGCTCACCTCTGCCCTTAACCTAGCTTCCACTACTCTTTCCCACAGCTTCATTGTATGGCTCATTAGCTTTATGCCTCTGTAATTGCCACAGCTTTGCATATCTCCCTTGTTCTTAAAAATTGGCACCAATACACTTCTCCTCCATTCCTCTGGAATCCTCTGACTCTCCAAGATCTTGTTAAACAAACTAGTCAGAAACTCTACTGCCACCTCTCCTAAGCACTTCCAGACCTCCACAGGTATGTCATCAGGACCAACAGCCTTCGCACTCTTCATCCTCTTCAACACCCTTCTCACCTCACTTCTAGTAATATTTGCTACTTCCTGTTCCACAACAGTCACCTCTTCTACTCTTTGTTCTCTTTTGTTTTTGTCATGCACACTCAATCGGCGACCGGCACTAGGACCCAGAAGTAAAGCGGTCGCGAATCAGGAAGTATAAGAGGAGTAAAGAAACCACGATTCAGCGCTCAGTCATTGAGTTCAGCCCATGTCGGTTCTGGTTGTCCATCATCGATTCGTGAGTACTCACTTTATTTGTGTTTCGCTTTCTGATCTTGAGTGTGTGTTTATAGGACGCGGGTTAAATTTGTGTTTTTCCCTTGCTTCCCTTTTGTGAGAGTCCTTAGACTAAAACGCGTGGTTATCCTACCTACTCGCTTTCTTCCGCGTTTGGGTTCACCATCCACGCTACATTGGGCTAATCGCTAAAGCTAAGTCATCTGGTCGCCTAGGTTAGTTCATCCTGACAGAATGACTGAGCCAAAAGCGGTGAACCCAGCGGATTACGTGCATCTCTGCGACGTGGTTGACCAGCATGCCAAGCTAATCAATAGGCTAACCAGGGAGGTCGCTACTCTGCGCCAGGGCGTCCAAGACGTCGCAGCCTTGCGCTGCGAGGTCGCGGAGCTCAGGCGGGAGAACGCGGATCTCTGGGCGGCTGTTGCTGGCGCAGCGAGCCGGCCTCCCGTCGCGGCGGTCGCGGCGGTCGCGGCTCCGCATCACCCCCCCACCCCCCCTTCTTCTGATGTCTTTCGCGCATTTCCAGAGAAATGGAATGGCACGAACGGGAAGTGTTCTTATCAGCGCTCGATCTGGTGTTTGAGTTTAATTCCACCAAATACTCCACCGATCGGCTACGCATTGCTCTCCTCGTTTCGTTGCTAACTGGGCAGGCAGCTGAGTGGGCCACGGCAGTGATTAAATCAGACTCGGACACCGCCCATTCATACAATGAATTTACACGCCACTTTCGACTCACTTTCGAACACCCTGCGGGCGAGGTGGAGACCGACACTAAGCTCTATCACCTGGAGGCCTCCCTCCACTGGGACATAGAGACAAGGGTTCGCCAGACTCAGGCTGCGGAGACTGGGCCGGCAGGTGTGCCGCCGGGACGACTCTTTGTTCCTCAGCGTCTGGTTCCCGAAGTTCTCCAGTGGGGCCACTCCTCGCCCGTCGCAGGACACCCCGGGACTCGGCGCACCCTACAGTTTGTAAGACGGGCGTTCTGGTGGCCCACCATGAGGAGGGACGTTGAAGAGTTCGTTCAGGCGTGCCCGGTGTGTGCGCCAGGGCCAAGGACTTCAACCAGCCTACCTCCGGAGAACTCCAGCCCCTGCCCGTTCCCTGACGGCCCTGGACGCACATCGCCTTAGATTTCATCACGGGCCTGCCGGTTTCCAAAGGAAAGAACACCATCCTAACCATCATCGACCGGTTCTCCAAAGCCGTACACCTGGTGGCCCTCACCGGACTCCCATCAGCCAAAGACACCGCCGAGCTGATTTTGGAACACGTAGTCCGCCTGCATGGGTTCCCCAAGGACATCGTCTCGGACAGAGGGCCCCAGTTCACCGCCCGGTTCTGGAAGGCCTTTTGCCGTCTGATCAATTCCACCTGCAGTCTGTCCTCCGGTTATCACCCCAAGACTAATGGTCAGACGGAACGGGCCAACCAACAACTGGAGCGCTACCTGAGGTGTTTTGTTTCGGATCGCCAGCGCTCCTGGGCCCGCTACCTCAAATGGGCCTCCACAAGGAATCTGCACCTGCATACAGAATCCCGCAACCCATCTCCCAGGTTCATCGGTCCATACCGCATCACCCACCGGATAAACCCTGTCACCTACCGGCTCCAGCTGCCTGCGGCGCTCCGGATCCACCCAGTTTTCCACACCTCCCAACTAAAACACTTTACCACCTCTCCAATGAAAGGCTCCTCCTCCCCGGATCATCGACGGTGGTCCCGCTTATCAAATTCAAATTCAAATCAAATTCAAATTTTATTTGTCACATACACAGTCATACACAGTACGATATGCAGTGAAATGCTTAGGCAACTGCTCGTGACCTAAAATAAAGACTAATATGAGAATTAAAATATAGGGAAAATAAAACTAGAAAAGAATAAAATAAAATATAAAAACTAAAGTTAAAAAAATAAATAAATAACTGTACAACAAAAATACACAATATAGAAAATATTTGAAGAATGTATAATGAAATATAAAACAATAAGAGCAGCTGAACGGGCAGGTATATTTATGTCATTTTTGTATGGAATGGTAGTTGTAATGGTAATGTAATGTCCACTGTTTGTGCAATTCACATATTTAAAGTGTCTAGTGCCGTGCAAAAAATGCTTAAAAAGTGATTTATGTAAAGTGACTTGTGACTTGTGACCACCAGGTGTAGTTGTGCAGTGGCCACTAGTGTAAACGAATGTCCAGAATGTCCAGTGTATGTGTGTAAAGACCATATGTGTGTCAGTACTGTGTGGTGGTGTGATTGAGAGACCTTATTGCCTGTAGGAAGAAGCTCCTCCTCAGTCTTTCTGTGTTGGCCTTCAGGGAGCAGAATCGCTTTCCTGACCTCAACAGAGAGAACAGTCCATTGTTGGGATGGCTGAGGTCCTTCACAATCTTCCTGGCCTTGGTCCAGCACCGCCTGCTGTAGATTGAGTGCAGGTCAGGGAGCTCGGTGTGGATGATGAGCTCAGCTGATCGCACCACCCTCTGTAGAGCTCGTCTGTCCTGCATGGTGCTGTTCCCGAACCAGGTTGAGATGTTTCAGGTCAGGATGCTCTCTATGGTGCAGGAGTAGAAATTCCTGAGCACCTTGGAGGGCACTCTCAAGCGTCTGAGGTGGTAGAGACGCTGCCGGGCCTTTTTCACCATGGTGTTGATGTGACAGGACCATGACAGGTCCTGCGTGATGTGAACACCGAGGTATTTGAAACTGTCCACTCTCTCCACTGGGCTCTCGTTGATAATGGGGGTCTGGTAGTTCCTCTCCTGCTTAGTGCTGAAGTCCACTATCAGCTCCTTTGTTGTACTGACGTTTAGAAGGAGGTTGTTCCTCTGGCACCAGTTCTCCAAATTCCTAATCTCCTTCAGGTAGGCCGTCTCGTTGTTATCAGAGATCAGGCCCACCACGACTGTGTCGTCAGCAAACTTAATGATGGTGGTGGAGCTGGTAGTGGCCACACAGTCATATGTGTACAAAGAGTACAGCAGGCGGCTCAGAACACACCCCTGAGGGGCTCCAGTGCTGAGAGTAATGGTGGCTGAGACATGTCCGCCCATCCTTACTGCCTGTGGTCTGCCAGTTAGGAAGTTGGAGATCCACTGACACATAGATGAGCTGAGTCCCAGGTGCTCCAGCTTGGCGGTGAGTGTGTAGGGAATTATGGTATTGAATGCAGAGCTGTAGTCGATGAAGAGCATTTTAATATAATTCCCCCTCCGAGTGTCCAGGTGAGTGAGAGATGTGTGGAGTAGATGAGAGATGGCATCGTCTGTGGAACGATTTGGACGGTATGCGAACTGTAGTGGGTCCAGTGTGTCGGGTAGTGAAGAAATGATGAAGTCTCTGACCAGGCGTTCAAAGCATTTCATCACTACTGAGGTGAGAGCTACAGGGCGATAGTCATTGAGTGAAGCAGGATGTGGTTTCTTTGGGACAGGAACAATGATGGACTCTTTGAAGCATGTGGGGATCACCGACTGAGATAAAGAGATGTTGAATATCTCAGTGAACACAGGTGCTAGCTGGTCTGCGCAGGCTCTGAGAATACGGCCTGAGATGCCGTCTGGTCCTGCTGCTTTCCTGGTGTTCACTCTCTTGAAGGCTCTCCTCACGTCATGCTCTGTGATGATGAACACGCTTCCCGTGCTGGCAGTGGCTTCCTGTCTGCAGCTGTTAGCGCCGCTAGCATTAGCATCGCTAGCGTCTTTAGCTGCAGCCTCAAAGCGAGCATAGAAAGTGTTCAGCTCGTCTGCCAGAGTCACGTACGCGTTCATCATACCGGATGTTGGTGCTTTATAATCCGTTATTGTCCTTATTTCCTGCCACAGGCTCCTAGAGTCACTCTGTTGAAGTTGTGACTCTAGTTTTCTCCTGTAGCGCTGCTTCGCGTCTTTCACCGCCTTCCGGTTGGGAAACGTTTTAATAGTCTTTTTCTCCACGGTATCGTCCGCTAGTTTCCCAATGAATCCCACAACCGCTTCCGTAAACACGCTGACGTCATCATCGGAGCTGTTTCTGAACATGTCCCAGTCTGCGTTATCGAGTGCGTCCTGTAACACGGCCACCGATTGGTCCAGCCAGCGCGCGACCTCCCTCTGAACCGGAACTTCCTGTTTCAGCCTTTGTTTGTATTTTGGCATGAGGAAGATGGCGGCGTGGTCGGATTTGCCAAACGGAGGGCGAGATTGTGCCTTGTAGCCGTCCTTGACTGTAGTGTAACAGTGGTCCAGTGTCCTTTCGCCCCTGGTGGGGCAGGTGATGTGCTGATAAAGGTTCGGCGCTGCGCGTTTGAGGTTGGCACTGTTAAAGTCCCCCGCCACAATGAGCGCAGCGTCCCGGTGTTGTGTTTGTTGCTGTGTGAGTGCCTCATGCAGCTCGCATAAGGCAGTGTCCGTGTCAGCTTGTGGTGGAATATAAACGGCGCTAATTATGACCGATGAAAACTCCCGAGGTAGATAAAAAGGACGACACATGATGGACAGTAGTTCCAGATTTGGTGTGCAGGAGCGTGTGAGAGGAACAACGCTCGCGCTGTTGCACCAGCTGCTGTTCACAATTAAACACACGCCGCCTCGCCTTGACTTCCCCGAGTCCCGTGTCCTGTCCATGCGGTGAACCGAGAAGAACTCGGCCCGGCTGGATGGCGTGGTCCGGCACCGCTGGGTTCAGCCATGTCTCGGTGAAGCAGAGGAGATTGTAGTCCCGAATGTCTCTCTGGAACTTTATCCTGGCCCTGAGGTGACTGGACGTTGGCGAGCAGGATGCTAGGCAGAGGTGTGCGGTGTGCACAGGCTCTCAGCCTGTTCCTGACGCCGGCTCGTTTCCCTCGGGGCCGCCGCTTCGCGTCGCGTCCTTTGTTTTCCCTCAGGATCTCACTCGGCCAGCTCGGATCCGGGGTTAAAAACTTCGAATCGTGAGTACATTGTATACCAATAGAAACAAGAGTGTCTCTATCATAACTAATGTACTCCATGTTGGTAATTTTGCCGATTTACAAACACTGAAAACTAACTTAAAAAACAAAAACAAAGAAAAGGTGGTCGGAGCAGTCGTGACGGCAGCCGACCTCACCGGCGCCATCTTGGAGAACAATCACAACACAACTTACAGAACACAACTTACACTGTGCGCCGGATCCTCGACTTACGCCCTCGGGGCAGGGGCACCCAGTACCTGGTCGATTGGGAAGGTCTTGGGTCCCGGCCCGGTTCATTCTCGACCCCGAATTAATCCTGGACTACCGTCATCGGGTATCCTCCACCCCAGGACCGTCAGGAGCCGGTCCTGGACAGGGGGGTACTGTCATGCACACTCAATCGGCGACCGGCACTAGGACCCGAAAGTAAAGCGGTCGCGAATCAGGAAGTATAAGAGGAGTAAACAAACCACGATTCAGCGCTCAGTCATTGAGTTCAGTCCATGTCGGTTCTGGTTGTCCATCATCGATTCGTGAGTACTCACTTTATTTGTGTTTCGCTTTCTGATCTTGAGTGTGTGTTTATAGGACGCGGGTTAAATTTGTGTTTTTTCCCCTTGCTCCCCTTTTGTGAAAGTCCTTAGACTAAAACGCGTGGTTATCCTACCTACTCGCTTCCTTCCGCGTTTGGGTTCACCATCCACGCTACATTGGGCTAATCGCTAAAGCTAAGTCATCTTTAATCACTCTAACCTGCTGCACATCCTTCCCATCTCTATCTCTCTGCCTTGCCAACCTGTACAGATCCCCCTCTCCCTCCTTACTGTCTAGCCTAGCATACAAGTCCTTATATGCTCATATGTTAATTTCTTCATACTGGAAGAAATTTGTTACCAAATGCAGGAAAAAAAATTTATTTACAGTATTTTTAAAAAGGGACACTGTTTGGGGGAGTTGCAGCACTGTCTATATTTGAATGGCTAACAGACTGAGTTACACACACACACACACACACACACACACACACAGAGTAACATTTAACTAACCTGTTGGTGTAGTTGTATCTGTGGTTTTAGGTTGTTCTTCCTGATTTTTATCCTCAGAAGGTGACTTCACTTCAGTTTCTGACAAGATATTTAATTTTTACACATTAATTTTAAACTTTGAAAGTTGTTTAATTAGCCATTTAAAAAATATAAAATCTAATTTCCCAATCAGTGACAGTGAGAGAATCCTCTGCCTCAACATCAGTGAAACTATGAAGATGATTGTGGACTTCAGGGATCTGCAGGATGATGACCACGCCCTCATACATCAATGGTACGTTCCTCTGTGTGCACCTCACCCTCACCCATGACCTGAGCTGATCTGGTCCCTTCACACTAACACACTTGTAGTAACACCATGGGAACCCTTCCTGTCAGCAGGGGGCGCTACCTCTGGAGTTCTAGCTCTGTTCCTCTCCGGTTCTCAATTCCTTTAAACTTTACAGTCAATAACTATATAAACACTTTGTTATCATTCAGTAGTCTGTACACCAATCCTGTGTTTCTGACCTTTTGTTATTTTCTTTGATTGCTCTTTCAGATAATCGCTGCCTGGTTGTGTTGCTCGACTGTATGTCTTTTTGCCTTAAACTAAAGCATGTTAATTATTTTTATTAATATTTTTTATCCCACCACCCTTGAAGCTTCACCCTCCATCCAAACAACAATTCTGAAAGTCATGTGAGTTATTGAATCCATGCCCCCCAAAATGACTCAGGGCTGTAATTGGACAGTGACTTCATTTCAGTTAAACATGACCACACTGCATTAATGAAAATGTGTTTACAAGTGTTTGAACATCACAGTCTTCCTGTTTAATGTTCAGTATCAGCCAGTTGCTAACGTTCCTGGTTGTGTTCAGTCATTGCATGGTGTGATAAATGCGTGTGATTTCTGTGTGCTAACTTCACTAATCAACACTAATGTATATTTACCTGCAGCTTGTGAAGTTTCTGTCTCTACATCAGGGTTCTTCTGTGGTTCTGTAGCTTCATCGTTATTTACATTCTGCTGTTCTCCATCCACACCAGACGAGATCACTGATCCAGTTTCTGACAAAATTAAACTTCATCATTAACAATAATCATTTTATTCTCAACTTTACATTGGATGGAGTTTAGCTTGCTGTCAAACTTCAGTAAGGGGAGACGTGAAGAGAGGACAGGACACTGGAGGAGGAGCTGTTGGTGGTATTTTTACACTTTACATCAGAATTCTGTTCTATATCTGTTTACATAAACAAATAATAAATAGAACAGTTTATAAAGAGAAAGTTTAGATATTATCTGAGATGAAAAGATGATTAGATGATAAAGTGTTGATCAGGTGTGTGTATGAAGTGTATAGATGAGGAGATGTGACCAACCTACAACCACAGTGTGAGGAACTGTACCTGTAGATGAAGCGTCAGTCTGATCCTGATTCTCCACACGGATTTTATTCAGAGGTTCAGTTTCTGACTGAGTTCCTGCTGTTTTATATGTAAATAAAACTTCTGTTATTATCACTCATTTAGCTGGATTTTATTAATTCAGTGAATTTTACCCCAGCACCTACCTCCTGTGGTATTTGTGGTGGAGGCAGCGGGTGTGGGATTTGTGGTGGAGGCAGCGGGTGTGGTATTTGTGGTGGAGGCAGCGGGTGTGGTATTTGTGGTGGAGGCAGCGGGTGTGGTATTTGTGGTGGAGGCAGCGGGTTCGGGATTTGTGGTGGAGGCAGGGGGTTCAGTCTCTGAAATAGAGGATGTTTGTGTGAGATTAGAACTGGTGACAGTTGATATGAGGTGGATTCAGCAGGTTCTTCTGTAACTGTCACACACCAGACAGACCAGCCCAGCACCTCCAGACCCTAAACTCCACTCCAGGTTTTTTTCTTCCTGCAAGCTCACCTGCCACTCACGCACACCTGAACTCAATCAGGTAATCATCTCTAGGCTTTTTAAGCAGGCCGAGCGAACCATTCAGTTTAAACCAGCCTGTTATCGACCCTGCCTGTTTCTCGGACCCTCCCGGTACTTCTGTTACTGTCGGACTGATTTATGTGTATGACCTCGCATGCTCACAGGACTTCGGATTTTCCTCACGATTTGGATTCGTTCGCTCCCGCTGCTAGAATTCCCTGATATCGACCCCAGCCTGATCAATAGACGATTCTCCTGGTCACCACCTCTCCTTCTTCACCAAACCAAAAAACAAAAAAGCGCTTCCGCATTAGAGCGTCTTCGTGGACCGCAATAAGAACATTCGCGCTGATCGCCGACCTCCGCTTTCGATGAGGAAAACAAACCGCTTCCTTCCACCCTCCAGCCACTAAGCACACACCACTGAGTGTGAAAGAAATATTTGTTATTTTGAAAATGATGATAAAAAATATTCATAATTTTGTAAGTTTTATCCTGAATGGCAAATTTTTCATTCATAAATGTAGATCGTCAAAATCTCCTCCTTTATACAAGGTCTTCTCTAACGAACTCACTTTTTTAATGAAGTCTCTTAAAATTGTGAAAAATGTAAAGGCTACGTCTATTGTAAGTTATTACGAATCTGTATTTGGCGTCCTGTGAATGTCTTCCCTTTTGTTTTGTTTTTGTTCTTTAAACATCTTTGGAGCTTCTATTTTTTTATGCCTGTTTTTCTGTAATGTTGTTTACATGTTCTTTAATAAAAAAATATATATAATAATCAATGGGTTTTTCCCCCTACCTTTTTTTTATTTATTTCTTATTAGTTTGCTTATGTATATATTTTATTTACGTTTTGTTCTGTTCAGTGTGGATAATTAATTGTATAATTCAAGTTTTTACACCTGAATCTTATGTTATACCTTTTATTCTTGTAATACTGTAATGTTTTTTTTTATTAAAAATCCCATTCATTAAATTGTTTAATAAAGTCACTAAGCACACACAGTCACTGCTTCTCTCCCCTGCTCCTGCTGCGCATGTTTACCCAAGCCTCAGCCTATCCAATAAAGAACAAAGAAACACTATCTTTTACCAATTTCATCACTGTTCGTCTGCTTTTGGGTTCACCCCTGTTCAGCCATCTCGTAACCGCCCCTGACAGTAACTTCATTAATCTACATATTTGTCCTGTAAGGTGTCTTGTGTCTTTTATTGCTTCAGGTTTTATAGGTTTAGAGGTTTTCTAGAATGTTTCTCCAAATACAAAGCTAAAATTATAAAGTTATAATAATAAAAAAGTAAAATAAGGAGTATAAAATTTTGAGTGTTTAGCTGCTATAAAACACATTTACCTGTAGGTGGAGCTGTTGGTATTTTTGCACTTTGCTCAGGTGTTTGATCTATATCTATTTATATAAACACAGAACAAACAAAGTCTCAGTGAGACTTTAAAATTTTCTTAAGAGTAAAAGATGATTAGATGATAAAGTGTGCAAACTAGCTATGTGTGTGTGTGTGTGTGTGTGTGTACAGAAGTATAACAGTGCCAAAATTCTTTAAAGCAAAATAACATGTTAAATTACATGAACTGGACGAAAACTTGTTGCAATAAGAATGTTTGAATTTTTCTCTATTGTAATTTGACCTGAATGGAAAAATCCTTTAAGTGTTTACAATGTCTTCAAATTATTGACACTGCAGTTTATTGTGGTTGTATGTTTCAAATGCTAATGTAATTAAAAAATAACTGATTAAAATATTGACCTAAGAAATTGCTGTTTAAAAATACAATCTTTATTCCTCTTCTTTACCCTTCCTGCTCCTCCTGCAGTCTCTAGTTCTCAGGAAACGACTTGCAGATCAGAATGCAGAACTTCTAAGTCTCAGGCTCAGAATAAACTCTGTTATTCACTAAACCTCTCCTCCGCCATAATCATTACATTCAAAGTGAAGCCAGTGATCTTTCATTCACACACGAGTGATGGGTTTCCTTCCCCTGCACTCTGTAATGTACCGTCACCTTCTGTAACAAGATCAGGTTCATTCCTTCACCTTCTGTGGCAAATCTCTGTACATGAAGCAACCAGGAACAAATTCAGGAAGAGATCAAGCAGCATGGACTGAGTGAGTGACACCAGAGTACTGCAGACGTCTGTCTGACTCTATACCCAGACGGATCAAGACAAAGAATAAAGGACTTTCATCAATCTCATCTTAAAACTGTGTATAATATTGAAGTTAAATCACATGTTAAATATTAAGGCATAAACATTTCTAAAGATGAGATCAGGATGTAAAAACATAATGTCTGGGACAGATGGAATAAATGCAAAAATAGACCTGAGGTATGAATGTAGAGAGATTTAAACATTTTTGGTTTATTTAACTAACATGGAAAGTCTGTCTAGATTGTGTGGAATTGATTTCCTATAAAGATGTGATTTTACTGTTTCCAGACTACCAGTGAAATTATCTTCACTTCACCAACAGGTTTTGTTATATTGGAAATTATTATACAATCATATCTTTACCCAAACCTCAATATGGAACAATAGAGTTATTCTATTCAGATATAAATCTCATTCTTGATCGGTTTGAAAAAGGTGTTTGGTCCGTTCATCACTTAATGAATGAGGAAGGGAGCTTGTTCAGTGGTTTCTGTTCTAGATTCAGTTTACACTGTGAACAAGAGCAATTTGAACGCGTCTTAAAAGCCATTCCGAAAAGTTTCATAAACCTTTACCAAACAGCTTTACCAACATCTCAGATGGATCATGAGAACTTCCATCAGTTCTGTTTAATGGTAGCAACCTCAAAACAACGCTTCCCAACAAAATCACCGCTCTTGTTTTAATTCCATATTATATCCGACATGGTTATACTATACTGTAACAATATCTCACAACCTTATGATAAGCCAACTATTAAAATACTACAATCTATTGGCTTCCCAGTGACTCCTTAAGCAAAGGAAACCCACTTCAGTATATTTAATGGTATTTATCCGCCATCTGAGCTTTTAAGACACCGTTTAATTTTGAGCAAAATGTTTGTATTTTTTGTAAAGTTGACATTGAGACAACTGATCACTTTTCCTTTTCTTGTGTGTATTCTGGTATCTTTTGAGAAAATTTGGTTTGGATGGAGTCAAAGATCCAATCACTGGTCACTTTAGCTAAAAAACACATTATGTTTGGAATACTGCTGGATGATAAGAAGAATACGTTTTTCATTAATGTTATGTTTATTATGGACACAACTCTCATTCATAAATGCTAAACCTCATTTTTAATTTATTTTGAAAGATTTTATTTGTAACTATTTTTCATCTTTGGATCATATGAAAGGTAAAAATGGCAGGAAATTTGTTGGAATAATAAGAGATCTTGGTTTATTAGAAAAGAAAAAAGAGGCCCTTTGTATTTATATTTACTTATTTATTTTGTTTATTTATTTATTTTCTGTTTTATTGTGTTTTCTTTTTTTTTTTTACTTCTTTTGGAGAGTGTATTTTTCTTTATGTTTGATTAGTGTGTGCTCTGATTGACACGTGTTTATTAAAATTTGTTGATGCTATTATAAATGTATATTTTGTTTCATCTGTGTTAAATAAATAAACAAACTAATTAATTAATTGATTAATTAATAAAAATGACTTATTAATGTTATTTTTTGACGTATTAAATATTGACTTAATCTTTAAAGAACAATTTAGTTGTATAAAATAAATTATTCTTATTATCTTGATTGTCATGTTATAAAAAATTCAGAATGACATTAAACCATTAAACTGTTCACTGTTCACTGTACCAGTTGGTTGTGGTGGGGTTTGAACCTGGGACCTTCCAGACTACAGTCTAATGCTTTAACCACAGATCTACCCGTCCCCTACCTGAATGTTAATACCTGACTTTTGGCCGCCTGATTTTGTGATGTTGAAAAATAGTGATTACTGTATTTACTGTATAAACAGCAATTTGGTAAGGGGAATTATTTTGCATTTGAGTTTTAATTATTTAATTACATTTAATTTTTTTATATGTCATTTAAAATATACAACTACAATAAACTGCAGTACCAACAATTTCAAGCTTTTAAATGCTGTAACATTTTTATTGCAACATGTTTTTGTCCAGTTCACGTAATTCAACATGTTATTTAGCTTTGAGGAATTTTGCCACTGTTATACTTCCATAGTGTATGAAGTGTATAGATGAGGAGATGTGACCAACCTACAACCACAGCGTGAGGAACTGTACCTGTAGATGGAGCGTCAGTCTGATCCTGATTCTCCACACGGATTTTATTCAGAGGTTCAGTTTCTGACTGAGTTCCTGCTGTTTTATATGTAAATAAATCTTCTGTTATTATCACTCATTTAGCTGGATTTTATTAATTCAGTGAATTTTACCCCAGCACCTACCTCCTGTACTTTCTGTCCCTTTTCTCCTGGAGAGAATCAGACCTACAGCAGAGAGAAAACTCTCCTGTATTAGACAGCACAAAGACCTGATAAAGACCTGATAAAGACCTAATAAAGACCTGATAAAGACCTGATAAAGACCTGGTAAAGACCTGCTCCAGCACTCATCTTCCAGCTCTTCTCTCTTTTACTATCTACAGAGACTGTATAGTTACAGTGTGACAAGACTTCCTGTATAGTCTATTGGACTCCATCAGGGGCTCAGTGATGCTCCATCAGGACGGTGTACTGTTACACTTAATACTGTTCTCATCTACATACATGTGTCTGTCTTAAAGAGCAACTTCTAGTTATCATCTGTTTTGTTTCCTGACTCATATATTATTAAGTCAATGTTCATATCCCACCTTTTTTACGTAGCACACAATACACTGCAATTCCGACGACACACAGCACCAGAAGAATGGGAATGATGATGATGATGTATCCAGTCAACGACTCTGCACACATAGACATCAACACAAAATAATCATCAGTCTTTTCTTCAGTTCCACCATGTACACATATCCTTACATATGGAAATGGTTTATTTCAGTAATAATTACCTGTGTCACGTGCAGGGACGTGTAACATTATTCTGTCTTCTTTTCTCTCCTGATCAGACAAACCCACAGAGCAGGAGATCCACTCAGACTCAGAGGGAGACACAATCAGCCACGAGCTCACATCTACAGTCCCTACAGAGTCTGAGGATAATAAAAAGTGCTTTGTTGTTTCTGTTTTCGGATCTTTAATGTAAGTGTAGATGAGTAGATCTTACTGTTGGTGAACTTGTCGTTACTGAGATGTTTCAGATCTCTCCCATCTTTATCTGTCCAGGTGATTGACGGCTCAGGAACCCAACCATGTGACTGACAGCTAACATTCACCTTCCCTTCTCCTGCTTCACATATGGAGAGGACAGGAGTGGATCCCACCACTGAGAGAGAGAGAGAGAGAAAGAGAGAGAGAGAGAGAATTAAACAGACAGAGACACCATGAACATTTAATTTTTAAAATAAATTGATGCACTAAGTGTTACCTCTCAGTCTGAGGGACACTGTGGCCTTATCGAACCAGATATCACTTTTCACATAACACACATAGTCTCCTCTATCTGTTAGCATCAGGTTCTCCAGTTTCACAGAGACGTCTCCTTTCTCCAGATCTCCTAACAGGAACACTCTGCCCTGGTACTGAACATCTACAGGACTCTTCTGGATCTCTGTGTCTCTGTAGAACAGAGCCGGGGTGTCATACATATTGGGACGGTACCAGCGCACTTCCATGGGTCGAACATCCATATTGCTGGTGACAGCACAGGGCAGAGACACAGAGGAACCAAGGAGCCCTGAGACTGGAGACTCAACCTTCAGTGAAAAATATTCTGGAGGAGAGATTAAAAATCACTGCTTATGAACTTTATAACAGTTAATAGACTTTATGTGAGTATTTGTTAAAAGTAGGTATAGTCTAAATGCCTTGTTTTAGTATCTTTATGGCAACCTTTAATGAGTAATGAATAATCAGACTGACCAGAAGAAGCCTGATGACTGAGAGACGGGAATAGAAACAGTAAAACCCATCTCAGTGGTCGAGCTGTAAAGAGAAGAAGACAGAAACACATTTTATGTGTAAAATAAGACATTGGACCTCTGATATTATTTATGTTAGTGATAGCCTTTCGATTTCTCCTGTTGAGGGGTCGCCACACCAGACCGTCCGATCCGCACAACAACTTGGCACAGGTTTCATCCCGGATGCCCTTTCTCACACAACCCTCCCGTTTTATCTGGGCTTGGGACCGGCACTGCATCCAGTTTATTAGATTTATCAGTTACAGTGCACATCAATGTATATCAGTGGCCAAAATGCAGTATTAGTGCTGATTTTATTCATTATTTATTATAGAGAAAGTAGCTTCTTTGGCGTGTGCCAGTTTAAGCAACATGGAAATGACCAATCTTACTTCACTTGAAGTATCTTACTTTAAGTTTCTAACTTCAGCCGTTTTGGAGATATATGATATATATGCAATATGATATATGTGCCCCAAAAATGTCTATTTGCTCTACCACTGTCTCGCTTCAAACAATAATCATTTAAAATACAAATTATTCAAATTTCTTTATGATTATTGATACTCAAATTGGTGTAAATTTCTAAAAGCACATGACCTGTAAAAAATGTTGCTTAAATAGTTTTTTTTTTGTAAATGCTTAAAAAGCAAAACATCTGTAGTGTCCGTAACCATGTCACATCCATGTTGCTTAAATAATTTAAATTAGTATTAATATTGTAATATAGTATTAGTATTAATTAATATCTTAATAATTTAGGGTTTAAAAAATAATAAACTTTTTCAGGTTCACGTCTTTTTTAAATGTGAAATCTAAAATGGTACCGCCTAAATGACAAATTTAAAATTGTGTGTAACAAAATGTGTAACAACGTGTGTTAAAACAAGGAGAAAAAATAAAAATAAAGTTACTATAGCAAAGACAATGTGCTGTATAAACAAAACCCAGACCAGCTGATCCTGTGTACACACACACACACACACATCTTTACCAGACGATAATGAATATTAATGACTATAAATGAATATAAATGTGAAATCTAAAATGGTCAAGTACCACCTTAATGACAAATTTAAAATTATATGTGTAACAATGTGTGTTAAAATGAGGGGAAAAAATAAAATAAAGTTACTATAGCAAAGACAATGTGCTGTATAAACACACACACATCTTTACCAGACGATAATGAATATTAATGACTATTATTAACACCATAAATTAACAAAACTATAATAAGAACTATACAAAAGACAAAAAGACACCATAAGGTGCACGTGCAGGACACAATGTCCATACTACAATACTCTGTTACAGTGAGTAATGTTAGTGGAAGTGAATTCTCCAGGAGATGAGAAACAGTAAACATAGACAGAAGTGAGACTTTCTCTGTTCTGTGTTACACTTTAATATAAAGTCGTTATTCTCTTTAAACACACTTCTATATTTGTATAAATATCTTCTGTGTATCTGATCAGTAATAAACTGCACGTGACAGAGTTTAACCGTCAGTTCTGCCTCGAGCGCCTGATTACCGTAAAACCCCAAATACACGACTGCGGTAAAGCCAGCCGCGGTTCAGAAAAACACGGTCAAGACAGCCAGTGTGCGCGCATATTACAGTGATTACGGTAGTTTCAGGACCACAACAGAGAGAACGCGCTTTTAGAGATTTACTTGAGAAGCCCAGCGCGACTGTGATGTGATATAAAGAGGCGTCATGTTTCCAAACTGGTGTTTTGCATTTTTTGTTTTCCTTATTGTTTATAGTTGCGATGTCTTTGACACTTTGAATAATGTTTTCTGCATATTTCTTCTTCTACAGTCAGTGTAAATGTAGTTGTGTTTACAGATAAATAATATGCAAATGGAAGGCAAAATCAATTATATACTCATTTTAAATCCCTCAGTTGTGTATTCATTTGTCACTGTTCTATAATGTCTGTTATTTTTGAGTGCATTCATTAGGTGTAATGTCTGCAATGAAAGTAAATAGCAAAATAAGTTTACAATAGGTTTAAAAGTCTGAATCAGAAATCAATAATTATCATAAAGATGATATCCAGAATAATGACATTATTACACTTCAGAGGCCTATACAGACGTCATTTCTAATAAGTTGAAAAAAATAATGGCCAATTCTCATAGGAGCGTCCCATACTATATACACACCTCATATGAAACTATTTTACTGCAGCATTTTTGAGATATGGGGCATTATTACATTTTAAAGGGGTTTAATGACCCCATTTCTAATAAGTAGAGAAAAACAACCACCAGTTCTTATTCGGGACTCCCACACTATATACACACATTATCTCAAACTATTTCACTGCAGCATTTTATAAATATATTATTACCCTTAAAATGCCTATGAAAACCATATTTCTAAAAGTTTCCCTGGGCTTTGCCTACACATACTAGTATTCTTTATAATTAATTTTAAATGGAAGCCCTTTGTAACAAAAAAGGAAGATTGATGGCTGAATTTCCCCCAATGTATTACACTTTATTTTAGGGGCTAAAAGTTTAACACAGTGAGCATAAACAAATGCCCACAAACCTGAATAAACTGGACCAACCTGTAAAAAAGACGAGTGGTCCAAAATTCATCCAGAGCAACGTGAGAGACTGATAAAGTCACAAAGAACCAGAAAACAGACTAAAACAGTCTATGAATCCTGACAGATATGTCATGTGATGATATTTATCTGAGGATTTATTATCCAAATGTTAAGACTTGCCAAGGACCAGATATTTTTTTATTATGTCCTGATACAGAAAACCATGGAATTCAGTAAGGTGTCCTAACTTGATCACATGACTGTATATTGAACACAGTAAATTCACTCCTGATTTATGTCTTGTTCCAGATTAAAGAAGGTTACAGTAAAAGTACTTTATAAACACAGATTCTGTATTTTGAAAAATACATATTTATTATATTTATATAATATGTATTATATTCATTTATCATTCATATACTAATATGACAGCATTAACAATAATATATTGTTATGCTTTATTTATGAACTGAGAATTACTATTAAACCAAATTAATAGAAATAAATACATGTAAAGGAACCATTTAATATATTTACATTTACATTTAGGCATTTGGCAGACGCTCTTATCCAGAGCGACTTACAAAAAGTGCTTTAATGTTTACAACATTGGATACATACTTACACTGGGTTAACTAGGTTAATAACTAAGTAATATATATATAATATATATAAAGCTTTTAAAATCACCACGCTTACTGGAGACACAAAACTGAACTGGCTTGAGGTGAATTACAGCACAATAGTGTTTTTTAGAGTTGCTTTAAAGGTAAATTTGAATTTAAGTTGATAAAGTTTGAATCACTGATTTTTCATTGTTGTGAAGCTGTACTAAATGCTATATAAATAAGGTAATGACTCTAATAAAGTTATTGTTTTTCCTCAGGGGGCTGTAAAGAAAACAGACACTTTACCTACCAAACATAGGATTAAAACAAAGTACATGAACTATGGACCATGCTGGCAAGGAAAAGACCCCTCCAAAAAAATTAAATGTGCAAGGCTGCAGACACCACCGATGGTTCCAAAAGGCTGCAGAACTGGTGCTATTCTGCATCCACATTACTGGCTTAGTAGTGAAAAGATTGATTTTGCATCTTTCTTGCTTGCAACCAAGTGCCCACACATGGACGTATTTTAGTCAACACTGTTATTCAGTGCCTTACACAATGGAGGGATTGTGGGTACTCCGAGTGGCACATTCATACAAATTGTACATACTGGAGGTAACCACTGGCTGACTGTAAGCAACCAGTTTTGTGAGAGCAATCAGATTTGTGTATATGACAGTCTCTCTATAGTTCTGGATGAAAAAGACAAACAAATTTTGTCATGGTTGATCAGGCCAGTGGATGACAAATTCATGATCATTTATCCTGCTGTCCAACAGCAGTTCAACTCCAGCAACTGTGGTTTGTTCCCAGTTGCATTTGCGTTTGTATTGAGTCACAACCTCAAGCCTGAAAACTGCCAGTTCCGTAAGGGACGATTGAGGACTGAACTTCTAACATCTTTCAGGTGTGGCAGAGTATGTTTCAAATTTAAGCCACAACATAGCATTGAAGCACTGAGAGAAACATCTGTGGATGTGCACTGTGTATGCAGGACAGCTCACTGCAGGGAACTGATGGTGGAATGCTCATTGTGCAGGAGATGGTATCATCCCAACTGTGTGCAGATACCACAAAATGCCATTACTAAGGATGATGAGTGGTACTGCCCCAAATGTAAGCGACAAAATATAAACCATACATTGTATGTTTGGTTTGTAGTGAGTAGTGAAGTGGCAATATAGAATGCTACATTACTCAGGACTGGACCGATTAAGCAAAGTTGTGAAGTAGCTAAATATTCCAGTAACATTATTTCCCTAGCTAGTGTTTATTTATTTTACTTTATTTATGTTATATACATTTTTGGGCCATGTTTCAAGGCCATGTGGCTTTAGTAATTAAAGTATTGTTACGTTTGTGTGCGTTCTAATAATTACTGTTTATTGTTAATAAAAAAACACATGCTCTTACTGCATTACTTACAATAAATGTGAAATTTATTTTTGATGTTCCTGATGAATGTGAATTTTCTTTAATATTATTTATCTTTTTTACATATTCTCTAAGTTGTTACCTATGCTGAGAAGGCACACTAATCTTAAGATTCTGTGTTAAAATCCTATAGTCATCCTGTAATAAAATCAAATATTCATCATTGTCATGGATGGTTAAAGGCCAAAACATTTTTTTTTATTTGCCCTCTCTTTCAAAGCAGACGTTAAACCTTATTATAGAAAACATTCATTGAAGAATAACTGTTACTTTTGAACAGTAAAACAAATTAAAAATCAATTCTGGTATTTTGAAAGACTAAATACGTTATTTTGTCTGTTTTCTACGAATTCTGCTGTAACTCATCTACATAAAACAATTATTTGAAAGGTGAATATTTAAGAAAAATTTTGTAACAGACAACCGTCAAAGTCACCAATAAATAACACGAATATTAAAGCAGAAATGCAAATAAATAAGCAAGTAAAAATTCACGAGCATTTTGTATTATCCCTCAGTCCTGGGCGTCTAAATGAAAAGCGCTCTGAAAGCGCGTTCTCTCTGTGGTGTTCCTGAAACTACCGTAATCACTGTAATAAATAAAATCAATCGCGGCTGGCTTGACCGTGTTTTTCTGAACCGTGGCTGGCTTTACCACAGTAACACACGCGCAGTGGGGTTTATTATTTGTTTGTTTGCTTTCTAGTGAAATTTTCACCAACACCATTAAGATCACGATCCTGAACACGACAACAGGGAAGCTGGAATGGGTGGAGAAAAGTGTCAGGTGTGTTGAGAATGAAAGGAAAGGTGTAGAGGACAGTGGTGAGACCAGCGATGCTCTACGGCTTAGAGACAGTGGCACTGAAGAAAAGACAGGAGGTAGAGTTGGAGGTAGCAGAGATGAAGATGTTGAGGTTCTCTTTGGAAGTGATGAGGACGGATAGGATCAAGAATGAGTTCATCAGAGGGACAACCCATGTTAGATGTTTTGGAGATAAAGTCAGAGAGGCCAGATTGAGGTGGTTTGGACATGTTCAGAGGAGAGATGGTGAATATATCGGTAGAAGGATGCTGAGGTTGGAACTGCCAGGCAGGAGGTCTAGAGGAAGACCAAAGAGGAGATTTATGGATGCAGTGAGAGAGGACATGAAGTTAGTTGGTGTGAGAGAAGAGGATGCAGAGGATAGGCTTAGATGGAGGGAGATGATTTGCTATGGCGACCCCTGAAAGGGAACAGCCGAAAGACAAATAAGAATTAACTTAGTTACTACAGCTGCGTCCAACATAATTTAATACTGTTAACATAAATGAATAGCGTTGGTACAACACATTTTTCAGTTGTAAATTAATTTGATCCAACTCAAGTAAATTTAAATTTCAAGACCTGGTCAACAGAATTCTGTGAAGGAAGGAAGCACAAGACAAACGGGATAAAATGGAGATTTTTATTTTACACCAGCAGCAACTTACAAATGAGGTCTCAATTTGAAAAGATGAAGAAAAAAAACACCATAAAACACTACAAATAAGTATTAATCATAGAAAAACAATTAAACACCAACAGAAGCGTTTTGTACATTATAACTGTACGTTATGACTTTTAAATATGACCGTTAGAGACGGTTGGTCAGGAAACTCCTGAAGTCAGATGCAGACAGGACACTTTCACTCACAAACTCCTGTGGAAAAATACAGAGATAGATTCAATTAAAATTCATGATACTTAATTTAGCAAATGAACAATATTTATACTTTGTTCCTCTCGCTTCACAACTCACGAGAACAGACCGAAACCAGAACCGAACCGCAGATTAAGCACGCGCATATAACCGTCGGTATTTTAAGTGTGATTAAAAATACAAGAAATAGCTTAAACCAAAATAACGTGACTAAACATCGCTAAACAGCAGGTGACATTTATGTTCAGTATTTCGTTTTTATTTAGAAAGATGGGAATTAATTCCTGCTTACCTTTTCCACACGCGCGCCAAACGTTTCTTCTCAACACGCTGTGTTCTCTTCTCGCGATGTTTGAGAAATCTGATATTTCCGGTTTTCATAGTGAGAAGATCTCTTTGGTTTATCTCAACATGATTGAATCTAATACATGTTAAGTTGTTGAATTTCATGTAAATACAACATCATTTATTCATGTTCATCTTGGAAACATGAAATTATTATGTACAAAACACATATTACATTTTATTACATGTAACAGGTAGACGGGTTCAGGAGTGTCTGTTGTGCTGAATGAGTTGTGTAATAAAGCGACATGACTTATCTGCAGTCCCACCTCACCTTTCACACACAACACAGGAGAGAATAAACAGCACTAAAGCATTCTCTTACCTGAAATCATGGCAGTAGGGAACACTGTGTGTCAGAAAGATTCACATCAACCAGGAAGAACTCAATCATCTGGAAAGTGTCCATTAAACTCCTACAGATCATCTACACTCACTGGACTTTCAGTTTCACAAGCAGGTGTAGAATTACAGTCAGTCACCTTCAGGGAGGATCCAAGGGCCAGGTGGCACTTTATATTTAATAATAATAATCATAATAATAAAGAAAGAAAGAAAGAAAGAAAGAATATGTTTCAGTTTATTTAAAGATCTTTATGGAAACTTACATAAATTCCTTCTCTTAATTTATTATGATTTATTAATGTGTAGTTTGCTGATGTGCTATAAAATGTTTAATATAAAGTAGATTTAAATGATATAATTTTGCATAAAACATGACTTTTTAAATGATAATGTTCTTTTGTTACAGTGATTTACTCCACTGCTGATGTTGAGTTCTGAGCTCTGATTGGTCAGAAGGTGTTGATTAGTGTGTAAGGTCTGATATGGAGTTTATTTTACACAATATAAAGGCTTTTGTGTTTACATTTTAAATATAAATATTTCACTTTGTGCTTGTATATTATTAAAACATTTATTCTTGCATGTTTATAATCCAGTTGTGTTTATTACTGTTTAAACAGCAGGTGGCAGTCTTTAACTGTTTTAGTGTTGTGGTGATTTATTGTGTTATTTTGAGTCTCTTCCAAAAATACCAGTTGTTGAGTCATGTGACCTGTTCCTGACCACAGTCCTAAATGTATATCAGCCAGAAACAGATCTTATAATTATGTGAGAAAACAGTCATTTAAAACATGTGAGAATGGTGGTGTAGTGGTTAGCACTGTTGGCCCCCCAGATAGCACACACACACATCGCGGAGACGTCTATGCGAAGTCGTCTTTTTCATCTGGCAGATGTCTGGCAGAGGGCGTTTGTGCCCGATGTTAGAACGACGCTTAGCCTACATATTTAAGACGTAAATGAATTAAAACGACCCTGATCCGCTCTTTAGACGATGTTAATCAGGTGTTCATACATCTGCCAAAGGTCTGATTCATGTCAGATAGACGTCATTTTATTAAAACTACCCCCTCCCATTATTTTAGTTAAAAACCCTCGGTTAATTATGATTAACTATGGTCAACAGAATTTTGTGAAGGAAGGAAGCATAAGAGGTTTTAATTTTATATTTAATAAAAACACTGTTTTACACCAGCAGCAACTTACAAATGAGGTCTCAATTTGAAAAGATGTACAAAACATAAAACACCACAAATAAGTATTAATCATAGAAAAAAATTAAACACCAACAAAAACGTTTTGTACTTTATGACTGTACGGTATGACTTTAAAATATGACCGTTAGATACGAGGCTGAAGTTAGCTCCTTATTCGCCTCGTTACTAACGGGAGTGTTTACATTGGCGAAAGCTGCGCAGTTTATCCATAAAACGTTATTTTGGTGGCTTAAACCATTCTGGCCAGGCAAATATGAACTATACAATACACAACTGGTACCGAATTATATAGTGAAAGTGAAATTGTCCTGGCACAGATTGATTTTACACTTTAAAAATTAAATGGAAATATGTCATTCTATTATGCACAATAGTGTGAATAAGAAGACAGATGTCTTGATTTTATTTGACTATTTTATTTAATTAAATTTTATTTACTTATTTCAAATTACTATAAGAAAGCGAAATAATTAAACACTGAAGTAGATTACTTGCAATTGAATTACCACTAAAATACAACCCCTGGCAACAAATATGGAATCGCCACTCTTGTCGGATGTACATTCAGTTAATTTACTTTAAAACAAAAAATCCAAAATCACCGATGTGACACGAAGTTATTTTACTTTGTTGGCCCTCCTCTGGTTATATTGACAACATACAGTACATTCTTTTGAGACATAGACCTTTTTTTAATGAAAAACAATATTATTCATCAATCAGGTTTCAACATTCTCACATTGCAGTTGACAGATCAGCTTTGCAGCTTTCCATTTTTTTTTATTAATTTCCACCATTAATTTTCAGTTGGAATGAGATCTGGACTGTTTACTGGCCATTAGAGATGTGTCGGTCACAAACGAACCGGACCTTTAAGTCGGCTCTTTTTAGTGAATGATCTAGAGAGCTGCCTCGTGGTCAAGAGCCGTTTTATTGTATGCTTTAAAAAAAATTTTTAAATAAAAAGTAGAAATATATAATGATATTCACCGGATTGTGGCTGAATGACGTGCGTACCATGCAACCAATCACGTGATTAGTCATGCATGGATCAAGTTAATTAAGCGCAGAGAGGGGCAGGGCTATATTTTTTTATATTTCTTATGTTATTTATATGTTATTGAAAGACAAAGGCATGTTTCCTCTTTTTGATGGCTCCTGCTGAATGCTGCCTGATGGTTCAGTGTAAATAAAAGAGCTGAGTGTCCAACACCTCAGTGTACACATGTGCATTTACAGTAGAGGTAATGACTGCCATCTGCCCTGCTCCTTTATCGGACATGCGACCCAATATCACCAACAACTGTGGAAATGTTTTTTTAGGCTGTCATGTTTATATGTTTCACTGATGTGGCACCAAACAAAAGTTCCAGTATCATCTTCTTGGGCAATGCAGATTTAGGATTCATTACTGCAAACCTTATTCATCCAATTATCACCAGTCCATGTCTGCTTCCACTGTAACTTTGTTTTCTTCTGCTCACGTGTTAATGATGCTTTACGTTCGGCTTTTCTCTACGTCTTTCCCATTTCCTTCAGCCGAATTCTTACAGTTCAGTCACAAACATTGACTCCTGTTTCTGTCCCTTTGTTTTTATTTCTTTAGTAGTGCATTTTCTATTTTAATGGCATATTGCTGTAAGGTTTCTGTCCTGACGCTTTGGCATCATCCTTGGTCTACCAGTATGTTAGCCTTTTACAACCTTACCATTATGCTCCATATTTTACACACAGCTGACTGGGAACAACCAAAATCTTTATAAGTTTTATAATCCTTTACATTGTTTCAATTGACATCTCCCTTTGTTAAGGCCATGTTTCCAGTCAATCAAACAGGTAAAACAGTAAGGTCTGCACACGCTCTTTTAACTGCTGCCTAATTTGCAGAATTAGACTTGTGCTGTTGTTTGTTTAAGAATTGCAAATTACAAAGTGATTCCATAATTCTTTTCTTATTATTGAGTGATTCCATAATTTTTTTCCTTCTTTTATTTAAAAAAAAAAAATGTGCCATTAATTGTATCACTTTCCCTTAATTTCTTTAGGTATGTTTTACAAAGCCAGAATGTTCAGCTGTTAAATATAATAGTTGTGTCATGTCTGTGATTTATATTTCTTGCAATGTAAAACAACTAAATTAACATTTTCCAAGAGTGGTGATTCCATATTTTTTGCCAGAGGTTGTACACTTAAAAGTCTAACTTCTTAATACCAGTAACGTGAGTAGTTGTAATATCGTTAGGTCCAACGGCTATAAACAAATAGTCTAATTGTCATTTTTCATTATTGTAAATTGTTCAACTCATACATTATTTGTTATATTTGCTCTGTTATTCGTATTAAGCTTCAAACATGAATAAACAAATAATTTTTAATTTGTGTCATTGCCCAAGAGATTAGAAAGTTTGTTATATAGATACACCTCTCCCGACATAAAACAATTCTTCCAAACGTTCTTTAATGTGTGACTTTTTTTGCAAGGAAAAACATTCTCGCAGAGGTGGATACACACACACACACACACACACAGGGCCGCCGCTCCCATAACGCACATTACGCACTGTGCGTAGGGCACCCAAAAAAAACCAGACTAAAATCACCTTAATCATAATAATCCCCAAAATATGAACTATGTTAATAGATGTAAGCAATACAAAACTACTATATTTATACTTCGTATGGTGGGAACGCCTTTAAAAACCCCTTGTTGCTTGTCATATAATATAAAACGAAATATATTAGGTATAGAAAAAGGAAAAAGAAGAGACAGTAAGATGATGCGCACGAGGTGGGGGAGGGTGAACCACCCACAAATATCTAGCAGCGTTTCTGCATACACATATAGCAATTTGTGTGTAAAGCAATTTGTACAAAACTGAGAAGCAGGTCCAGGGTTTGTCATATGAGTGATATTACATTTACATAGTACACGTTTTAACTATTTGATAATTTTTAAATAAACTATATGGTTGGGAATTTTTATAATAATAATTACAAATAATTTTTGGGGGAAAATAATAGGGGAATGATTTTTTCCAAGCTGAGTCAATTTATTCTGAAGTTTCACTAAACTTGCTTTTTGAAAAAACCCTGATCACCCTAACGTATGTCCTTTTTAAAACAGGGCCAGCAACAAAGCACCGCTGGCCTATGTGTCTGTGTTCCATTTAAACGTAAAATTTAGTTTAGTCAAGTCAAGTCAAATTTATTTATAGAGCACAGGTTTAACACAACCGTAGTTAATCCAAAGTGCTTTACAATAGAAATAAACAGCAAAAAAATAATAAAAAAATAAAAGAATAAAAGAAAAAAAATAATAATAAAATAAAACAAATATAAAAGGAATTAAAAAGAAAATTCACAAAACACAAATTTTTTATGCAAAATACATGCACAACATCACCCAAACGCTAATGAGTAAAAATGTGTCTTTAAGCTTGATTTAAAAACGTCCAATGATGTAGAAGCTCTGATATGTAGTGGTAAACTGTTCCAGAGTTTTGGGGCAACTACTGAAAAGGCCCGATCACCCTTCGTTTTATAACATGAACGGTTTAACTATGTACTATTCTAAACCTTCAACATATGTGGTATAATAAGAAAAAATTATTTAAATATACATTCTTCTTCTTTTTTATGAGCATTATTACTACAACTACTACTACTAAATCTACTAATACTAAACGAGAACACATGCGCAAATGCTCGTGTGCAAATCTTCCGATGTCATCGCCAAACAGAGGTTTAATCCTGCTTTTAAAACAGCCAGAAAGCATTCAAGGAGTTGGTATGTACGCTTGTCAAAAGAACCATAAAGACTGGAAAGTGTAAGGAGAAGTCGAATTATGTTACGTTCCATAACGTGCCTTTTTGTGTGTTAAGCGAAGTTTTATAATGCCCTGGAAATATTTTAAAAATCAGACTGAAGCTGAGGAAAAAATTATCAGTCAATTAAAAAAAAAATTTATTGTTGGATTCTGAGGGCTACAGAAGACTGATCTCAGTCTGGGGTAGAATTGCTCAAGAGGTATATAAAAAATATACACTATACGTTTGAGAAAGTGGCTCTATGAGATTTGGCACGGCGACAGACGGCATTTAAAGACGAGAGCAAAAGAAACAATCTTTCCCGTAGAAAAGGATTGCAAAGAATATTGTCCCACTAGTGGGCGTTTTGACTATGAGGATAAAGAGCAAGTTTTTTGTGTTTGCAAAGCAAGAAATGACCCAAGTGAGCCATATGCTCAGTGTGACGGCTAGTTTCATCTTGTATGTGTAGGATATGAGAGCATAGAGGATATCAGAATAATGTCCCCATGGTACTGTCCAGAATGTTTAGCTAATCAAAAAAAGAAAATGAATACTTTTGAAAAAAGACAAAGTTGACATTTCTGATATATGCAGACATATAGGACATGGTGATAAAAAGGATCTTAAAGATGACAGTGATGAAAATAATGATGAAAGCAACAATGATGATGATGATGATGACGAGGAGGTCAACAGGAGACCACACCAAAATGCCCCCCAAAATTTACAATTTCCATCCCTAGAACCGAATGGGATTAAGCCAGATAAAAAACACAGTTATGAGGTACTGAAGGATGGATGGACAAATCTGATGGCCAGTAAAATTTCAGAAGTAAACAAGTATTGTGTTTTGTCTTTCAAGTATAACAGAGTTAAACATTCCCTTTCAAGAAAAAAAAGTTTGTATTTACTGGCGAGGAAAAGCAGAATGTAAATCCCCAGGATGTACAAAATATGTACTTATCATACATAAAAGGCCCAAAAAGAATAATTGTGGAGTAACAGTAAGTGTACAGGTGCAGGGAAGTATTCACCACCCTCAAGGAGAGCACCACAGGAGACACTCAAAGTATCAAGAACAGGAGGCATTAAAATCAGAACTTTGTGAATTTTCACCAATGCATTTAGTCAGGTATACCATCAATTTCTGTGCTTCAAAGAATTTCAAGTGAGAAAAAACTAGCAAATCGCTGTAATACAAACCAATACATGGAGTGCATTGAGATTCAAAGTGGTCAAGATGTAGCTAAACCTCCAGCAATCACAAAGCATAGCACTTAGTAAAGCATAGCAATTTGTAAGTGTTTCACCTTTTATAGTCCACATGTACACTGATGCACAACTCCATCTTCTGAGAGAACTACAAAACTCTAAAAGATGCCTGCTTTACCTTGATGCCACAGGATCAGTTGTGTCAAGACCACCTAATTGTCAGAATAATGTTCTCTATTATACAATGTGCATTTTGTTACAATCAACGAAAAATACAGTTCCAGTTGCAGAGATGCTTAGCTCTGACCAAAGCACTCTAACAATTTACAACTGGATAGCATGTCTAGGGCGAGAGTTCTCCCGTGCATCTAGAACTCAGCTGCAACCCCAAAAGGTTGAGACTGGTTTTAGGTGGGCCATGATCTATGCAGTCAACCAAGCATTTAATAAGTGTAACATTCAGGACTACTTTAAGAAGTGTCTTCAAAGACAAAGAAATCTACCAAAAAGCTGTTTTTGTACTCCTTCGGATTGCTTCTAAATGCAGATTTGCTTGATAAAATAAAATCAGTTCTTCACATGATTGTTGATGTTTTTTTGGCCAAAAAGGTGACAGAACTGTACAAGAAAAATGTTGGTGCCCTCCAGAATGTTATTGCAAGACAGTCAGACAGTATCTTTTACTTCTGAGCAAGACAATTCCACTAGTAAAGAGCCATGTGATGAAGAGGAACTTGGAGTACAGAAAAGCTCCCCATTTGTTAAAGTACTGGCCAACATTTTCGATTATCCTAATAAGAAAAAACCCAGGGAAGAAGAAGATGGAAATGGATGTGCTGCAAATGCAAATTACTGCCCTGAACTCATAAATTTGCTGGTGCGCTACACAGGTACTATACCCCTGGGATTGGGATAATATTGGGATTCCTTTGGAACAGAAGAGGACTTCATCGCCTGCCGCCTTGAATACCTCCTAACAACACAATGGGAGACAACTTGCTCGTCTCAGACATGTCCAGTGTCAAAACTGCAGAGAAAATCAAATGTTGTAGAGCTTGTGTAAGTACATTTTTATTTCAGATATTTTATACAATTAAAATTGATTTAAAGAAATAGTTTTGCCAAAAAAAGATTGATATTCTGTTTTGACAATTATTTAAAAAATGGAAACATTAACATGAAATTTAATGAATATATAATATTTTATCTACCTAGCTGCGATGATTTTACTAAACTTCAGAGTTCTGTGGATGCTTGGGCTGCTGAATCCCTAACAGAGTGCAGATGGAAAGGGTAAGATGAATCTCTCCTAATACTGTAATGTAATTGAAATACATAAGTAAAATATTTTGCTTCCAAAAGCATTACTATTAACATTAAGCCATAATTGACAATGAACTTGATGTATTCTGTATAAATACATTTTACAGAGAAAAGGAGGAGTTATGTAGGGGCATGAGAAAAACAGATTCAACGCACTTCACTCATGGCCTGCCTTGCTTTTTGGTAGCATCCATGACAAGTACAGTGTGGCCAGTCGTGAATAGCTGACACTCGGTGACAGCCAATGAGATTGAAGCATTTTTGCGGCTTTCCACGTCAGTCTCCCCCTTTCTCACATTATCATTTCTGTCTTTTCCCATCTATGTCTTTTCATCTCATTGAATGTATAGTCCTGAAATTCTCTCCATTTTATCTCCTTCTCCATGCCCAGATCCTTCCTTCTCCATAATTCTACAGATTCTTGTACAAAGAAAATACCTTTCAGTAATCTGCTTCCCTGCCATTCCAGTGTAACCCGTGTGTATGGGATGAGAAGGAGAGATTTAATTGAAGATTTAGTTTGGGAAAATCATTCGTGGTCCCAGCGCAGGAGGACTTTTGGTTCGACAGCTCTTTCAGGTCCTGATGCCTGGACCTTCTCTGGCAGTCGATGTCGAAACATGGAAAAATAATAATGAAATAAAGACTACATAGGCATGCACATTTCATAATAGACATACTGATCAGTTATTAATTTAAAATACATGGATTCAAATTTGTTTTGTGCAAAATATTTTGCTTAATTAAGCATCACAAGCAAGCATAGTTTTTATAACATGTTATATAAATGCTCAGTGGAGAACAAGGATTATAAAGATTAAATATCAGTACAGGTACTTTTACTGTGTGTACTATCTAATTCTAACTGTCTAGGTTTCCTTTTATAGAACAAACACACATTATCTGTAATGTAAAAATTTAGCGTTTTCCGTGTTTATATAGCGTTTTTTATAGTTTTCCGACTACCTACACAGTTTGCAACTAGACAATCACCTTAATGCATTGTTTATTATAAACGGGCAATTAGGGATTATATAGAGATGGATGTACACAGAGAAGAAGCCATAACCATGTTCTATGAGAGTATAAGTTAACTTACACTCCGCATTCATTGTGATTATTAGAAAAGGCGATCTGCAAAGAGTCATAGTAAAAGGAATCACACTTACCGAGCCTGGTGAAGATGAAGCAGGAACACGAAGCGTTAGTACAGATCCGATTTTTAGGAGCAGCTTCCTAGTAAAACCTGCTTTATATTGACCCGCGTTTATAAAGCAGTCTGGTGAAAAATTGATTATCGCAAACATGAACGCATTTAGGTAAATCAGCGGGGACGTTAGCTTTAAAAACTAAATTCAGCCACTGCGTCCTCAGTGGCTCAGATACCTAACACTAGGTAGGTACCCTAGGTCACTAACCCTAGGTAGTGAATGACGACTGCTGTGTTCGCTATTACACCCAACAACTGTACACCACACTCGCTTAGGCAACATTTTGCTCCAGCGGCGAAAAACAATGGCCGACAGCTTCTTCTCACTCGGGGCGGGTCTTTGCTAAAACACCAGTGTCAATCAACTAGTGTAGGAGCGGCCTCTTGTGGTGTGGCGTCACATCGACAGGCATTTGCGATTGGCCTGATTTCAGAAGGGGGATGTTACTGTAATAAATGAAAAGAAAACCACTGGGCGGCTCTTTATCATCGTAGAGTGGTTGTGTACGCACTCTCCTAACACACAGTTCAGTCCAAACAGCTTAAAAAAGTGCATGTAGGCCTGTATGACCCCTTTAAAAGACTTTCTGCTCATACACCAGTATGCCACAGTTGGTGTACTACCACATAAAAAAACATTTCCAGGTGGCAGTGCACTACGATGGTGAGTTAAACAATTTTGCTTTTGTCACTTTACTTGATTACTATGGTACCAAACCGGGCAGTAATGCTCTGTGCATGATTATGTATGTCTGAATTTGTAATGGAGTGTTTGTTTTATTTTAAGGCATTATATTGGCCGATGATTGGTGCAGCCCTACTTCATTGATCAAGGACCTTTCATTTAATCGCAAATAAATTTGCTTGTTATTTGACTGTCCACAGGCCGGAGTGAAAGACAAATTAACTTTAGTATAGACAATTATCTACAAATATATACAGTAGTAATGACTATTGTTTTTGTTTGGTTTTTATTTCTGATTTCATCATCATAAAATGCAGTTTGAAATGTCGGGCAAAATCCCACTTTCACTGCTGCTATTGTTCACTGACTGTGTTAACTCGGGCAGATTTACTGAAGCACATTGGCAGCCATTCTTCCACATCACCCCATCCTCAGTCGTCCTGCGTCCAGCAGACTCAGCCTCAGTCACCTGCATTCCTCCCAAAACGCTCAGCAAAAAGGACTGTAACTTGCAGCCAATGTAATGTAACAAGCCTGAACTCTGTTAAAGCAGAACATTTTGGGGATCTATGCCAAATCTGGGGCAACAGCAGTTGGTAAGTTACATTCAGAAATTTTATTTTGCAAAATACAGTTGATCCACGTAAGTTTTTTTATTTTATTTTGGTGGTTTTGTTTTTTCTTTTTTTTTTTTTGAATCCTAGCTTAATAATGCTTTGGATGTCAGAAAGTTTCCAGATGAGCAACTCACAACTGTATACAACATAACCCTAACACGATCAGACCTGTGCTTTCTAGGCCTGGAAAAAAACATAGAGGTAACTGTAAACAGCTAAGACACATAATATTTCCATATCGAATTGATCAATGCTGTTTATGTTGAGTTTCCGTTATTTGTATTTTATTTAATTTTTTTTCTTTAATTACAGGTTCTCAACTGTTGCCTTAAAGTGCTAGAGACCATAGCAAAATCACAGGTGATAGAGTCTGTATTTTGTGCTCAGATTGATTAAGCTGCTTAAAGGGATAGCTTAAAGTATGCACTTTTTTTTTCAATAAAGAATGTAAATGTTTTTTGTGCCAATTTATATCAAGTTGCTACATGGCCAAATAGGATGCTTGAAGAGCAACTTTTACACTTGCCTGTATGTATTAGTCACTTTTTTAAAATCCTGACACCTTTTCTGAGTTTTGGTCATGACCAATATTATTTTTTTAAAGCTGGATACAAACATTGACTGGTTTATCTTCCCAACTTGGGTACCAGGACATTGGATGATTTGTGTAAGTAATTCTTAATCTTTAACCCGTTTAACTTGTGATTTACTTACGTCTGCTTCGGCCTGAATTTGTTCTGTATGTAAACAATTATTCTTTTTGTCAATATATTGAACTGTGTCCATGTGTGGTATTACAGGAATGCATCCTTAGTTCAGATTTAAGCATATCTACACAGAGCAAGTGTTTTGCAGTAAAGGAAGAATGATATATTTTTTATAAACTTCTAAAAATGTATTCTCATTTACTTTTTGATTTATAAACTGCAATTGTCATCTTGTTGTCTGGTGAATGTATTGTCACATACTCAACAGATTATAAATCCGGGAAAGCATGACATTTATTTCCTTGATCCTCTGCATGGTGAAATATTCAGTCAGGAAGAATATGTGCAAATCTACAGGTTTTATAGTGCACTGTTTTGAGAGGTTGTGGTTGTTCATAACCAAGTTTTTTCAATGTTGTTCAAGATGGCGCCGTTGTATCTGGCATGCCATTTTTCGCTCTCTCTGTCTCTGTTGTTTTTAGTGTTTATGTTTTTATTAATGTCTATTTTAACTACTAGCTGTGAAACGGCGTTGGTGTATGACCGCCATTCTGAACATTCGAGTGGCTTTTGAAACAGCTAGGACCGACACTTGCGCGTCATCTAGGATTGACGCTTGTGCGCCTTGTCCCTTTTCGCGGCCCACTCATTCCTGCATTTTCCCTGTTTGCCAGTGTCGGCATCTTACTGACTTACCCTGGAAAAGGAAGCGAAGGAGGAAACGCGGAAAGCGAGGTGGAGTCGCAGCTCGTTTGAGATCTTCTGCCTGCCTGCTGTCTGTCGGGACTGGGATGATCCGCGGGTTACGTCTTCATTGGCGTTCGCTAGATGCATCGTATCGTTGGCTTCGACCAGTTGTCCCCAGCTTTGTTTCTTTGCGCCGTTTTCCTCCGCGTGTTCGTCGCGGTGGAGTAAATGAGTCTAACCTTCGACCGATTCGTAGATCCACACAACCCCAGGGAGAGTTGCTGTTTCATGTGGCTTTAATCAATGCACGCTCTTTGGTAAATAAGACTTTTATCTTAAATGACTTTTTTACTCTACATGCTCTGGATGCTTTATGTATCACCGAAACTTGGATTAAACCTGGTAATTTAAGTCCCTTCACCGAACTCCTGCCCCCGGGCTGTAGCTTTTTAAATTCACCTCGGTTATCTGGCCGTGGTGGGGGCTTGGCTACAGTGTTCAAAAACTCGTATCTCTGCAGCCGACTGTCAACTGGGCCTCATAACTGTTTTGAAGTTCTGTTGTTTCAACTTTCTCTAGTGAACCCTGTTGTTTTTGCTGTCATCTATCGACCACCCAATGTTAATAAGGATTTTCTTAATGAATTTGCTCAATTTCTGAGTGAAATTGTCGTTAGTTATGACAGGATCTTAATACTGGGAGATTTTAACATCCATGTGTGTTGTGGCTCTAAACCACTTTCAAAGGATTTTCTTAGTTTACTTGATTCCTTTGATTTTGTGCAATGGGTGACTGGACCTACTCATGCTCAGGGACATACTTTGGATTTAATCCTATCTCGTGGTCTGTCACTGTTTGATATAAAGATCATGGACGCTGGTATATCTGACCATTTGCCTATTCGGTTTTCTATGTTGTTCGACGGAAATAACCCAAGCCAATCATCACTGTTACGCTGGACTCGTATTTTTACGGATCGCTCAAGAGAAGAATTCTCTTCGAAGTATGAACTATTAAGTGCTACTCAGGTTATGGAATCTCTCACCTGTTGCTTGGATGCAAATGAACATCTTAGTAATTTTAATAATAACTGTTCAAATATCTTAAATTCTATCGCACCACTAAGGGTGAAAAAACGTAAGCAAAATTCAGTATTTTGGCATAATGATACCACTCGTTCCCTTAGACAGGCTTGTAGAAAGGCAGAACGAAAGTGGAAAAAAGATAAATTACAAGTTTCATATGAAATCTTACGGGACTCTCTTTCTGCCTTTCAGCGAGCTGCTAAGGCAGCAAAGTGTAAATATTTTTCACAGTTAATAACACAAAACAGCTATAAGCCAAATATTTTATTTTCTACTATCGAGACTGCACTTCATCCAAAAGTTAATCTTTTTCCTGAGGTATCTGTCACTCTATGTGAGAATTTTGCTGTTTATTTTAATGATAAGATCTCTGAAATAACAGCTACATTGTCAATGTCTTCATACAAATTGGTTGATGCTCCATATTCTGGTTCTATTTGGTCTGGATTTGAGTCTGTGAACCTGAACACCTTGATTAGGACTATGTCTAGTTTGAAATCCACAATGTGCCCCCAGGATGTTATTCCACCACGCTTTCTCAGGCAGATTATTGACACTGTTGGCCCTGATCTGCTGTCTGTTATTAACAAGTGTCTCCAAACCGGTACTGTTCCCCATGATTTCAAACTTGCTACAGTGAGACCTCATCTTAAAAAAACAAATCTCGATTCCACACTGCTGTCTAATTTCCGTCCCATTTCAAATCTGCCTTTTTTATCTAAAATCCTTGAGAAAGTTGTTTTAAACCAACTTCAGTCACATTTATCTTATAACTCTATTTGCGAAAAGTTTCAGTCTGGTTTTAAATCTTGCCATAGCACGGAGTCAGCCCTCTTACGAGTTTTAAATGATGTCATGTTGACTACGGACTCTGGCCAGTTTACGGCTTTGGTTTTGCTAGACCTCAGCTCTGCCTTTGATCTGGTCAATCATAACGTTCTAATTTCACGTCTTGAAACATGCGTTGGTTTACGGGGCATAGTATTACAATGGTTTAGGTCATATCTTTCTGATAGGAGGTTTGTGGTCAATATTGGGCACCATTCCTCTTCTGAGATACAGTTAAGATCTGGTGTACCTCAGGGATCGATTCTGGGTCCAGCGTTGTTCTCTCTTTATCTGCTTCCATTAGGGTCTATCTTTAGTAAATATGGGGTCTCTTTCCATCTGTACGCAGATGATACTCAGATTTATATTCCTTTAAAGTGTGGAAACAAGGATGCCTTTAAGCCTATTCTGGATTGTTTGGAGGAGCTAAAACTTTGGCTGGCAACAAACTTTCTGAGCCTCAATGAGAGTAAAACTGAATTCATAGTGTTTGGTCCCACTGATCAATGCGTATATGATTTTAAAAGTACATCTCTATCACCGTACAGTACCTCATGTGTCAGAAACCTGGGTGTTTTGTTTGACAGTAACCTCAAATTTGATAAGCAGATAAGTACAGTGGTTAAGTCTTGTTTTTATCATATTCGTCTTCTTTCAAAAGTAAAGCCATTTCTATCTCTAAAGAAGCTTGAAATAGCCATGCATGCATTTGTAACATCTCGGCTTGACTACTGCAACTCTTTATATGTCGGTGTCTCTCAGTCTTGTGTCTCTCGATTGCAGTTAGTCCAAAATGCAGCAGCCCGGCTTCTCACAGGAAAGTGCAAATACGAGAATATTACGCCGGTTTTAATTTCACTTCATTGGCTGCCAGTTAAATATAGAATTGACTACAAAATCCTAATGTTTGTTTTTAAATCTTTACATAGTCTGGCCCCACAGTACTTAACTGATTTGTTACAGCCTTACATTCCACCAAGATCACTCAGATCTACTAATTTTAATTTGTTGCAAGTGCCTAGGACAAGACTAAAAACCAGAGGTGACCGTGCCTTTTCTGTTGTTGGTCCAAAGTTATGGAACGATCTCCCGTTTCACATCAGAACTGCTCCAACCTTGTCTGTTTTTAAGTCCACTCTTAAAACTTATCTATTTTCCTTGGCGTTCAACATCTCTTGAACTATTGTTCTGTGTTTTTGGCCTTAGGAACTTCGCCTGTGTTTACAGCTTGTGTGATATCATGTTTTATAATTTGTGTCTGTCTTACTGTGTATTTATTAATAGTGTTGTAAAGCACTTTGGTCAACCTCGGTTGTTTTTTAAATTGTGCTCTATAAATAAAAATTGTATTGTAAAATTGTATTGTTGTTCTTTACCACATTTTTAAAAAGACTGTTTGTTCCTAACCATGTGTATTATTTTTTTTAAAAGTAATGATTTGTTTTGTTTTTCTCATCACAGAAATATTGCACAGATCATTTCTCCTGGGCCTTGGCATGAATAATGTGTCAACGATATGGTACCAATATTCATTTAAAAAAATAAATGTAAAATAATGTTTAAATAATTAGTTTTTCAAGGTAGATTGACAGTGTTCATGGCTACATCAACAGGGCCTTCCACGACAACATTTAAGCAACAACTGTGGCATTTTTGTCCTTATGGTAAGTTTATAGAGCTGATGTTTTCTTACTAGATTTTGATCCAGTATAGAACAAATGTATTTGTAATGTTTACAATTCCAGTATTCCCTGAGCTTTGCAACCGCAGGGAACTTTGATTTTACAGAGGTAAGTAAAAACTCTAACGTATATCTGCCATATAATTAAAAAGTAATTAGAAAGTATAAATAAATATATAATTTATTTTTTATTTTTCCCCCTCAGACAGACATGCCTGGTATTAGGAGATGGTGGTGTTTGCTTCTTTAGGAGAATTTCACCTTGAGGTTTATTGTCTTTTCTTTATTTCTCTAAATTTTTTAAACTAGCACTAAATTTTTTGCTGAGGTGCGCTTTTACATTATACATACAGTACTAGGCCTGTGCAATATAATAAAAATGATTAAAGAAATTGTAAATGTACATATTGCGATATGCATAATTGCTTGTTTTTAATCTATTTAGGGTCATGAACAAAAGCACAAAGAAAATAACTTTTGTACGTTTAATGGAAATCATTCAATTTTTAATTTTAAATGTGTAGCACTTTTTATTATGTAAATAAAAGTTTTTAAAATAATAATAACATACCTCTCCTTTACTACATTTCATTACAGGTCTGAAGAAGAAAGACGGGCAACAAAGAGACTCAAGAGGCAAACTGAAAATAATACACTTAATAATAATTACACTTACAGTAATATGACTTTTTTTGTCGTATTCTCTTAACATATGTAGAATTACATGTCTTCTCTGCTATCCTCTTTAGGCACAAAAGGCAATCATGACTCCTGAGTTGCAACTTTTGGATGTACAGTAAATCTCTTAAGTGCTGGAATACTCTCCTGTTTCATTCAAGCAAATGAAGAGTTAAATGTTTTCCATATACTTTCCAGTTACCCATGGAGATCTTGGAGATCATACTCTTGGAAAAAGTGCTACAGGATGGAGATGCTGCCTACATGAATAATTTACTTACTTGCAATTGCTTTAGTGCAATTGTGAACAGGACCCAGTTCAGACAGAAGGCACACTATGCATGGCTTGACAGTAAGCATCTGTCCTTTTTTTTATTTTTTGTAATTTTGCTTATTGTATTTTTAAAGCTGTATCATGGCTAACAATCCTAGATGAGTTCTGCTTTGTGCGTGTGTTTTTGGCTACAGGTGTAGTGAACTGGGAAAGTTGGAGTGAAACATCAAGGGCTGAATTATGAGTGCCTTTTGAAATTAATGCAAAATATGCAAAACGTTATTCGAGACCTGCTTCGGTTATTGCGGCAATGGGAAACGTGATTACCTCAGAGGATTTTATGATGGCACAGAGGAGCCAGACTGCTGTTTCACGTGCCATTATCAAATGGGGAGGGAGAATTGGGGAGAAGTAATGCTTTGCTGAAACTGTAAACAGTATCATCTTCAATAATAAATTCATTCATTTGTCATAAATGTTTGTATTTATAAACACTTCTGATGTTTAACAACAATTATCTATTTATTAATTTATTAACATAAGGATAGTGGTGAGAATATTCCACATTTATGTATTTTATTAACAATATAAAAGAAAGCTGTAAATAAACTCGATTGGTTGACATTTTTACAGTCACGGATTGCCAGAAATGGGATAACTAAACAGCGAAAGTCTTGTTTGTAAATGTATGTAACCTTAAACCACAAACCAGTCATAAGCGTACATTTAAAAAAAAACTGAGATTTGTACGCATCTAAAAGCTGACTAAATAAGCAAAGGATTCAGCATTTGTATAAAATGTATAATTCATAAGTATTGTTTCCAACTGCATTTCCTGTTTATCGTGGCAGCGATTTCAATACATTTCACTAACCAATGAGAGGAGTTGTGGGAGGAAAGTTGCGTCGATGTCATTAATTATTTTACAACCAATAAGAATCAGCCCCGCCCCGATCTGCAGGCTGCAGACGGGGGCTTCTCGCAGACAGGGGTACTTGAATCAGCGCGCAGAACGACGCCAGAGGCCACACATCGCCACCGGCGGCCGAAAGTATATTACATCCGTAGTGGTTTAACACTACCGTTGAAAATGAATAGGTAAAGGTTTAGGGTTTTTTCTAAGGCGGCTCGACCAATCAGCGCGCAGAACAGACGCCAGCGGGCTCCGCAGCAGCCACCGGCGGCCGGAAGTATATTGCATCCGTAGTGGTTTTGCACTACCTTTGAAAATGAATGGGAAACGGTTTAGGGATTTTTAGCTACGCGGATGGCTGGGGGACAACATCGGCACTTCAACGGTTGGTCATGCACTTGTTAGACGGTCCCTTAGTGACTCCATCGCTATAAAGCGCCGCTATAAAGCGTTTCTGACAGATTTAGCTCCAGCAGGCTGTAACAGGAGAAGATCTAAAACAATATATTTATTTGTAAAAGCTTCTCTGTCCACTTCAGAGTAAGAAAATATGTGATTTGTCATTTTTGTGTGTTTATTTCTTGATAAACAAATGAGATAATCTCGGTTCACCTCCATCGCTTAAATTCCCCCTCTTGGTCGGCGACTGCGAGTGACGTCACTCCCCACACAATCCCGCCCCACAGTATAGACCCGCCCATGATGCTGATTGGGTCACACTTCTCTCAGGTTGCCAAACAAACACACAAACTCTCTGCCTTACACAGACAAACACACACACACACTCAAAAAGTCTGCAAGCACTAAGACCCAGCAGGGGAGACGATAGGTTTCGGCTTTACAGCTCCCCTCCTCTCAGGTTGCCAAACAAACACACAAACTCTCTGTCGTGACTGTTTTCAAAGGTGAGGAGCTGTTTAATTTTTTTTTTTTTGTGGTTGTTGTTGTTTTACTTTACAGTAGTGATCCCGTTAGTATGCGCTCACGCGAGTGTGACTAGCGATGTTCCTTGCTAATTTTTAAACGGTTTTAAAAACGGTCTCTCCTTTAATGTATGTGTGTGTGTGTGTGTGTATTCACCCAGCAGGAGAGACGATTATCTACAATTCCGCTGCAAGAGAGAGAAAAACCGTTGGCTCACTTGTGATGACGTGACGCTCGGTGTTAAAACAAGACCGCATGCGTGAAACATGATACTCTGTGCTCGTAAACTAAGACAATGCTCGCAAAAAATTGAGACGTTGCTCGTCTTGCGGAACACTCGTAAACCGCGTTATTCGTAATCCGAGGTTCCACTGTATTTATATACTCAGCAAAAAAAGAAATGCCCCTTTTTCAGGACTGTGTATTTCAACAATAATGTTGTAAAAATCCAAATAACTTTACAGATCTTCATTGTAAAGGGTTTAAACAATGTTTTCCATGCATGTTCAATTAACCATAATCAATTAATTAACATGCACCTGTGGAATGGGCGTTAAGACCTTAACAGCTTACAGAAAGTAGGCATTTAAGGTCACAGTTTTAAAAATGCAGGACACTAAAGAGACTTGTCTACCGACTGTGAAAAACACCCAAAGAAAGATGCCCAGGGTCCCTGCTCATCTGCGTGAACGTGCATTAGGCATGCTGCAGGGAGGCATGAGGACCGCTGATGTGGCTAGGGGATAAATCGCCATGTCTGCACCGTGAGACGCCTAAGACGACGCTACGGGGAGACAGGAAGGACGGCTGATCATCCTCGCGGTGAAAGACCACGTGTAACAACACCCGCACAGGATGGGTACATCCGAATATCACACCTGCGTGACAGGTACAGGATGGCCACAACAACTGGCCGAGTCACACCAGGAACACACAATCCCTCCATCAGTGCTCAGACTGTCCGCAATAGGCAGTCCATGAGTCCATTTCCCGTCCACATACCAGCAAATTTCGGATGATAAAGATACGTCGTATAGACGTCGTATAGATGTAAAGACGATGTATCATTTAACAGCTCAAACACGCGACCTACAGACGATTAAAATACGACTATAAAAAACCAACGCGATGTTTACCAGATAATACGCTCTTTATGTGTTTTGTACATAATAATTTCATGTTTCCAAGATAAACATGAATAAATCATGTTGTATTTGCATGAAATTCAACAACTTAACATGTATTAGCAGACGTCTTCGCGACGTACCTGTGCTATCTGGGTCCTGTATATAATATATACTAAATATATATAAAAGGAAAAAATAGGTTTTAGTGTACTTAAGATATTTGTGGAAATCTACCTGTAGATTAGGTGTGATTTTATTATGATTTATTAATGTGTAGTTTTTTAATGTGCTATAAAATTTTTAATATGAAGTAGATATATAAGTGTGCATAAGGAGGAGAACAGAGTGAAGGTACACAGGACCTACAATTTTCACACTTTTATTTGTCCAGTGGACCCGAACATCCCGTATCTAATATAAATGTGTAGGGGGGTGTACAGGGTGTGGTGACTAAAAAGAGACTTTTTAAATTATAATGTTCTTCTGTTACAGTGATTTACTCCATTCATATTAAAATATTCAGTTGCTCCATGTATTAAACACATGACTTATGAACCTCATTATATGAACTTTACAAACAAATCCTTTCCACACGTCTTATTTTCTGTGTTTAAAGTCACAATAAAATGAGACTACAGTAAATGAACATGTGCAGATAATCCAGGTGACGCGGCACAATAAGCGATATAAGAGTCCCAGCCATCAGAAGTCCAGCTGTAGTTTAGCAGTAATAGTGAGACACTCGGTGTGGACATCATGTCCCACACTTAAAGTCCAAATCTCTCCTTTTTCCTGTCTGGTTTTAAGCTCTGGTTTTAATTAGGAGTGTGTTATGTACAGTATGTATACACACTTTATATAAATGCATTATAAACTCACACATCATCATATTACAGATGTCTTTATTCTCCTAAATAATCCATACAGGATGAGGGTCTCTGACTCCAGGGCTGATCAGAGGACGCAGTGATGTTCTGACGTCCACATTAGTGAAAGTGTAGATGTGTGAGTGTGTATTAATATTATAAAATGACAGTGTGTGTGTATCACAGTCTAAAAACACTCCCACTGCTGTCAGCTCTTTATTAACGTCTGGGAGTGAAATCACTTCTGTTTGATCTCTGATATAAACTCCTTTATCTCCTTTTTCATAACAGAGAACCCAGAACCCATCCTGTGGTGTAGACGGGACATTGTATTTTCTCTTAGCTTCATCACTCGCTACACCAACAAACCAGGAGTGTTTTACTATTTTCTGTGACTCTCTCAGTTTCACCTCCCAGTAATGTTTACCAGCCTGAAACCTCTCTTTACACAGAGTGAAGATTTTAACATTATCAGGATTGCCCCAGCCCGAGTAAGCGTACGCAGGACGTCTCTTCACTTCCTTTCCCTCGTATATTAGAGACTCTGGAGTTTTCTCTGGGTCGATGCTGATGTTCACTGCAGAAATAAATGAGATTTTTGTTATTATTATTTTACACTTCACACTTACAGGAATACAGTAATGTTCAACTGAATTTATTTCTTACCTTTGTATTGTTTCACTTGGTCTAAATCTGTTAGAAAAATAATAAATAACAGTAAAGTACAGTGATGAGTTTATAAAGTCAGAAAAAGTGAACACACACACACACACACACACACACACACACACACAGGACAGGTCTGGCTTTCAGTCTCTGTTGGTTATAGCTGTAAAGTGAGGTTCATTAATTTTATTAAAAGTGTTGAGTGGTTTAGATCCTGATAACACAGTAACTGATGACCAGTTGATTAACATTACATCATTCAAATAGGATTTGCTTCTCCTCAGTACCTCTCTCTCTACATCTGTTTATCTACTGTTACTTAATTATTTACAGTCATATTTAACATACCTTAACTGTTCTCTGACACGGGTTCAGTGGGTCTGTGATTTGTGGTGGAGGCAGCAGGTGTGGTATTTGTGATGGAGGCAGCAGGTGTGGTATTAGTGGTGGAGGCAGCAGGTGTGGTATTTGTGGTGGAGGCAGCAGGTGTGGTATTAGTGGTGGAGGCAGCAGGTGTGGTATTTGTGGTGGAGGCAGCAGGTGTGGTATTAGTGGTGGAGGCCACAGGTGTGGTATTAGTGATGGAGGCAGCGGGTGTGGTATTAGTGATGGAGGCAGCAGGTGTGGTATTTGTGGTGGAGGCAGCAGGTGTGGTATTAGTGGTGGAGGCCACAGGTGTGGTATTAGTGATGGAGGCAGCGGGTGTGGTATTAGTGATGGAGGCAGCGGGTGTGGTATTAGTGGTGGGGGCAGCGGGTGTGGTATTAGTGATGGAGGCAGCGGGTGTGGTATTTGTGGTGGGGCCAGCGGGTGTGGTATTTGTGGTGGGGCCAGCGGGTGTGGTATTTGTGGTGGGGGCAGCGGGTGTGGTATTAGTGGTGGAGGCAGCGGGTGTGGTAGTTGTGGTGGAGCCAGCGGGTGTGGTATTAGTGGTGGAGGCAGCAGGTTCAGTCTCTGAAATAGAGAATGTATGTGTGAGATTAGAACTGGTGACAGTTGATATGAGATTTGAGGTGGATTCAGCAGGTTCTTCTGCAACTCCATTAATCATCTACATATTTGTACTGCAAGGTGTCTTTTTTCTTTAAGTGCTTCAGGATTTAAACAGGTTTAGAGGTTTTCTAGGATGTTTCTCTAAATAATTTATCAATAAAAAATAAAAAAGTAAAATAAGTGCTATTCATTTTTTTGAGTGTTAAGCTGCTATAAAACACACACTTTTTTGCGTGTAACAGTATAACAGTGCCAAAATGCAATTCTTCAAATTATTGATGCTGCAGTTTATTGTGGTTGTATATTTCAAATGCTAATGTAATTCACGAATCATTGATTAATATATTGACCTACGAAATTGCTGTTTAAAAATACATTCTTTATTATTTTTAGTCAGATGTTAAAATTCAGGTAAAAAATATTCAGGTCTTCACATCACAGGAAGAGTTTATTACAGGGAAGGTATTCCTGATTACTGCGGTCCGGTCTGCAGTATACTGTAGTCTACCCTTCCTGCTCCTTGTACAGTCTCTAGTTCTCAGGAAACGACTTGCAGATCAGAACGTCACAAGCTGGATTATCAGTTAAGTGTCAGAATAAACTCTGTTATTCACTAAACCTCCCCTCCGCCATAATCATTACATTCAAAGTGTCATCTTTCCTTTCTATTTCTAATAGAACCATTAAGACCATCAACCAGATCAATTTCAACTTAATATGGAAAAAAAAACTTGTGCAATATATCAGGAAAGCACAATTTATACAAGATTATGTAAATGGTGGATTACAATCCTTTGACTTTTTCTCTATGAAGGGTATGTTAAAAATTGAATGACTAAAACATTTTGTTACAAATTTAAATAACTTTTGTTTTTTCATTCCTAGAGGTTTATTTAAAAAGATGTGTGGAATTCTGTTCCTATTAAGATGCATTTTCACTGTTTCCAGACTACCAGTGAAATTATCTTCATTTCACCAACAGGTTTTGTTATATTGGAAATTATAATACATTTATACTGTATTTACACCTAACACTAAACCTCAATATGGAACAATAGAGTTATTCTATTCAGATATAAATCTCATTCTTGATTGGTTTGAAAAAGGTGTTTAATCAGTTCATGACTTAATGAATGAGGAAGGGAGCTTGTTCAGTGGTTTCTGTTCTAGATTCAGTTTGTGAACATGAGCAACGAGCAATTTGAACGCGTCCTAAAAGCCATTTATAAAAAGTCATTCAAGCCATTTATGAAAAGTTTCATAAACCTTTACCAAACAGCTTTACCAACATCTCAGATGGATCATGAGAACTTCCATCAGTTCTCTTTAATGGTAGCAACCTCAAAACAACGCTTCCCAACAAAATCACCGCTCTTGTTTTAATTCCATATTATATCCGACATGGTTATACTATAACTTTAAGGGCCATATTTCATTCTTGTGATTTGTTGTTGTGTTTATTTCATTTCAGTCTATTAGTTAAGCATTAAGCATTAAGTATCATACTCACAATTTGTATTGTGACATCATTTCATGAGTTGTTCTGTGACATCATCCCACAGTTATGCAGTTTCATGTCTATCACGCATGTCTATTAGTTGTAAGTTGTTGTTAAGACACAGAAGGATACAGAAAGGTGTGGAGCACACAAGCTTTTGACCGTGAGACAGTAAGCTAAAAGAAATACAGTAAAATAAGTTGTTGTAACTCTAATGTATCGAAGCTACAGAACACAGCAAGCGATTAGTCGTAACTACAGTGGATTTATGCAAGAAACTATAACAACTGTTGTACTTTGACGTCAAAAATAAACAAGAGACAAAGAAATCAACGAAATGTCTGGAGTCGTCAGTGACACTGTGTAACAAAAGACACGCGTCAGAACTTGTAAATAACATGCACGTACATGTAAAGTCAAAAGCTTGCTCCACTGCAAAAATTAGGATAAGTGATTTAAGAGTGTGAACGTGGAGTGAAGAGCGCACGTGCGATCTTAAAAATGCGCATCGACTGTCAACAAGCAACTAAAACCGAAAGCGATAAGAGGACTTACCTGCTTTAAATTTCACTATGTCAGACGACAAGGACAACATTGCTGTTGCCTAACCTGAGCGTGTAATGGCGCTCGACGATAAAGAATCCGCAGACAAGCTTCACGAAATGATGAACGCCAGAGAAGGCAAGTAGAGTCAATTGACTGCATTATCTAACGAAATAGAGTTGCTTATGTACAATGTCTATAACTTGTACGATGTTGAAACTAAGTACCATACGGACTATAAAAGGCTGCTAAAGGACTATACACAAAGCAATAGAGACGTGCGATTGCGCTTAAAGGATGACGAACGCGAACAGGACCTGCACAACTGGTACAAGTCCAAATCAATGTGTCCCACAGAATTCAAGAAAAACGTAGAGTCGTGGATCGCTGAAACTAAGAGCTTCCTTTCGACGTCTCACACGCACAACGATGGAGTTTCATCAGATGACAGCGTGTCACGATTGGCGGCGGCTAAGAAACCCGCTTCAAGTAAACACGGAAGCGTAGTTTCGGCAGTAACCAAAAGGTCCTTAACATCTACAACATCCTCAACTCGTCGTAAGGAAGAAGCTAACAGAGCTGCTTTGTTGGCTAAATTATCAACCATAGAAGAACGGCAGGCGCTAGAAATGAAGGAAGCACAATTGAAGGCTGAAATGAAACAGCTGGATATTAAAACGGCACTTGCAATGTCTGACGCTAAATTAAAGGCGTATCAGGATTATGAAGAACGACAACATCCTGCAAGGCAGAGCGTGGTCATTGAACCGAGCAGTGTGTACTTTCCCAACTCGGAATACAATGAACACTACGACCACAGTGCGTCAACGGAATATAACGAACTGCCAACGCGTTTAGGAACGGCTCATCTAAGTGTGTCCGTAAGTGTAAACCCACAAATGACAAGTACCTTCAAATTGTACTTAAGGGAACGTTCCACCCAGGACAATGAATATTTACGCCAGAGCTTTGATACAGTACAGCGTCAAATGCAACGTCAGACAGATATAATAGAAATGCTTGCGAAGAGCCAAAGGCAACTTTCTTTACCTCACCGTGGCGTTTCCCCATTTCATGGAGACCCGCTCGAGTTCACGTCTTTTATGAGGGCTTTCGAACATGTCATCGAATCCAAAACTGATAGTGACGCTGATAAGCCAAAGACCTGGTAAAAGCTGCCAGCATATGCAAAATCATCTTGGTTACGCAACAGCAAAGAAGCTGTTACATGACAGGTTTGGAAATTAGCTAAAAATTGCAGCTGCATTTATGCAAAAGGCATTCAAATGGTCGGAAATAAAGTCAGACGACGGAAAGTCGCTAAGCACTTTCGCCTCATTTCTGATAACTTGCCATAACGTTATGGCAAGCATTGAATCCATGGATGAAAGAGATATTCATACAAACATGATGACTATTATTTTAAAACTGCCTTACAAACTGCGTGACAGATGGAGGGTTCATGCACACAAGTATCAGGAGAGCAGTAAGAAAAGAGCCAAAGTATATTCAGACCCACTTTTTCGGAGACCTGGACGCTATGACCAGTGGCAAAAAACACTGTCACAAATCCCTTCAAGGATCCCAGTTAAAAAGGGAAGGAAAAAGAGGGGTCAGCTTCGCAACAGGGATAAAACAGGTTGGTGAAAATTATAAAGACCCGACTACAGTAAAGAGTAGTGGTACATTAGTTATCAGTGCCTTCACTATACCTTGTGCATTCTGTGTGAAAGGTCATACCTTAGATGAATGCTTCCAGTTTAACGCTAAGCCATATAAAGACAAATTGGACTTTTTGAGAAAGAATGGATTTTGCTTTAGATGTCTAGTTAAAGGACAAAATCACATGTCAGTCGTGCTCAAAGAAACATCCTTGCATGCTACACATTGACGCACAAGATAAAGCTCAGGCGATAGTAAATGTTGATGAGACTGAAACAGTTGCAACCTTGCCCGTTACAGTGAGTCATGAGAAAAGCGCGTGCACCGGGGCTGGAGATGATTAAATTCCCTCCATTGTACCTGTTAAAATAAAGTCCAAGAAAGGTAATAAGACAGTAGAAGTGTACGCCTTTATGGACCCAGGTAGTTCTGCTACTTTTTGTACCGAGTCATTAGCAAGGCGATTGAACGTACAAGGTAAAAAAATTGACATCATGTTAAGCACCATGAACGCGAGGAAACAAGTAGAAAGTTACATGCTTACTGACTTCTGGAAGAAAACACTTTTGTCAAACTCCCCAAAGTGTTCACACAAAAGAGTATCCCAGTCTCAGTGGAAAACATTCCACAACAGCACGACACTGATAAGTGGCCATACCTCAGTGAAGTAAAACTGCCTCACATTAATGCTGGAGTTGAAATTCTCATAGGTAACAAAGAGCATAGGCTCCTAGAACCATGGCGAGTAATTAACAGCAGGCACAATGGGCCATATGCAGTAAAGACCGCTCTTGGACGGACCATAAATGGACCTCTTCGAGTGTCGGTCGAGGAAGGCACGTGTGACAATGAGCAAGGGAGCGTTGCAGTCAACAGAGTTTCCATCGAAAGTTTAGAACAAATGCTGATACAACAGTGCAACCATGATTTTCCTGAACGGAATTGTGATAACAACGCTGGGTTGTCACAAGAGGACTATCAGTTTTTAGACTCTGTAACTAACTCCCTGCAGTTCACTGACAATCACTTCTACATTGGCCTACCACTTAAGAAAGCAGCTATTCAAATGCCCAATAACCGAAGTGCAGCCATGCAGCGCGAACTGAACCTTAAAAGGAAGTTTAAGAACAACCGCTCCTTTCATGAAGAGTATTCAAGCTTCATGAAGGACATGTTTGAGAAGGGTCATGAAGTCATGGTCCCTACACCTCACCTAAGTCGACAAGACGGGCAAGTATGGTATATACCTCAACATGGTGTATACCATCCTCAAAAGAAAAAGTTAAGGGTAGTCTTTGACTGTGCTGCCAGCTATCAGGGAGTATCATTAAATAGCGAGCTCCTGCAGGGACCCGACCTGACAAACTCACTCATTGGAGTGCTTACACGCTTTAGACAAGAGGAAGTTGCCATGATGGCAGATGTGGAAGCCATGTACTATCAGGTTAGAATTCCGGAAAAGGACACAGACTTGTTGCGTTTCCTATGGTGGCCGAATGGAGATGTGAGTCAGGACTTGGTCGAGTATAAAATGGTCGTTCATTTGTTTGGTGCAAAATCATCTCCAAGTGTAGCTAACTTCGCCATTAGGAAAACAGCAGAAGAAAACCGCAGCAATGCATCTGCCGAGGCAGTCAACACAGTACTTAAACACTTTTATGTAGACGACTGCTTGAAGTCTGTTTCTAGTTACAATCAAACAGTTGCGCTATATAGTAATCTCACCAAACTGTGCGCAAGTGGAGGGTTTAACCTCACCAAGTGGGCAAGTAATAGTCGTACATTACTAAGTTCCATCCCTGAGAGTGAAAGAATCAAAGACATAAGGGACTTAGATTTGAGTAAAGACGCACTCCCCGTTGAGAGAGCCCTAGGGGTGCTGTGGTGTATTAATTCAGACATGCTCAAGTTTAAGATTAGTTTAAAAGTGCGGCCTGTGACTAGAAGAGGAATCTTGTCAGTCACTAGTTTAATTTATGACCCCTTAGGCTTCCTTGCACCAGTCATACTGCCAGCTAAGATCTTAATGCAGCAGTTATGTAAAGAGAGACTCGCTTGGGATGATGATATTCCCGAACAGTTTACAAAAAGATGGAAGGTCTGGCTACACGAGTTGCATCAATTGTCTGAGTTTAGTGTAGCAAGATGCGTAAAACCAGTTGACTTTGGATTTACAACTACAGCACAACTTCACCACTTCTCAGATGCAAGTGAAATGGGATATGGAGTTGTCTCATATGTTAGGTTAGTAAATGCTGATGGACTCACACACTGTGCATTTATGATGGGGAATTCTCGCGTAGCGCCCTTGAAACAAACTACTATCTCCCGAATGGAATTGACAGTGGCAGTGGTTGCTGTAAACAACAACAAAATGTTGAAAGGTCAACTGGAAATAGAACTGCTGGACTCTGTGTTTTGGACCAACAGCACAACTGTCTTGTAATACATTGTCAATGAAAAACTTCGCTTTAAAACCTTCGTCGCTAACAGAATTTCCATTATACGAGAGTCAACCAAGCCACAGCAGTGGAGGTACGTCAACACTTCAAAAAACCAGCTGACGCTGCTTCCAGAGGAGTTTCCTGTGAAAAAATCATGAGAAACAACAATTGGATCCATGGTCCCTCCTTTCTCAAAGAACCAGAGAGTAAATGGCCTGAGAACATTTATGATCTGTCAATGAAAGAGGACGACATTGAGATTAAACATTCAGCCTCAGTAAATCTCGTAAAGACTACAGAGAGCACAGATGCCGTGAGTAAATTGATAAACTATCACTCTGACTGGTACAAGTTAAAAAAATCCGTTGCCTGGATTCTTTGCGTTAAGGACATGCTTAAGCAGAAAACAAAAAGGATTAAGGGACAGGCAAATAACTCAATAACAGAAAGCCCTAGGTCTCTAACAATTAAGGACTTAACAATGGCAGAAAACGAAGTCATTAAGTTCGTTTAAAACCAAAAATTCAAAGACGAAATTTCCATGTTACAAAAGGGTAATGCATCCGTAAAAAGAAACGGACAGTTGTCTTTCCAAAGACACTGCAGGATACTGCAGGATGGAGTGCTAAGAGTTGGAGGACGCCTTGGTAGGTCTGCAATGCCTGAGCATGTAAAACACCCTGTCATTATACCCAAAGACTCACACATTACAACTTTAATCCTAAGAAACACTAACGAACAGGTCGGACATTGTGGAAGGAATTATATGCTTTCAAAATTGCGGCAGAAATACTGGATTCCGACAGCAAATTCCCTTGTGAGAAAGTTTCTGTTCAGTTGTGTGACATGCAGAAAGATCAGAGCAAAAACTAGTGAACAAAAAATGTCAGAACTGCCACGTGACAGAATAACACCAGATCACCCACTGTTCACTAACGTAGGAGTAGACTACTTTGGACCCTTTGAGGTCAAACGAGGTAGAAGTAATGTTAAAAGATATGGCGTATTGTTTACTTGTCTGACAACAAGAGCCGTGCACATTGAAGTCGCGCAGTCATTAGATACAGACTCCTGCTTAAACGCTATTCGACGCTTCATGTGCTGAAGAGGCCAGGTGTCAGTTATGAGAAGTGATAATGGAACAAACTTCATAGGCGCTGAGATTGAAATGCGTAAAGCTATCCAACAGTGGAATCAGTCAAAAATTGAAGGCGTCCTCATGCAAAAGGGGGGAAAATGGATATTTAATCCTCCTGCTGGGTCTCACTTCGGTGGAATATGGGAAAGGCAGATAAGATCAGTTAAAAAAATCTTGAGGTCCATACTAAAAGAACAAACACTAAACGATGAGAGCTTGCATACACTCCTGTGTGAGGTTGAAGCCATAATGAATGACCGTCCCCTTACCACCGCTACAGACGATCCCACAGACCTGGAGCCCCTGACACCTAACCACCTGCTGCTGATGAAAAAACTGCCAAACTTGCCTCCTGGACTTTTCAAAAAAGAGGACATTTACGCACGTCGCAAGTGGAAGCAAATTCAGTACCTTGCCGACCTATTCTGGAAGCGATGGGTGCGTGAATACTTGCCCTTGCTTCAGGAGCGCCAAAAATGGTCTCAGGTGAGAAAAAAACCTCAGGATCGGAGACGTAGTTCTAATAATTGACGAGTGTTTTCCAAGAAACTCATGGGTCGTCGGACGGATCACGAAAGTGTTCCCTGATAAAAAAGGACTTGTGAGACGTGTACTGGTCAAAACTAAAACCAGCACCCTGGAAAGACCCATCGATAAGCTGTGCCTCATATGTGAAATGAACTGTTAATTACCTTATAAAGTAGTCATGTTCCTTTTATTTGGTAAGCAGCGATATGAATACCTTAAGTTAAACCATTAACAAATGTTTAAAGTGTTAAGAAAGTTAATTCAAATTTTAATCCAATAGTAAATGTTGTGGCCCAATTGTAAAAAAAAAAAAAGAAAAAAAACAACAAAACAAAAAAATGTGTGTAATTGTCAGTCTTCCTGCCTGTCAATTAGGGGCTGGAAATGTAAGGGCCATATTTCATTCTTGTGATTTGTTGTTATGTTTATCTTATTTCAGTTTATTAGTTAAGCATTAAGCGTTAAGTATCATACTCATAATTTGTATTGTGACATCATTTCATGAGTTGTTCTGTGACATCATCCCACAGTTATGCAGTTTCATGTCTATCACACACGTTAGTTGTTAGTTGTTGTTAAGACACGGAAGGATACAGAAAGGTGTGGAGCAAATCAAATTCAAATCAAATTCAAATTTTATTTGTCATACACAGTACGAAATGTAGTGAAATGCTTACACGACCGCCAGTGACCTTAAAAAGAGAATTGAAGCTTATAATAGTAATAAATATGAATAAAAGAAATACGATAGAAAATTTAAATAAAAAAAATAAAATAAATAAAATAAAATTTAACTAGGAAAAATAGAACTAAAAATAGAAACTGAAAATAGAAATGTGCTGTACAAATAGAAATATAATGGTGTGCAAATATGCATAGAAAAAGTGACTTTGTGCCAAGGTTATTAAAGTGTCTTTGTTGTACAATGGTCCAGAATGTAAACGTAAACATGTAGTGTAGATGTGCGTGGAGTTGTCCATAGTGTCCATGTATGTATAAAGATTGATTGATTGATTGTAAAAATTGTGAAAATATTGTGTTAGTTCTGCATAGTGGTGTGGTTGAGAGACCTTATCGCCTGCGGGAAGAAGCTCCTCCTCAGTCTCTCTGTATTGGCCCTCAGGGAGCGGAATCGCTTCCCAGACCGCAACAGAGTGAACAGTCCATTGTTGGGGTGGCTGAGGTCCTTCACGACCTTCCTGGCCTTGGTCCAGCACCGCTTGGTGTAGATTGAGTGCAGGTCAGGGAGCTCGGTGCGGATGATGCGCTCAGCTGATCGCACCACCCTCTGTAGAGCTCATCTGTCCTGCATGGTGCTGTTCCCGAACCAGGTCGTGATGTTTCCCGTCAGGATGCTCTCTATGGTGCAGGAGTAGAAATTCCTGAGCACCTTGGAGGGCAGTCTAAAGTCTCTCAAGCGTCTGAGGTGGTACAGACGCTGCCGGGCCTTTTTTACCACGGTGTTGATGTGACAGGACCATGCTAGGTCCTGCGTGATGTGAACACCGAGGTATCTGAAGCTTCCACTCTCTCCACTGGGCTCCTGTTGATGATGGGGGTCTGGTAGTTCCTCACCTGCTTTGTACTGAAGTCCACTATCAGCTCCTTTGTCTTGCTGACGTTCAGGAGGAGATTGTTTCTCTGGCACCAGTTCTCCAGATTTCCAACCTCCTCCAGGTAGGCCGTCTCATCGTTGTTGGTGATCAGGCCCACCACGACAGTGTCGTCAGCACTTCATCAAGCAACTTGATGACGGTGGTGGAGTTGGTAGTGGCCACGCAGTCATAGGTGTACAGAGAGTACAGCAGGGGGCTCAGAACACAACCCTGGGGGGCTCCAGTACTGAGAGTGATGGAGGCTGAGACATGACCGCCCATCCTTACTGCCTGTGGTCTGCCAGTCAGAGATCCACTGACACATGGATGAGCTGAGTCCCAGGTGCTCCAGCTTGGTGGTAAGTGTGGAGGGAATTATGGTTTTAAATGCAGAGCTGTAGTCGATGAAGAGCATTTTCACATAATTCCCCCTCCGAGTGTCCAGGTGAGTGAGAGATGTATGGAGGAGATGTGAGATTGCATCGTCCATGGAACGGTTTGGACGGTATGCAAACTGTAGTGGGTCCAGTGTGTCTGGTAGTGAAGAAATGATGAAGTCTCTGACCAGGCGTTCAAAGCACTTCATCACTACTGAAGTGAGGGCTACAGGGCGATAGTCATTAAGAGAAGCAGGATGTGGTTTCTTTGGGACAGGAACAATAATAGACTCTTTGAAGCATGTGGGGATCACCGACTGAGATAAAGAGACGTTGAATATCTCAGTGAACACAGGTGCTAGCTTGTCTGTGCAGGCTCTGAGGATACGGCCTGAGATGCCGTCTGGTCCTGCTGCTTTCCTGGTGTTCACTCTCTTGAAGGCTCTCCTCACGTCATGCTCGGTGATGATGAACACGCTTCTGGTGCTTGCAGTGACTTCCTGTCTGCAGCCGTTAGCATTAGCATTGCTAGCGTCTTTAGCTGCAGCCTCGAAGCGAGCATAGAAAGTGTTCAGCTTGTCTGCCAGAGTCACGTCCGCGTTCGTCATACCGGTTGTTGGTGTTTTATAGTCCATTATTGTCCTTAATCCCTGCCACTGGCTCCTAGAGTCACTCTGTTGGAGTTGTGACTCTAGTTTTCACCCGTAGCGCTGCTTCGCCTCTTTCACCGCCTTCCGGACGCTGTATGACGCAGCCTTGTATGGTTCCATGTCCCCCGACGCGAGTCCCGTGTTGTAGGCAGCGGTGCGAGATTTCAGAACGTCGCGGATGGTTTTATCCACCCACGGCTTCTGGTTGGGAAACGTTTTAATAGTCTTTTTTTCCACGGTATCATCCGCTAGTTTCCCGATGAATCCCACAACCGCTTCCGTAAACACGCTGACGTCACCATCGGAGCTGTTTCTGAACATGTCCCAGTCTGCGTCATCGAGTGCGTCCTGTAACGCGGCCACCGATTGGTCCGTCCAGCGCGCGACCTCCCTCTGAACCGGAACTTCCTGTTTCAGCCTTTGTTTGTATTTTGGCATGAGGAAGATGGCGGCATGGTCGGATTTACCAAACGGTGGACGAGATTGTGCCTTGTAGCCGTCCTTGACAGTTGTATAGCAGTGGTCCAGTGTCCTTTCGCCCCTGGTGGGGCAAGTGATATGCTGATAAAAGTTCGGCGCTGCGCGTTTGAGGTTGGCACTGTTAAAGTCCCCCGCCACAATAAGCGCAGCGTCCCGGTGTTGTGTTTGGTGCTGTGTGAGTGCCTCATGCAGCTCGCATAAGGCAGTGTCCGTGTCCGCTTGTGGTGGAATATAAATGGCGCTGATTATGACCGATGTAAACTCCCGAGGTAGATAAAAAGGACGACACATGATGGACAGTAGTTCCAGATTTGGTGTGCAGGAGCGTGTGAGAGGAACAACGCTCGCGCTGTTGCACCAGCTGCTGTTCACCATTAAACACAGCCGCCTCCCCTTGACTTCCCCAAGTCCAGCGTTCTGTCCATGCGGTGAACCGAGAAGAACTCGGCCGGCTGGATGGCGTGGTCCGGCACCGCTGGGTTTAGCCATGTCTCAGTGAAGCAGAGGAGATTGCAGTCCCGAATGTCTCTCTGGAACTTTATCCTGGCCCTGAGGTCATCGAGCTTGTTTTCCAGTGACTGGACGTTGGCGAGCAGGATGCTAGGCAGAGGTGTGCGGTGTGCACGGCTCTCAGCCTGTTCCTGACGCCGGCTCGTTTCCCTCGGGGCCGCCGCTTCGCGTCGCGTCCTTTGTTTTCCCTCAGGATCTCACTCGGCCAGCTCGGATCCGGAGTTAAAAACGTCGAATTGTGAGTACATTGTATACCAATAGAAACAAGAGTGTCTCTATCATAACCAATGTACTCCATGGTGGTAATTTGACTGGTTTTAAAACGCTAAAAACTAACTTAAAGAACAAAAACAAAGAAAAGGTGGTCGGAGCAGTCGTGACGGCAGCCGACCTCACCGGCGCCATCTTGGTACACAGATTTTGACCGTGCACACAAGCTTTTGACCGTGAGACAGTAAGCTAAAAGAAATACAGTAAAATAAGTTGTTGTAACTCTAATGTATCGAAGCTACAGAACACAGCAAGCGATTAGTCGTAACTACAGTGGATTTATGCAAGAAACTATAACAACTGTTGTACTTTGACGTCAAAAATAAACAAGAGACAAAGAAATCAACGAAATGTCTGGAGTCGTCAGTGACACTGTGTAACAAAAGACACGCGTCAGAACTTGTAAATAACATGCACGTACAATAACAATATCTCACAACCTTATGATAAGCCACCTATTAAAATATTACTGTACAATATATTAGCTTCCCAGTCGCTCCAAAAGCAAAGGAACCCATTTCAAGATATTTAACGGTATTTATCCGCCACCTTGGTTTTTAAGACACCGGTTTAATTTTGAGCGAAATGCTTTTTTTGTAAAGTTGACATTGAGGCAACTGATCACCTTTTCTTTTCTTGTGTGCATTCTGTTATCTTTATATTGAAAATTTGTCTTATTGGTTGGAGTCAAAGATCCAATCACTGGTCACTTTTGCTGGAAAACATATTATGTTTTTCAATTATATTATGTTGATAATGGACAAAATTTTCATTCATGAACGCTAAACCTCATTTTTCTTTTTTTTTCTATTTGTAACTATTTCCCATCTTTGGATCATATAAAGGGTAAAGATGGCAGGAAATTTGTTGGAATAATAAGAGATCTTGGTTTATTAGAAGAGAAAAAAGAGGCCCATTTGTATTTGTATTTACTTTTTTTTCCGTTTATTTATTTATTTTCTGTTATATAGTGGGTTTTTTTTATTATTCTTTCGGGGAGTGTTTTTTTTCTTTTAGTTTGACTAGTATGTGTCCTGATTGGACATGTTTATTAAAATTTGTTGATGTTATTATAAATGTATATTTAAAATAAATATATGTTTGTTGTTGATGCTGTTGAAGAAATGAATCCTTACAGAAGGTGACTGTACATTACAGAGTGCAGCGGAAGGAAACTCATCTCTTTGAATGAAAGATCACTGGCTTCACTTTGAATGTAGTGATTATGGCGGAGGGAAGTTTTAGTGGATAACAGATTTTATTCTGACGCTTAACTGACACTGTGACTAAAGTATACTCCGGAGCGGACCGCAGTAATCAGTAACATTCTTTGTGATATACACTTCCTGTGATATCCCGGGTGTGAAGACCTGAATTTTTTTTCTACCTTTACATTCCATTTCAGAATTTGACAGACGCCCTTATCCAGAGCGACTTACATTTCTATCGCATTTTATATCTGATTAGGTAAGGGTTAAGGGCCTTGCTCAGGGCTGGTTGTGGTAGGGTTTGAACCTGGGACCTTCCAGACCATAGTCCAATGTCTTAACCACTGATCTACCCACCCCCTACCTGAATTTTAATACCTGACTATTTATTTGAAATGTGCAACTACAATAAACTGCAGTGCCAACAATTTCAAGCATTGTAAATACTGTAAGGATTTTTTCCATTCAGGTCAAATTACAATACAGAAAAGTTCTAACATTTTTATTGCAAAACGTTTTTGTCCAGTTCACTTAATTTAACATTTTGCTTTGAGGAATTTTGCCACTGTTATACTTCCATAGTGTATGAAGTGTATAGATGAGGAGATGTGACCAACCTACAACCACAGCGTGAGGAACTGTACCTGTAGATGGAGCGTCAGTCTGATCCTGATTCTCCACACGGATTTTATTCAGAGGTTCAGTTTCTGACTGAGTTCCTGCTGTTTTATAAGTAAATAAATCTTCTGTTATTATCACTCATTTAGCTGGATTTTATTAATTCAGTGAATTTTACCCCAGCACCTACCTCCTGTACTTTCTGTCCCTTTTCTCCTGGAGAGAATCAGACCTACAGCAGAGAGAAAACTGTCCTGTATTAGACAGCACAAAGACCTGATAAAGACCTGATAAAGACCTGATAAAGACCTGATAAAGACCTGCTCCTCATCTTTCAGCTCTTCTCTCTTTTACTATCTACAGAGACTGTATAGTTACAGTGTGACAAGACTTCCTGTATAGTCTATTGGACTCCATCAGGGGCTCAGTGATGCTCCATCAGGACCGCGTACTGTTACACTTAATACATGTGTCTGTCTATCAGAGCAACTTTTTATTGTGGGTATTACAAAATATTACGGTCAAAAGTTTTGAGAATGACACAAACATTAGTTTTCACAAAGTTTGCTGCTAGCTGCTTTTAGATCTTTGTTTCAGTTGTTTCTGTGATGTACTGAAATATAATTACAAGCACTTCATACGTTTCAAAGGCTTTTATCGACAATTACATGACATTTATGCAAAGAGTCATTATTTGCAGTGTTGGCCCTTCTTTTTCAGGACCTCTGCAATTCGCCTGTGCATGCTCTCAATCAACTTCTGGGCCAAATTCTGACTGATAGCAACCCATTTTTTCATAATCACTTCTTTGAGTTTGTCAGAATTAGTGGGTATTTGTTCGTCCACCCGCCTCTTGAGGATTGACCACAAGTTCTCAATGGGACTAAGATCTGGGGAGTTTCCAGGCCATGGACCCAAAATTTCAACGTTTTGGTCCACAAGCCACTTAGTTATCTTTTGCTTTATGGCACGGTGCTCCATAATGCTGGAAAATGCATTGTTCTTCACCAAACTCTTGTTGGATTGTTGGAAGAAGTTGCTGTTGGAGGGGGTTTTGGTACCATTCTTTATTTATGGCTGTGTTTTTAATGGTCTCAGAATGCTTTACTGTTGACACAGGACTGATGGTAGCGCTTACCTCCGGACAAGCCTTTTTCCAGATGCCCCAAACAATCAGAAAGGGGCTTCATCAGAGAATATGACTTTGCCCCAGTCCTCAGCAGTCCATTCACCATACTTTCTGCAGAAGATCAATCTGTCCCTGATGTTTTTTTTTTGAAGAGAAGTGGCTTCTTTGCTGCCCTATTTGACACCAGACCATCTTCCAAAAGTCTTCGCCTCACTGTGCGTGCAGATGCGCTCACACCTGCCTGCTGCCATTCCTGAGCGAGCTCTGCACTGGTGGCACTCCGATCCCGCAGCTGAATCCTCTTTAGTAGACGATCCTGGCGCTTGCTGGACTTTCTTGGACGCCCTGAAGCCTTCTTAACAAGAATTGAACCTCTTTTCTTGAAGTGCTTGATGATCCTATAAATTGTTGATTGAGGTGCAATCTTAGTAGCCACAAGATCCTTGCTTGGGAAGCTATTTTTATGCAACGCAATGATGGCGCACGCATTACTTTGCAGGTCACCATGGTTAACAATGGAAGAACAATAACTTCAAGCATCACCCTCCTTTTAATATGTCAAGTCTGCCATTCATAATGACCTCCAGCCTTGTGTTTGTCAACATTCTCACCTGAGTTAACAAGACGATTACTGAAATGATCTCAGCAGGTCCTTTAATGACAGCAATGAAATGCAGTAAAAAAAAATTTTGGGGATTAAGTTAATTTCCATGGCAAAGAAGGACTATGCAATTTATCTGATCACTCTTTATAACATTCTGGAGTATATGCAAATTGCTATTATAAAAACTTAAGCAGCAACTTTTCCAATTTCCAATATTTACAGTATGTAATTCTCAAAACTTTTGGCCTCGATTGTACATTATATGTGTATTTCTATGTTCGTAATATTGGTTTATATATTATTACGTCAAGTTTTATATCACAGCTTTTTTTTTTTATCACAGAACACACTGCACCTCCTTATTGTTTTTAATGCTCACTGTTGTCATTTTTAAATCATTTGGTCTGAAATTTTTAACATCTAAAAGTGACAACAAACCTAAAACACATAAGCACACACACACACACACACACGGACAGGTCTCGCTTTCAGTCCGGGTTGGTTATAGCTGTAAAGTGAAGTTCATTAATTTTATTAAAAGTGGTTTAGATCCTGATAACACAGTAACTGATTACCAGTTAATTAACATTACATTATTCAAATGGGATTTGTTTCTCCTCAGTACCTCTCTCTACATCTGTTTATCTACTGTTACTTAATTATTTACAGTCATTATTAACTTACTGTAACTGTTTTCTGACACGGGTCCAGTGGGTCTGTGACTTGTGGTGGAGGCAGCAGGTGTGGTATTTGTGATAGAGGTAGCAGGTGTGGTATTTGTAATGGACTCAGCAGGTTTGGTATTTGTGGTGGAGGCAGCAGGTGTGGTATTTGTGGTGGATGCAGCAGGTGTGGTATTTGTGATAAGGGCAGCAGGTGTGGTATTTGTGATGGGGGCAGCAGGTGTGGTATTTGTGATGTAGGCAGCAGGTGTGGTATTTGTGACGGGGGCAGCAGGTGTGGTATTTGTGGTGAAGGCAGCAGGTGTGGTATTTGTGGTGGAAGCAGCAGGTGTGGTATTTGTGATTGGGGCAGCAGGTGTGGTATTTGTGATTGAGGCAACAGGTGTGGTATTTGAGATTAGGGCAGCAGGTGTGGTATTTGTGATTGAGGCAACAGGTGTGGTATTTGAGATTAGGGCAGCAGGTGTGGTATTTGTGATGGAGGCAGCAGGTGTGGTATTTGTGGTGGAGGCAGCAGGTGTGGTATTTGTGATGGAAGCAGCAGTTGTGGTATTTGTGGTGGAGGCAGCAGGTGGGGTATTTGTGATGGAGGCAGCAGATGGGGTATTTGTGATTAGGGCAGCAGGTGTGGTATTTGTGATGGAGGCAGCAAGTGTGGTATTTGTGATTAGGGCAGCAGGTGTGGTATTTGTGATGGAGGCAGCAGGTGGGGTATTTGTGATGGATGCAGCAGGTGGGGTATTTGTGATGGATGCAGCAGTTGTGGTATTTGTGATGGAGGCAGCAGATGGGGTATTTGTGATGGATGCAGCAGTTGTGGTATTTGTGATGGAGGCAGCAGATGGGGTATTTGTGATGGATGCAGTAGGTGGGGTATTTGTGATGGATGCAGCAGTTGTGGTATTTGTGATGGAGGCAGCAGATGGGGTATTTGTGATGGATGCAGTAGGTGTGGTATTTGTGATTAGGGCAGCAGGTGTGGTATTTGTGATGGAGGCAGCAGGTGTGGTATTTGTGGTGGAGGCAGCAGGTGGGGTATTTGTGAATGATGCAGCAGGTGTGGTATCTGTGATGGAGGCAGCAGGTGTGGTATTTGTGGTGGAGGCAGCAGGTGTGGTATTTGTGATGGGGGCAGCAGGTGTGGTATTTGTGATGGAAGCAGCAGGTGTGGTATTTGAGATTAGGGCAGCAGGTGTGGTATTTGTGATTAGGACAGCAGATGTGGTATTTGTGATGGAGGCAGCAGGTGTTGTATTTGTGATGGAGGCAGCAGATGTGGTATTTGTGATGGAGGCAGCAGGTGTGGTATTTGAGATGGGGGCAGCAGGTGTGGTATTTGTGGTGGGGGCAGCAGGTGTGGTGTTTGTGATGGAGGCAGCAGGTGTGGTATTTGTGGTGCAGGCAGCAGGTGTGGTATTTGTGGTGGAGGCAGCAGGTGTGGTATTTGTGGTGGAGGCAGCAGGTGTGGTATTTGTGATGGACGCAGCAGGTGTGGTATTTGTGGTGGAGGCAGCAGGTGTGGTGTTTGTGATGCAGGCAGCAGGTGTGGTATTTGTGGTCGGGGCAGCAGGTGTGGTATTTGTAATGGAGGCAGCAGGTGTGGTATTTGTGGTGGGGGCAGCAGGTGTGGTATTTGTGGTGGAGGCAGCAGGTGTGGTGTTTGTGATGGAGGCAGCAGGTGTGGTATTTGTGGTGCAGGCAGCAGGTGTGGTATTTGTGATGAAGGCAGCAGGTGTCGTATTTGTGGTGGAGGCAGCAGGTGTGGTATTTGTGATGGACGCAGCAGGTGGGGTATTTGTGGTGGAGGCAGCAGGTGTGGTGTTTGTGATGCAGGCAGCAGGTGTGGTATTTGTGGTCGGGGCAGCAGGTGTGGTATTTGTAATGGAGGCAGCAGGTGTGGTATTTGTGGTGGGGGCAGCAGGTGTGGTATTTGTGGTGGAGGCAGCAGGTGTGGTATTTGTGATGAAGGCAGCAGGTGTGGTATTTGTGATTGGGGAAGCAGGTGTGGTATTTGTGGTGGAGGCAGCAGGTGTGGTATTTGTGATTGGGGCAGCAGGTGTGGTATTTGTGATTGAGGCAACAGGTGTGGTATTTGAGATTAGGGCAGCAGGTGTGGTATTTGTGATGGAGGCAGCAGGTGTGGTATTTGTGATGGGGGCAGCAGGTGTGGTATTTGTGGTGGAGGCAGCAGGTGTGGTATTTGTGATGGAAGCAGCAGTTGTGGTATTTGTGGTGGAGGCAGCAGGTGTGGTATTTGTGATGGACGCAGCAGGTGTTGTATTTGTGATGGACGCAGCAGTTGGAGTATTTGTGATGGATGCAGCAGGTGTGGTATTTGTGATAAGGGCAGCAGGTGTGGTATTTGTGACGGGGGCAGCAGGTGTGGTATTTGTGGTGAAGGCAGCAGGTCTGGTATTTGTGGTGGAGGCAGCAGGTGTGGTATTTGTGATTGGGGCAGCAGGTGTGGTATTTGTGATTGAGGCAACAGGTGTGGTATTTGAGATTAGGGCAGCAGGTGTGGTATTTGTGATGGAGGCAGCAGGTGTGGTATTTGTGGTGGAGGCATCAGGTGTGGTATTTGTGGTGGAGGCAGCAGGTGTGGTATTTGTGATGGAGGCAGCAGGTGTGGTATTTGTGGTGGAGGCATCAGGTGTGGTATTTGTGGTGGAGGCAGCAGGTGTGGTATTTGTGATGGAGGCAGCAGGTGAGGTATTTGTGATGGAGGCAGCAGATGTGGTATTTGTGATGGAGGCAGCAGGTGTGGTATTTGTGATTAGGACAGCAGGTGTGGTATTTGTGATGGAGGCAGCAGGTGTGGTATTTGTGGTGGAGGCAGCAGGTGTGGTATTTGTGGTGGAGGCAGCCGGTGTGGTATTTGTGGTGGAGGCAGCCGGTCCAGTCTCTGAAATGGAGGATGTACATGTGAGATTAGAACTGGTGGCAGTTCATATGAGATTTGAGGTGGATTCAGCAGGTTCTTTTGTAACTCATATTTGTACTGCAAGGTGTCTGTTTTTCAATTCGTCAGGACTGAGACAGGTTTAGAGGTTTAAAAGTTTGAGTTTTAAACTGCTGTAAAACGCAGTTGTTGGTGGTATTTTTGCACTTTGCTCAGGCGTTTGATCTATATCTATTTACATAAACAAACAAAACGTCTCAGTGAGACAGACTTTAAATATCAAGATAAAAATATAAGTATAAAGATAATAAGGATTAATAGATGATAAAGTTAATCAGGTGTGTGTGATTGTGTGAGGGTGTGTGTAAGTAAAACAGTGCCAAAATTCCTCAAAGCAAAATAACATGTTGAATTGCATGAACTGAACGAAAACATGTTGCAATGAGATTGTTTGAATTTTTCTTGTAATTTTCTTGTAATTTGACCTGAATAGAAAAATCCTAACAGCATTTCCATGCTTGAAATTGTTGCACTGCAGTTTATTGTGGTTGTATATTTCAAATGCTAATGTAATTTAAAAATAATTGATAAAAATATTGACCTATAAAATAGCTGTTTAAAAATACAATCTTTATTATTCTTCAAAAAGTCAGGTGTTAAAATTCAGGCAGAAAAAAAAAATCCAGATCTTCACATTACAGGAAGCAATTTCCCTCTGGAATTAATAAAAATCTTCGAATCTTTGAATCTTAGAGTTTATTACAAAGAAGGTATTGCTGATTACTGCGGTCCGGTCTACCCTTCCTGCTCCTCCTGCAGTCTCTAGTTCTTAGGAACGACTTTCAGATCAGAATGCAGAACTTCTAAGTCTCAGGCTCAGAATAAACTCTGTTATTCACTAAACCTCTCCTCCGCCATAATCATTACATTCAAAGTGAAGCCAGTGATCTTTCATTCACACACGAGTGATGGGTTTCCTTCCCCTGCACTCTGTAATGTACCGTCACCTTCTGTAACAAGATCAGGTTCATTCCTTCACCTTCTGTGGCAAATCTCTGTACATGAAGCAACCAGGAACAAATTCAGGAAGAGATCAAGCAGCATGGACTGAGTGAGTGACACCAGAGTACTGCAGACGTCTGTCTGACTCTATACCCAGACGGATCAAGACAAAGAATAAAGGACTTTCATCAATCTCATCTTAAAACTGTGTATAATATTGAAGTTTAATCACATGTTAAATATTAAGGCATAAACATTTCTAAAGATGAGATCAGGATGTAAAAACATAATGTCTGGGACAGATGGAATAAATGCAAAAATAGACTTGAGGTATGAATGTAGAGAGATTTTAACATTTTTGGTTTATTTAACTAACATGGAAAGTCTGTCTAGATTGTGTGGAATTGATTTCCTATAAAGATGTGATTTTACTGTTTCCAGACTACCAGTGAAATTATCTTCACTTCACCAACAGGTTTTGTTATATTGGAAATTATTATACAATCATATCTTCACCCAAACCTCAATATGGAACAATAGAGTTATTCTATTCAGATATAAATCTCATTCTTGATTGGTTTGAAAAAGGTGTTTGGTCAGTTCATCACTTAATGAATAAGGAAGGGAGCTTGTTCAGTGGTTTCTGTTCTAGATTCAGTTTACACTGTGAACAAGAGCAATTTGAACGCGTCTTAAAAGTCATTCCGAAAAGTTTCATAAACCTTTACCAAACAGCTTTACCAACATCTCAGATGGATCATGAGAACTTCCATCAGTTCTGTTTAATGGTAGCAACCTCAAAACAACGCTTCCCAACAAAATCACCGCTCTTGTTTTAATTCCATATTATATCCGACATGGTTATACTATACTGTAACAATATCTCACAACCTTATGATAAGCCAACTATTAAAATACTACAATCTATTGGCTTCCCAGTGACTCCTAAAGCAAAGGAAACCCACTTCAGTATATTTAATGGTATTTATTCGCCACCTGAGTTTTTAAGACACTGGTTAATTTTTTATTAATGTTTGTATTTTTTGTAAAGTTGACATTGAGACAACTAATCACTTTCCCATTTCTTGTGTGTATTCATATTAAATATTTACTTCATCCTTAAAGAACAATTGTGTTGTATAAAATATTCTTAGTATCGATTGTCATGTTATTAAAAATTTTAAATGACATTTAAACATTAAACCATTCACAGTTTACGTTTATCTATGTTTTTGTAATCGGGGGAGTTTTGTGAATAACAGAGTTCATTCTGATGCTTAACTGACACTGTGACTAAAGTATATTCTGGAACGGACCGCAGTGCTGTAATCAGCAATACATTTTTGGTGATATTCTCTTCCTGTAAAATCTGGGTGTGAAGACCTGAATTTTTTTTCTACCTTTTTATTCCCTTTAAGAATTTGACATACGCCCTTATCCAGAGCGACTTACATTTCTATCTCTGAGCAGTTAAAGGCCTTGCTCAAGGAATCAACAGGAGCAACTTGGTTGTGGTGGGGTTTGAACCTGGGACCTTCCAGACCATAGTCTTAGCCACCAATCTACCAGTGATTACTGTGCTATTTTTAAAGAGCTATTTGATAAGGTTAATATTTTTGCATTGAATTTTAAATGATTTAATTTTCATTTGACATGTACAACTACAATAAACTGCAGTGCCAACAATTTCAAGCATTGTAAATACTGTAAGGATTTTTTCCATTCAGTTCAAATTTTAATACAGAAAAATTCTAACATTTTTATTGCAACAAGTTTTTGTCCGGTTCACTTAATTTTACATTTAGCTTTGAGGAATTTTGCCACTGTTATACTTCCATAGTGTATGAAGTGTATAGATGAGGAGATGTGACCAACCTACAACCACAGCGTGAGGAACTGTACCTGTAGATGAAGCGTCAGTCTGATCCTGATTCTCCACACGGATTTTTTTCAGAGGTTCAGTTTCTGACTGAGTTCCTGCTGTTTTATATGTAAATAAATCTTCTGTTATTATCACTCATTTAGCTGGATTTTATTAATTCAGTGAATTTTACTCCAGCACCTACCTCCTGTACTTTCTGTCCCTTTTCTCCTGGAGAGAATCAGACCTACAGCAGAGAGAAAACTCTCCTGTATTAGACAGCACAAAGACCTGATAAAGATCTGATAAAGACCCGATAAAGACCTGGTAAAGACCTGCTCCAGCAATCATCTTCCAGCTCTTCTCTCTTTTACTATTTACAGAGACTGTATAGTTACAGTGTGACAAGACTTCCTGTATAGTCTATTGGACTCCATCAGGGGCTCAGTGATGCTCCATCAGGACGGCGTACTGTTACACTTAATACTGTTCTCATCTACATACATGTGTCTGTCTTAAAGAGCAACTTCTAGTTATCATCTGTTTTGTTTCCTGACTCATATATTATTAAGTCAATGTTTATATCCCACCTTTTTTACGTAGCACACAATACACTGCAATTCCGACGACACACAGCACCAGAAGAACGGGAATGATGATGATGATGTATCCAGTCAACGACTCTGCACACATAGACATCAACACAAAATAATCATCAGTCTTTTCTTCAGTTCCACCATGTACACATATCCTTACATATGGAAATGGTTTATTTCAGTAATAATTACCTGTGTCACGTGCAGGGACGTGTAACATTATTCTGTCTTCTTTTCTCTCCTGATCAGACAAACCCACAGAGCAGGAGATCCACTCAGACTCAGAGGGAGACACAATCAGCCACGAGCTCACATCTGCAGTCCCTACAGAGTCTGAGGATAATAAAAAGTGCTTTGTTATTTCTGTTTTTAGGATCTTTAATGTAAGTGTAGATGAGTAGATCTTACTGTTGGTGAACTTGTCGTTACTGAGATGTTTCAGATCTCTCCCATCTTTATCTGTCCAGGTGATTGACGGCTCAGGAACCCAACCATGTGACTGACAGCTAACATTCACCTTCCCTTCTCCTGCTTCACATATGGAGAGGACAGGAGTGGATCCCACCACTGAGAGAGAGAGAGAGAGAGAGAGAGAGAATTAAACAGACAGAGACATCATGAACATTTCATTTTTAAAATAAATTGATGCACTAAGTGTTACCTCTCAGTCTGAGGGACACTGTGGCCTTATCGAACCAGATATCACTTTTCACATGACACACATAGTCTCCTCTATCTGTTAGCATCAGGTTCTCCAGTTTCACAGAGACGTCTCCTTTCTCCAGATCTCCTAACAGGAACACTCTGCCCTGGTACTGAACATCTACAGGACTCTTCTGGATCTCTGTGTCTCTGTAGAACAGAGCCGGGGTGTCATACATATTGGGACGGTACCAGCGCACTTCCATGGGTCGAACATCCATGTTGTTGGTGACAGCACAGTGTAGAGACACAGAGGAACCAAGGAGCCCTGAGACTGGAGACTCAACCTTCAGTGAAAAATATTCTGGAGGAGAGATTAAAAATCACTGCTTATGAGCTTTATAACAGTTAATAGACTTTATGTGAGTATTTGTTAAAAGTGAGTATAGTCTAAATGCCTTGTTTTAGTATCTTTATGGCAACCTTTAATGAGTAATGAATAATCAGACTGACCAGAAAAAACTTGATGGCTGAGAAACGGGAATAGAAACAGTAAAACCCATCGTAGTGGTCGAGCTGTAAAGAGAAGAAGCAGAAACACATTTTATGTGTAAAATAAGACATTGGACCTCTGATATTATTTATGTTAGTTTTAGTCTTTCGACTTCTCCTGTTGATGGGTCGCCACACCAGACCGTCCGATCCGACCAACAACTTGGCAAAGGTTTCATCCCGGATGCCCTTTCTCACACAACCCTCCCGTTTTATCTGGGCTTGGGACCGGCACTGCATCCAGTTTATTAGATTTATCAGTTACAGTGCACATCAATGTAAATCTGTGGCCAAAATGCAGTATTAGTGCTGATTTTATTCATTTTTATTATAGAGAAAGTAGCTTCTTTGGCGTGTGCCAGTTTAAGCAACATGGAAATGACCAATCTTGCTTCACTAAAAAGTTTCTTTAGCCTTTTTGGAGATATATGATATATATGCTATATGATATATGTGATCCAAAAATGTATATTTGCTCTACGACTGTTTAGCTTCAAACTATAATCATTTAAAATACAAATTATTCATATTTTCTTTATGATTATTGATACTCAAATTGGTGAAATTTTTGGAAGCACATGACCTGTAAAAAATATTGCTTAAATTTTTTTTTTTTGTAAAAGCAAAACATCTGTAGTGTCCGTAACCATGTCACATTCATGTTGCATTATCTTCACAATTTAGCATTAAAAAGAAAATATGCTTTTTCAGGTTTATGTCTTTTTATGTAAAATGTAAATCCATCAAGTTTAATCTAAATAACAAATTTAAAATTATATGTGTAACAATATGTCTTAACATGAGGAGAAAAAATTAAATAAAGTTACTATAGCAAAGACAATGTGCTGTCTGAACAAAACCCAGACCAGCTGATCCTGTGTACACACACACACACACACACACATCTTTACCAGACGATAATGAATATTAATGACTATTATTAACACCATAAATTAACAAAACTATAATAAGAACTATACAAAAGACAAAAAGACACCATAAGGTGCACGTGCAGGACACAATGTCCATACTACAATACTCTGTTACAGTGAGTAATGTGGAAGTGAATTCTCCAGGAGATGAGAAACAGTAAACATAGACAGAAGTGAGACTTTCTTTGTTCTGTATTACATTTAAACATAAATTCGTTATTCTTTTTAAACACACTTCTATATTTGTGTTAGAATTATTTTATATATAAAGGAGTTATTTCTACTCTCTTGATCTCTTCCTCATAGATCTGATATTAACGTGTCAAATCTTTCCTGTTGCTATCTTCCTGTCTCCTCTTGCATCTGCTCTTTAAGGTGTGAACGCTCCCATGCTCACCTTCCCATTCTCTCTTCATGTCTCTCTCCCCCTCTCTCTCTCTCTCTCCCTCTGTCTCCGTCCCCCTCTCCCCCTAACTCGAGCCAACATCCTGTGATCTGTCTCTGGACGGACACCTCTCTATCTTCCTCTCCTTTGATTCTTCAGGATCTCACCAGGACATTTACAATGGTTCATGTTCTTTGTAGTAACATATGTCAATGGCACAGGAATTTGGTCAAACATATATACAGTATATACTCCATGTTTTGCTGTTAATAAACAGAGACCTTTCTGACAGACAACGTGTGTGTGTGCTTGACTGAGTCGCTCCTGGCTCCAGAAAAGCTTACCGAAGCACAGCGGACAGACCGAGCAACTCGATTCTCCTACTACGTAACTCTAAAAAATGTACAATCTGGGGGCTCGTCCACCTCTCCCCAGGAAGGTAAGTTAAGCATTATTTTTGCTATTGTACTTCCTTCCTTGGTCAGAAAAGTTTTTGAACCAATTTATGCATGTTAATTTGTTTTTGGCTTGCGTTGTTTTTGGCATTACTTGTGTTGATTTATTAATTAAAATTACAGCAACTGTAGCGATTGTGGTTAATTGAAAGATATAAATAAAACTAAGTGTTAAACTAAAACTGAACCACTGTTGTTAGCAATACGCTAAAAACATACACAGATCTGTCGTCGCAGAGTACCTACGTCATCAAACCGTGTCCCGTTAAAGGAGACGCGCTACTTCGGGTGTGTTTTAAAAAGTGCTACGTCCGCTAACTTCTGTTGTTGACGTAATTTATGCATTACAATTTTTGTAATTTAGTGAGGCATTTGTAGCGTGCACTTTGTGTATAAGCTGGCCCTGGCTTAGAGGCGGTGGTTAGAAAATAAATAAATTAATTGGTTATAGCCATATTCCTTAGAGTGTTCTTTGGAACAGGGAGCGGCGTGTATTGCAGTTATACACGTGTGATGTGCATGAGTTTTATTGTCTCCCTGAGGTAGAGATGTGTGAACTCTGCCCGGCGCACCTGAGGTTTGTTTTTCTGAGAGTGTTCTCAGAAACAGGGTAGATTGGCCTAATGCCTTATTAATTCACTATATTGGTATTTAATAAATGTGTGAATAATTTCCAAAGGTGTAGAGGCACGTGCATTTAAAATAGAATTCGTATTCCTGAAAGTGTTATCAGGAACGTGGAGATATTGCACATTTTTGATAATACATTTTCATTAACAATTAGGCTGGATGAACGGAGGGTTCTTCTCAGTAAAGACATTATTTAAGAGAAGGTTCATTTGACAATGCTGACATTATCACATGGTAATCTTGTCTCTCATCCTTTACAGGCTAGTTTGCTTTGATAATTGGCTATAGTGAAGGTTAAAGGTCATGCATTTGGTGATTCTGAAGAGGTTTTTGGTAACTGTTTAGCTGATGAAGTTGCCAAACGGGCCGCCAAAGAAGTACCTTTGTCCCCACAGGTTTGTAGGGATACAGTATTCTCTTTGACGTCCAATGTCTCTGTCCCAAGTTTGTCATCTGACATTGACATAGCCTTCTTGCAAACCCATTCATCACCCGAAGATCTACATTTTTGATCCCGTAAGTGTTCACCCAGCAGCGATATGCTAATTCGGGATGAGACCGGCCATATACTTGTTTGTAATTGTGGACAGATTTTCTAAATGGGTAGAAGCATTTCCGTGCTCAAAAGAAAATGCAACAATAGTAGTTAAAATTCTGGCTAAAGAAATAATTCCTAGATATGGTATTCCAACATCTATTGACAGTGATAATGGCACGCCCTTCGTCTCCAAAGTGTACAAGTATACAATTTTTCTCAACAATATTTTTATTGATTTTAAACAGGGATATAACAGGGTAAACATGTAAAGTTTCAATATACTGTAGATTCTATGACCTTATAAACCCTAAAATTGTGTAAATTTTTAGGCATTAATTGGAAATTTCACATCCCCTACCAACACCAAAGTTCTGGTGTGGTAGAAAGGAGAAAGATAGGTTGACCAAAGCCATGATGGATACAGGTAAGAACTGGGTTGACCTTCTGTGCTTTGTGAAATTAGAATGACACCCAATTCTACAACCAAACTTTCACCATTTGAGATTATAATGGGACGACCATTCCCCACCCCCTGGGTAAAAGGTAACCCCAGTGTTTCCCTTACAGGTGATCTGGATGTGATTGTCGGCGATTATACACAAACACTCATTGAAAAACTGAACTGTGTTCATGGTAATGTCTCTGCTTCTCTCCCTCCGTCTACAGACAAGCCTACTCATTCTTTCATCCCAGGTTATACAGAGCTGTAAAAAGTTTGAATCCCAGGAGAGTAGGAGACGCTGCCTACAGTACACCTACAACTGTAATTGCAGTGACTCGCACAGCTGTTCTCACAGATTCACAGCCACAGTGGATTCACGCCAGCCGTGTGAAGAAGGCACCGCAGACGACTCTGACTGCTTGAGATAAACGACTACTACCTCACAAGATATCCTAGCCCGCACCGAGGGGCTAGTGGAGCGACATACGTCCTGAAGACACCTCAAAAGGGGGCTCTCGTCCCTTCTCACATTTTTCACATACACATATAGATTTAACTTTGTACTATCTTTTTTTCCACATTTTATTTCATTTTGTGGCAACACCTGATGACCTATGTACTGTTAATTTCATTTTTTAATTGTGATTCTAGAAGTGATTTATTCCTGACCGTCTTCTCTATAACTGTTCTATCTATTCTATCTATTTTCTTTATCATCCTTCTTATCATCATCTTTGCTGACTTTACTAATTATGAATCTCTGCTTCTTTACGTTATTATCTCTTTGTATGTTAACTTATTGACATTCACAAATTCTTTCAGAATTTAAGGTGGCAACTGTTAGAATTATTTTATATATAAAGGAGTTATTTCTACTCTCTTGCTCTCTTACCAAAAGCACAGCGGACAGACTGAGCAACTTGCCTCTTATACTACGTAACTTTAGAAAAACTTTACAATTTGTATAAATATCTTCTGTGTATCTGATCAGTAATAAACTGCACGTGTCAGAGAGTTTAACGGTCAGTTCTGCCCTGAGCGCCTGATTACCGTAAAACCCCGAATACATGCGCAGTGGGGTTTATTTTACTCGCTGCATGGATCAGAGTTTTCTAGCGAAATTCTCACCAACACCATCAAGGGGAAAAGGAGGTTTTAATTAATATGAAGTGATATTAGTGAGTGAAGTGTTTTTCCCGCCCTTTTCTCTGTTGTGCTGAATGAGTTGTGTAATGAAGCGACATGACTTATCTGCAGTCCCACCTCACCTTTCACACACAACACAGGAGAGAATAAACAGCACTAAAGCATTCTCTTACCTGAAATCATGGCAGTAGGGAACACTGTGTGTCAGAAAGATTCACATCAACCAGGAAGAACTCAATCATCTGGAAAGTGTCCATTAAACTCCTACAGATCATCTACACTCACTGGACTTTCAGTTTCACAAGCAGGTGTAGAATTACAGTCAGTCACCTTCAGGGAGGATCCAAGGGCCAGGTGGCACTTTATATTTAATAATAATAATCATAATAATAAAGAAAGAAAGAAAGAAAGAAAGAAAGAATATGTTTCAGTTTATTTAAAGATCTTTATGGAAACTTACATAAATTCCTTCTCTTAATTTATTATGATTTATTAATGTGTAGTTTGCTGATGTGCTATAAAATGTTTAATATAAAGTAGATTTAAATGATATAATTTTGCATAAAACATGACTTTTTAAATGATAATGTTCTTGTGTTACAGTGATTTACTCCACTGCTGATGTTGAGTTCTGAGCTCTGATTGGTCAGAAGGTGTTGATTAGTGTGTAAGGTCTGATATGGAGTTTATTTTACACAATATAAAGGCTTTTGTGTTTACATTTTAAATATAAATATTTCACTTTATGCTTGTATATTATTAAAACATTTATTCTTGCATGTTTATGATCCAGGTGTGTTTATTACTGTTTGAACAGCAGGTGGCAGTCTTTAACTGTTTTAGTGTTGTGGTGATTTATTGTGTTATTTTGAGTCTCTTCCAAAAATACCAGTTGTTGAGTCACGTGACCTGTTCCTGACCACAGTCCTAAATTTATATCAGCCAGAAACAGATCTTATAATCATGTGAGAAAACAGTCATTTAAAATATGTGGTGTAGTGGTTAGCACTGTTGGCCTCCCAGATAGCACACACACATATCGCGGAGACGTCTATGCGACGTCGTCTTTTTCATCTGGCAGATGTCTGGCAGAGGGTGTTTGCTTATCTTGCAGACCTCGCCGAGACGTCCGTGCCCGATGTTAGAACGACGCTTAGCCTACATATTTAAGACGTAAATGAATTAAAACGACCCTGATCCGCTCTTTAGACGACGTTAATCAGGTGTTCATACATCTGCCAAAGGTCTGATTCATGTCAGATAGACGTCGTTTTATTGGAACACCCCACTCCCATTATTTTAGTTAAATACCCTCGGTTAATTATGATTAACTATGGTCAACAGAATTCTGTGAAGGAAGGAAGCATAAGACAAACGGGATAAAACAGAGGTTTTAATTTTATATTTAATAAAAACACTGTTTTACACCAGCAGCAACTTACAAATGAGGTCTCAATTTGAAAAGATGTACAAAACATAAAACACCACAAATAAGTATTAATCATAGAAAAAAATTAAACACCAACAAAAACATTTTGTACTTTATGACTGTACATTACGACTTTTAAATATGACCGTTAGATACGAGGCTGAAGTTAGCTCCTTATTCTCAGCTTTCGATTCGTTTGGCTTCTTATTGTGCATCGTCTCACTCTGCGGCTGAAGTTAGCTCCTTATTCGCCTCGTTACTAACGGGAGTGTTCACGTTGGCGAAAGCTGCGCAGTTTATCAATAAAACGTTATTTTGGTGGCTTAAACCATTCTGGCCAAGCAAATATAAACTATACAATACACAACTGGTACCCAATTATATAGTAAAAGTAAAATTGTCCTGGCACAGATTGATTTTACACTTTATCTCAATTAAATGGAAATATGTTATTCTATTATGCACAATAGTGTGAATAAGAAGACAGATGTCTTGATTTTATTTGACTATTTTATTTAATTAAATTTTATTTACTTATTTTAAATTACTATAAGAAAGCGAAATAATTAAACACTGAAGTAGATTACTTGCAATTGAATTACCACTAAAATACAACCCCTGGCAACAAATATGGAATCGCCACTCTTGTCGGATGTACATTCAGTTAATTTACTTTAAAACAAAAAATCCAAAATCACCGATGTGACACAAAGTTATTTTACTTTGTTGGCCCTCCTCTGGTTATATTGACAACATACGGTACATTCTTTTGAGACATAGACCTTTTTTTAATGAAAAACAATATTATTCATCAATCAGGTTTCAACATTCTCACATTGCAGTTGACAGATCAGCTTTGCAGCTTTCCATTTTTTTTTTATCAATTTCCACCATTAATTTTCAGTTGGAATGAGATCTGGACTGTTTACTGGCCATTAGAGATGTGTCGGTCACAAACGGACCTTTGAGTCGTCTCTTTTTAGTGAATGATCTAGATCTTTTTTTGCAAGGAAAAACATTCTCGCAGAGGTGGGTACACACACACACACACACACAGGGCCGCCGCTCCCATAACGCACATTACGCACTGCGCGTAGGGCACCCCCCCCCCCCCCCCCAAAAAAAAAACAGACTAAAATCACCTTAATCATAATAATCCCAAAAATATGAACTATGTTAATAGATGTAAGCAATACAAAACTACAATATTTATACTTCCTATAGTGGGAACGCCTTTAAATACCCCTTGTTGCTTGTCATATAATATAAAACGAAATATATTTCTGACATAGCGAGTGCATCATGAATCGGGGGCGGAGGTATAGAAAAAGGAAAAAGAAGAGACAGTAAGATGATGCGCACGAAGTGGGGGAGGGTGAACCACCCACAAATATCTAGCAGCGTTTCTGCATACACATATAGCAATTTGTGTGTAAAGCAATTTGTACAAAACTGAGAAGCAGGTCCAGGGTTTGTCATATGAGTGATATTACATTTACATATTACACGTTTTAACTATTTGATAATTTTTAAATAAACTATATGGTTGGGAATTTTTATAATGATAATTACAAATAATTTTTGGGGGAAAATAATAGGGGAATGATTTTATCCAAGCTGAGTCAATTTATTCTGAAGTTTCACTAAACTTGCTTTTTGAAAAAACCCTGATCACCCTAACGTATGTCCTTTTTAAAACAGGGCCAGCAACAAAGCACCGCTGGCCTATGCGTCTGTGTTCCATTTAAATGGAAAATTTAGTTTAGTCAAGTCAAGTCAAATTTATTTATAGAGCACAGGTTTAACACAACCGTAGTTGATCCAAAGTGCTTTACAATAGAAATAAACAGCAAAAAAATAATAAAAAAATAAAATAATAAAATAATAATAATAAAAAAATAATAATAATAATAAAATAAAACAAATATAAAAGGAATTAAAAAGAAAATTCACAAAACACACATTTTTTATGCAAAATACATGCACAACATCACCCAAACGCTAATGAGCAAAAATGTGTCTTTAAGCTTGATTTAAAAACGTCCAATGATGTAGAAGCTCTGATATGTAGTGGTAAACTGTTCCAGAGTTTTGGGGCAACTACTGAAAAGGCCCGATCACCCTTCGTTTTACAACGTGAACGGTTTAACTATGTACTATTTTAAACCTTCAACATATGTGGTATAATAAGAAAAAGTTATTTAAATATACATTCTTCTTCTTTTTTTATGAGCATTATTACTACTACTACTAAATCTACTAATACTAAACGAGAACACATGCGCAAATGTTTGTGCGCAAATGTTCATGTGCAAATCTTCCGATGTCATCGCCAAACAGAGGTTTAATCCTGCTTTTAAAACAGCCAGAAAGCATTCAAGGAGTTGTACGCTTGTCAAAAGAACCATAAAGACTGGAAAGTGTAAGGAGAAGTCGAATTATGTTACGTTCCATAACGTGCCTTTTTGTGTGTTAAGCGAAGTTTTATAATGCCCTGGAAATATTTTAAAAATCAGACTGAAGCTGAGGAAAAAATTATCAGTCAATTAAAAAAAAAATTTATTGTTGGATTCTGGGGGCTACAGAAGACTAATCTCAGTCTGGGGTAGAATTGCTCAAGAGGTATATAAAAACTATACACTATACGTTTGAGAAAGTGGCTCTATGAGATTTGGCACGGCGACAGACGGCATTTAAAGACGAGAGCAAAAGAAACAACCTTTCCCGTAGAAAAGGATTGCAAAGAATATTGTCCCACTAGTGGGCGTTTTGACTATGAGGATGAAGAGCAAGTTTTTTGTGTTTGCAAAGCAAGAAATGACCCAAGTGAGCCATATGCTCAGTGTGACGGCTAGTTTCATCCTGTATGTGTAGGATATGAGAGCATAGAGGATATCAGAATAATGTCCCCATGATACTGTCCAGAATGCTTAGCTAATCAAAAATAAATAAAAAAATGAAAACGTTTGCAGATAAGCCTCCAGTGACTTTGAAGAGGCAGTTATTTCAAACATCTATAAAAGACAAAGTTGACATTTCTGATATATGCTGACATATAGGACATGGTGATAAAAAGGATCTTAAAGATGACAGTAATGAAAATAATGATGAAAGCAACAATGATGATGATGATGATGATGATGATGATGATGACGACAGTCAACAGGAGACCACACCAAAATGCCCCCCAAAATTTACAATTTCCATCCCTAGAACCGAATGGGATTAAGCCAGATGGAACACACAGTTATGAGGTACTGAAGGATGGATGGACGAATCTGATGGCCAGTAAAATTTCAGAAGTAAACAAGTATTGTGTTTTGTTTGTAACAGAGTTAAACATTCCCTTTCAAGAAAAAAAGTTTGTCCTTACTGGCGAGGAAAAGCAGAATGTAAATCCTCAGGATGTACAAAATATGTACTTATCATACATAAAAGGCCCAAAAAGAATAATTGTGGAGTAACAGTAAGTGTACAGGTGCAGGGAAGTATTCACCACCCTCAAGGAGAGCACCACAGGAGACACTCAAAGTATCAAGAACAGGAGGCATTAAAATCAGAACTTTATGAATTTTCACCAATGCATTTAAGAACAAAGAAAATTGCACATGCAGATGAGAGCAAGGTGACACATGGCAATATGTCAGATATACCATCAATTTCTGTGCTTCAAAAAATTTCAACTGAGAAAAAACTAGCAAATCGCTGTAATACAAACCAATACATGGAGTGCATTGAGATTCAAAGTGTACAAGATGTATCTAAACCTCCAGCAATCACAAAGCATAGCACTTAGTAAAGCATAGCAATTTGTAAGTGTTTCACCTTTTATAGTCCACATGTACACTGATGCACAACTCCATCTTCTGAGAGAACTACAAAACTCTAAAAGATGCCTGCTTTACCTTGATGCCACAGGATCAGTTGTGTCAAGACCACCTAATTGTCAGAATAATGTTCTCTATTATGCAATGTGAATTTTGTTACAATCAAGGAAAACTACAGTTCCAGTTGCAGAGATGCTTAGCTCTGACCAAAGCACTCCAACAATTTACAACTGGATAGCATGTCTAGGGCGAGATTTCTCCTGTGCATCTAGAACTCAGCTGCAACCCCAAAAAGTTGAGACTGATTTTAGCTGGGCCATGATCCATGCAGTCAACCAAGCATTTAATAAGTGTAACATTCAGGACTACTTTAAGAAGTGTCTTCTTGTTTGTAAGGAAAAAGCAATTTTACTGTTCTGCACACACGATGAAGCTCATGTCTGTGAAGGCATCAAAAGTGATTTGCTTGATAAAATAAAATCAGTTCTTCACATGATTGTTGATGTTTTTTTGGCCAAAAAGGTGACAGAACTGTAAAAGCAGAATGTTGGTGCCCTCCAGAATGTTATTGCAAGACAGTCAACAACAATCTTTTACTTCTGAGCAAGACAATTCCACTAGTAAAGAGCCATGTGAAGAAGAGGAAGTTGGAGTACAGAAAAGCTCCCCATTTGTTAAAGTACTGGCCAACATTTTCGATTATCCTAATAAGGAAAAACCCAGTGATGAAGAAGATGGAAATGAATGTGCTGCAAATGCAAATTACTGCCCTGAACTGGTAAATTTGCTGGTGCGCTACACAGGTACTATACCCCTGGGATTGGGATAATATTGGGATTCCTTTGGAACAGAAGAGGACTTCATCGCCTGCCGCCTTGAATACCTCCTAACAACACAATGGGAGACAACTTGCTCGTCTCAGACATGTCCAGTGTAAAAACTGCAGAGAAAATCAAATGTTGTAGAGCTTATGTAAGTACATTTTTATTTCAGATATTTTATACAATTAAAATTGATTTAAAGAAATAGTTTTGCCAAAAAAAGATTGATATTCTGTTTTGACAATTATTTAAAAAATGGAAACATTAACACTAAAATGTAATGAATATATAATATTTTATCTACCTAGCTGCGATGATTTTACTAAACTTCAGAGTTCTGTGGATGCTTGGGCTGCTGAATCCCTAACAGAGTGCAGATGGAAAGGGTAAGATAAATATCGCCTAATACTGTAATGTAATTGAAATACATAAGTAAAATATTTTGCTCCCAAAAGCATTACTATTAACATTAAGCCATAATTGACAATGAACTTGATGTATTCTGTATAAATACATTTTACAGAGAAAAGGAGGAGTTATGTAGGGGCATGAGAAAAACAGATTCAAGGCACTTCACTCATGGCCTGCCTTGCTTTTTGGTAGCATCCATGACAAGTACAGTGTGGCCAGTCGTGAATAGCTGACACTCGGTGACAGCCAATGAGATTGAAGCATTTTTGCGGCTTTCCACGTGGTGTGGCGTTGCTTAAATAATATCCTTATAATATCCGTATATCCTATAAAATCATCCAGACCCTGGTTCGAATCCCGCTCTGGGTGAAAATGTAATAAATGTGAATTCTTTGTTTTACACTTTTTGCTTATGATAATCATTAAATTATAGTGAGGTGAGTGCTAATGTGTTTCATAGCTTAAGAAAGTAAATCTTAATTGCAACATGCATTTAGTACTGAAGCATAACTTGATAATGTAATGGTGTGGTTATATCCAAAACTCGGTTTGTGGCTGTTAAATAATAAGACTGACTTCACTTATTCAGCCGAAACACTTTTTATTAAAATTGCAATTAATTGTTACAATCTCCACACTCATTAATTTATTTTAATTATTATACTGTATTTTAAACACTCTTGGCAACAATAACAAAATCTATAAAGAACAAGAAGAAGAAAAAAAAATACACACTTGAGAAACCACTGTCAGTCTCCCCCTTTCTCACATTATCATTTCTGTCTTTTCTCATCTTTGTCTTTTCATCTCATTGAATGTATAGTCCTGAAATTCTCTCCATTTCATCTCCTTCTCCATGCCCAGATCCTTCCTTCTCCATAATTCTACAGATCCTTCTACAAGGAAAATACCTTTCAGTAATCTACTTCCCTGCCATTCCAGTGTAACCTGTGTGTACAAGTCGGCTGTTTGGGATGAGAAGGAAAAATTTAATTGAAGATTTAGTTTGGGAAAACGACTTGTGGTCCCAGCGCAGGAGGACTTTTGGTTAGACAGCTCTTTCAGGTCCTGATGCCTGGACCTTCTCCTGCAGTCGATGTCGTTGGCGGCGTAGCAGAAGCAGGAGCAGTTGCTGAAAGAAACACAGAAAAATAATAATGAAATGAAGACTACATAGGCATGCACATTTCATAATAGACATACTGATCAGTTTTAAATTTAAAATACATGGATTCAAACTTGTTTTGTGCAAAATATTTTGTTTAATTAAGCATCACAGAGAAGCATAGTTTTTATAACATGTTATATAAATGCTCAGTGGACAACAAGGATTATAAAGATTAAATATCAGTACAGGTACTTTTACTGTGTGTACTATCTAATTCTAACTGTCTAGGTTTCCTTCTACACAAATTAAACAAACACACATTATCCGTAATGCTGGCAAAGGCCTGACACTGGCATGAAAATCCCTCGGATACATAGGAGCTATCACAAAAACTATACATTTTACACAATACAGTTTAACTTACTGTTACACAAACAGTACAAACAGTTATGGTTCCTCCAAAGGATAATTCTGTGAAGACCATGGTACTACAGTGGGTATTTAATATGATACTGCCTGTGCTTTACCACACCAGCATTGTGTACAAACATAACTAATGTGGTACTGTATGAACAAAAATACCATATTAGGTACCTGCTGAACTGAAGTAAGTACCATGAAGTTCACCCAAAGTGGATAAATATACTATATAACATTAGTATCAGAATGAAATTTAGCGGTTTTTTTTTTATTAAATTAAGCGTTTTTGTCTCGTTGCTACTTCATCTAAATGCCCTCTAACTAAATGAATGAATGATGTGTTCAGTGTGTTTAGACGTGAGCGCGAGCGGTCAGTGAATGATGAAGGTTAACGCACACGATAAACTCTGCAAAAACAAAAAGATTACAGCGACGGCGGCGAGAAATGTATAGCAAGAGCTAAGATAATGTCTGTTCATCTGTTCGTGTCTTGTTCAAGTTAAAATTAATAATAATAAAAGAAAAAACTTACCGATCAGCGGGGTCTCTGTGTCGCGCAGGCGCACAGCGTCCGTCTGTCTCACTCAGGTTCCCGGCTCGACCAATCAGCGCGCGGAACAGGCGCCGGCAGGACACACAGCGCCACCGGCGGCCGAAAGTATATTGCATCCGTAGTGGTTTAGCACTACCGTTGAAAATGAATGGGAAACGGTTTAGAGATTTTTAGCTACGCGGATGGCAGGGGGACATTTTTGCGCATAACATCGGCACTTCAACGGTTGGGTCTTGGTCATGCACTTGTTAGACGGTCCCTTAGTGACTCCTTCGCTCTAAAGCGCCGGTAAGCAGCGTTTCTGACAGATTTATCTACAACAGCAGGCTGTAACAGTGTGTGTTTATTTCTTGATGAACAAATAAGATAATCTCAGTTCACCTCCATCGCTCAAATTCCCCCCTCTTGGTCGGCGACTGCGAGTGACGTCACTCCCTACACAATCCCGCTCCACAGTATAGACCCGCCCCTGACGCTGATTGATAGGTTTCTGTCTAACGTGTTTGAAATGCAATTGTAAATGGATTAGCGATTGCGTTTGAGTTGAAAAAGCAAACGTGGTCATTGATTTTGCTATTTAAATAAGACATGGGAAATACAAATGCAAATGGACTTTTCTTTTTCATTTGAAATGTGGCAGTCAGTGTGCATTTACGAAGGCAAAACAGCAAACGGTAATGAAAAGTTTGCAATTGCGTTTGAATTATGGCAGACTTTGTGCGTCCACATATGGAAACGCGATTGTAATTTGCTATTCCTTTTGAATATTGTCCGGGATATCGCTCCATACACATTAACGGATGGACCATTTTTAAAACCGTTTAAAGGGGTCATACGGGCCTACATGCACTTTGTTAAGCTGTTTGGACTGAACTGTGTGTTAGGAGAGTGCGTACACAACCACTCTACGATGATAAAGAGCCGCCCAGTGGTTTTCTTTTCATTTATTACAGTAACATGCCCCTTCTGAAATCAGGCCAATCGCAAATGCCTGTCGATGTGACACCACACCACAAGAGGCCGCTCCTACACTAGTTGATTGACACTGGTGTTTTAGCAAAGACCCGCCCCGAGTGAGAAGAAGCTGTCGGCCATTGTTTTTCGCCGCTGGAGCAAAATGTCGCCTAAGCGAGTGTTGTGTACAGTTGTTGGGTGTAATAGCGAACACAGCAGTCATCATTCACTATCTAGGGTTAGTGACCTAGGGTACCTACCTAGGGTTAGGTATCTGAGCCACTGAGGACGCAGTGGCTGAATTTAGTTTTTAAAGCTAACGTCCCCGCTGATTTACCTAAATGCGTTCATGTTTGCGATAATTATTTTTCACCAGACTGCTTTATAAACGCGGGTCAATATAAAGCAGGTTTTACTAGGAAGCTGCTCCTAAAAATCGGATCTGTACTAACGCTTCGTGTTCCTGCTTCATCTTCACCAGGCTCGGTGAGTGTAATTTCTTTTTCTATGAATCTTTGCAGATCGCCTTTTCTAACAATCACGATGAATGCGGAGTGTAACTTAACTTATACTCTCATAGAACATGGTTATGGCTTCTTCTCTATGTACATCCGTCTCTATATAATCCCTAATCGCCTGTTTATAATAAACAATGCATTAAGGTGATTGTCTAGTTGCAAACTGTGTACGTAGTCGGAAAACTATATTATGCTTACCTTTGTAACGTTAGATGGTTTATAACGATGTCTGTCGAAGATTAAGAAGTCATGTAAACACATCAGTAAACACATCGCGTCCGTATCTCTCTCAGTAAGTTTCTCCGCTTTTGTTGTTGTTGCTCGCGGCAGCACAACAGCCCGTTAATTCATGCCCATGCAGTGATGAAAAAGACAAATCGAGTCGATGCATGTCCATTCTTTTAATTTCTGCGTTGTCAGGCGATATTACAAACTTCCGGGTAGGTTCCGTACTTAAATCAAACCAAAAACCACAAGAAAACAGCCTCAGGCTCTATATTCCAGCTTATCTCACATTTTCGCGTTTTCGCACTTTGGACTGCATTACCCACAAAGCACTGCCCGCACTGGACTACACTCCCGTGGCTATACCCCACGTGTGTAGTGAAGACACGCCCCACAGAACTGGGGGGTGGGCTCAGCAGAGATCATAAGCATTTAAAGGAGCATGTACTGAAACAGGTTGCTGAGAACAGAGCTAGTTTTTACCAGGTAAAAGGAGTGTTTTTTTTACACAAACATTGAGAATTTTTAATTAAAGTATATTACAAACTTTTCATTAGGACCCTAAAGAATCATATTAACATTTAATGAAAAATGGGATGTGTGGGACCTTTAAATTAGCAGTTATTAAACCGATTATTAAGAAACCTGACCTCAACCCCTGTCAGCTGTCCAATTAAAGGCCAATATCAAACCTCCCCATTATCTCTAAGATTCTGAAAAAGATAGTAGTGGAGCAGCTATGCTCATATCTATATAGAAATAGCATACATGAACTGTATCAGTCAGGATTTAGGCCTCATCGCAGCACAGATACAGCACTTGTTAAAGTAGTAAATGACCTCCTATTGGCCTCTGATCAGGGTTGTGTAACTATGCTTGTGTTACTTGACCTCAGTGCAGCATTTGACACCATTGATCATGGGATTCTTCCTCACAGATTAGAAAATGTAGTAGGAATTAAGGGTACAACCCTCTCCTGGTTTAGATCCTATTTGACTGATCGTTATCAGTATGTAGACTTAAATGGTGATTATTCAGCATGTTCTCTAGTGGAGTTCAGTGTTCCACAGGGTTCGGTTTTAGGGCCACTGCGTTTCTCCCTTTACATGCTTCCTTTGGGCAACATAATCTGTAAGCATGGTATTAGTTTTCATTGTTATGCTGACGACACACAGTTATACGTCTCAGCAAAACCAGTTGAGAAAAACCAGTTGCTAAAATTGAGCAATGCGTAAAGGATATAAGAGACTGGATGCTAATTAACTTTCTTCTGCTTAATCCTGATAAGACAGAAGTTTTAGTCATAGGACCGCATACAGCTAGAAGTAAGATTTTAGATCACACTGTAGCTTTAGATGGCCTTCCTGTTCCATCAAGTGCAACAGTAAAAGACCTCGGTGTGATTATAGATTCTAGTCTTTCATTTGAAGCTCATGTAGATAATATTACCAGGATAGCATTCTTTCACCTCAGAAATATTGCCAAAGTAGGGAATATATTGTCACTAAATGATGCAGAAAAACTAGTTCATGCTTTTATCACCTCTAGGTTGGACTATTGTAACGCCTTACTGTTTGGTTGTTCAGCTAGGTGCATATACAAGCTTCAGTTAGTCCAGAATGCAGCAGCGAGAGTCCTCACTAGAACCAGAAGATATGAGCACATCACCTCTATCTTATCTTCAATTCATTGGCTCCCTGTGAAATTCCGCATTGATTTTAAAATACTACTTTTGACATATAAAGCATTAAATGGTCTCGCGCTGCAGTATCTAAATAAACTGCTAGTGTCTTATGATCCGCCACGCCTACCTCGATCAAAGGATGCAGGGTGTTTGTCAGTACCACGTATTATGAAAACTACAGCAGGGGGCAGAGCTTTTTCTTACAAAGCCTCAAATTTATAGAATAGTTTTCCAATTAATGTTCGAGGTGATTGGTTGCTTTACATCTCAGTTCCCCCTCATGTCTGTATTTCCTTCTGGCTCTCCCTTTTAGGTATGCTGACATAATTAGTCCAGCGTGTGTCTCTTGGGATGTGTCTGGTGTCTTGAGACGGTTTCACTTCACCATGAAGACGGTGAACTGCCTGCCACCTAACACACACAGTTTGAATGCAGATCAATTCCTGCTCTCTGTTTCACCCAAATGAGGATGGGTTCCCTGTTGCGTCCAGTTTTTCTCAAGGATTCTTCCTATTGCCATCTCAGGGAGTTTTTCCTCACCACTGTTGCCCTCGGTTTGCTCATCAGGAACTATCTGACCATTTTGATTTATACACATTCACATTTCTTACAAATTTAAATAATTCTTTTGATTGTGTAAAGCTGCTTTGCGTAAAAAGGCAATTGTAAGAGCGCTATATTTTGAAACTTGATGACGGTGGTGGAGTTGGTTGTGGCCACACAACCCTGGGGGGCTCTAGTGAGGGAGGCTGAGACATGTCCGCCCATCCTTACTGCCTGTGGTCTGCCAGTAAGAAAATTGGAGATCCACTGACACAGAAATGAGCTGAGTCCCAGGTGCTCCAGCTTGGTGGTGATTGTGGAGGGAATTATGGTATTAAATGCTGAGCTGTAGTCATCAAAGAGCATTTTAACATAATTCCCCTTCCGAGTGTCCAAGTGAGTGAGTGATGTATGGAAGAGATGAGAGATGGCATCATCTGTAGAGCGGTTCGGGCGGTATGTGAACTGTAATGGGTCCAGTGTGTCAGGTAGGGGTAAGGTTGGGATAAGGAGAGGTTAAATATATCTGTGAACACAGGTGCTAGCTAGTCTGTGCAGGCTCTGAGGACTCAACATGAGATGCCGTCTGGCCCTGCTGCTTTCCTGGTGTTCACTCTCCTGAACGCTCTCCTCACATCATGCTAGGAGATGATAAACGCATTTCCGGTGCTGGCATTGTCTTCCTGTCTACAGCCTCAAAGCTAGCATAGAATGTGTACAGCTCGTCTGCCAGAGTCACGTCTGCGTTCGTCATACCGGACGTTGGTGCTTTATAGTCTGTTATTGTTCTTAGTCCCTGCCACAGGCTCCTAGAGTCACTCTGTTGGAGCTGTGATTCTAGTTTTACTCCCGTATCGTTGCTTCGCCTCTTTTACCACCTTCCGGATGTTGTATGACTCATCCTTGTACGACATCCCCCGATGCAAGCCCCGTGTTATAGGCAGCGGTGCGAGATCTCAGAGCATAGCGGATGGTTTTATCCACCCACGAATTGGGAAACCTTCTGTGAGGGCCTTTGCAGCCCAAATAAATGAGGGGACGTAGAAAACCAAGCTTTCACCCAAATGACAATTTTATTAAATCCAAAATTTACATTTAACTTAAAGAAAGCAATAATCAACTTTCAAATTAAATAAACTACTCAAAAGGTCAAAAGAATCAAAGTTAAATTCAAACTAATAAACTCAGAAGAACTTAACTGACTTAAACAGACAACAGCAGAAAGAACTTAAACCAAACTAAACATAAAAACAACTACCCTCAATCCCCCCTAGACAAGACAATGGGGACACATTTATAGGAACGGACCAGCCCATTTTTAAACACATAGGGGAACCACAAAATCACAAGAAAATAAAACAACCAAAACATCAAACATGGAGCAGTTAAATAACTAATATACTGTAAACTAACCAGGTATTGAAAAAGCAGAACAAATAGAAAAAGAAAAAATCAAAACCATATACATATAGATACACACACAAACATAAAATGGCAATTCCCACCCACAGTTAGTCTACATGTTGGTATGGCCGGTGGAACCATAGTTGCGGTTGATGCAGCATGCCAGACCTTAATAGTTGACGGACAATGAGAGCTCAGTGTGCAGCAGTTCCAGCCATTAACTCAAAATATACAGTACAACATAAACTAGGATGTGTGCACTCCACCCAGATATGATGCACTTAAATAAATATCTAAATGAAATGAATGGTGTTGGTGTCTTATTGTTTAATATAAATAAATACCAAAGCAATTAACTAAACAAAATACTAAATAATAAATGCAGTTAATGGGAATATGCACATGTTTAAGTAGATCTGTGTGTAGATGCTTGCACATATTACCCTTCAATGTGTGGCTGATGGCGGGCCATCACACCTTCTGATGTTCGTTTTTTTCCACAGTATTATCTGCTAGTTTCCTGACGAATCCCACAACCGCTTCTGTAAACACGTTGATGTCATCGGAGCTGTTTCGGAACATGTTTCAGTCTGCGTCATCGATTGCGTCCTGCGTCATCGATTGCGTCCTGCAACGCGACCACCGATTGGTCCCTCCAGCGCACGACCTCCCTCTGATAGATTCAAGATGGCGCTGGTGAGGTTGGCTGCCGTCACGACTGCACCGACCTACTTTTCTTTGTTTTTGTATTTTAAGGTAATTTCCAGTAACTTTAAACCGGCAAATTCATCACTATTGAGTACATTAGGTAGAGACACTCTTGTTTCTTAGCCAGCGTCAGGAACAGGCTGAGAGCCTGTGCACACCGCACACCTTTGCGTTGCATCCTGCTCGCCAACATCCAGTCACTGGAGAACAAGCTTGATGACCTCAGGGTCAGGGTAAAGTTCCAGAGAGACATTCGGGACTGCAATCTCCTCTGCTTCACCGAGACATGGCTGAACCCAGCGGTACCGGACCATGCCATCCAGCCGGCCGAGTTCTTCTAGGTTCACCGCATGTACAGGACACGGGGCTCGGGGAAGTCAAGGGAAGGTGGTGTGTAGTGACTAGTTTAATCCATGGTGATGAAAAACGCTGTGCCCGGTTGGGATTGAACGCATACTCCATGATACGTAGAAAAGAAAATAGTTTATTGAGTCTATTTAAGAAAAAACATGAATAAAAACTGGCTGTAAATTATGCAGAGATATTAAACTTAACGAAAATATTGTGTATTGTTCCAAACATAACATAAAGCATGGTCAAAACAGTGTGAGAAAACAGTGCAGCATTTTCCACCAACCTCCATCTAAAATCAGCGCCATGGCTATATAACCTTTGACCTGATGATGTCACACCATCACAGATACAATGTAAAACACAAATTAAATACAAATTCATAACTCATAACCTAATTCTTATTACTAAACTACTACTAAACATAAAATTAAAAATAAAAATAAACTTTCAATTATCAAACCCAAAATTCCGAGTTGGTGAAACCCAAAATATCAAAATGGCAAAATGGCTGTAACATTCCGGCCCCTAATTTTGAATAACAAAATTATTAAATTATACATTCTTGAACTGCCATTATCAAACCCAAAGAATCAACACAAAATGTCCAGGTATTGCACATAATTGTCAGGATGCATAACCAACCATTGCACTGCATATTTACATTTTGCATATCAAAGTCCATTTTGATGCGTATCAAAGTCAATCATACAATTATACAGCATCAAGTCTCTTACGGTAAAGTCCATAAAAAAAAAATTATTCGGACAAAAAGTCCAAGGGATGCAAAAAACTGAGTCCATATTTTCAAGCATCTTAACATATTCTGTTTAACACTTCTTGGATCTGTTATGCATTACTTTTCTGGCAGTAACTCATGTTACGTGCGGCTGTAGTGCACGTATGTACGCGTGCGTGGCTGCTGGTGCTGCTCTCTCTCTCCCTCGCTCTCCCTGCTGCAGGAGGTCCCGCCCTGATTAAGCGTGCCGTGACGTGCGACGGGATTGGCTGGCCGTGGAGAAGCCCGTCCTTTTAGGCTGGCCGGCGAAAGCCGGAGGCGCGCGTTGTTGGGAGTTGGAGATGTGTGTTGTGTTGTTGGCTTACGAACTGTTGGGTCGCGCCGGTATTTGTGAATTGGAAAATAACTGTTGGTTTTCTTTGTTTCTATCTTGTTTCTATCTTTGTTGCGGCCCTGAACCCTAGACTAAGGGGTCGTAACAAGTGGGGGCTCATCCATTCTCCCAGTCACAAGTGGGGCTCGTGTATTGTCCCAGTAACAAGTGGGGCTTTGGTTTGTTTGGCTGCCTTCTTAGGTTGAACAGTAGTATAAATAATGGCTTTTGATTTGATAGCGTTTACGCTAGATCCTACCTTAGAGGAATTTGACCGGTGTCGTAAGGATGACTTGTTCGGCATTGCTGAATTTTTTTAAATTGATGTGCTATGTAAGGGTCTGAAAAAGGAAATAAAAAAAATATTGCGTAACACATTAATTGAGCCGCAGATTTTACCTCAGGTGGCGGGAGAGTCCACTGAGGATGAGGATGTTTTAGTACCTCCTTTTAGAGAGACTGAAGTGGATAGCTACTTTATAGCGTTTGAGCGTGTGGCGGCTACGTTACAGTGGCCTAGAGCAATGTGGGCTCTCTTGTTACAGTGTAAGCTGACTGGTAAAGCGCAGGATGTATGCTCTGCGTTGCCTATCGAACAAAGTTTGGATTACGACACGGTCAAACAAACGGTTCTACGTGCCTATGAGTTAGTGCCCGAGGCTTACAGACAAAAATTTAGGTCCCATAGGAAGGCGGATAGACAAACCTTTGTTGAATTTGCCCGTGAAAAGCAAACATTATTCGAGAAGTGGTGTGCTGCAACGAAAACTACCACTTTTGAGGCTCTAAAAGAGTTCATCTTGTTGGAGGATTTTAAAAATTGTGTGTTTGAAGATGTCGTATTGCACCTAAATGAGCAAAAAGTCACTTCATTGTCAGCAGCCGCTGTTTTGGCTGACGAGTTTGTGTTAACACACCGTACTGTATTCTCTCCTGTTATAAGAACTGATAAATTCGCTGCCCGTTGGGTTGAAGGGCAGGTGAAATCTTTAGCAGGCAGTGTGAAACCTGCAAGAGGGGGTGTTTTTAGAAGTTCTCAAAATCGTTCAGGAGGAGGTAGGGTCTGTTTTTATTGTTTAGCTCCTGATCATCTGATTTCAGACTGTGAGGCCTGGAAGAAGAAAAATACATCAGTAAAGTCAAAGTCTGTGGTTTTTATTAAAAAACAAACAAATCAGATTTTACCTGAACAAACGGTGGCAGCGTATAAGCCTTTTATGTTACAGGGGTGGGTGGCAGACAGCCCTGAAGGCGTGCGCAGAGCAGTGTCCATCCTGCGAGATACAGGTGCAGCGCAGACGCTTATGCTAGCTGGTACACTTCCACTGTCTCAGACCACCTATACGGGCACTGATGTTGTTTTACGTGGTATCGGAGCAGGCTGTATCACAGTCCCAATTTATCAGGTACATCTTGAAACAGATATAGTGACTGGTGTAGTATCTATTGGTATTTGTACCGAACTCCCTGTTGAAGGAGTTCAGTTAATTTTAGGAAACGATCTGGCAGGTGGTGTTGTTTTCCCTCGCCCAATTGTAACAGGAAAACCAGTGACTGATGATGATTTTGTTTCCAACTTGCCTAAAGTATTTCCATCATGTGCAGTTACACGTGCACAGGCACGAAATCTTGATGATGTTGTCGATCTGTCTGATTCTTTTTTACAAACACCTGTTACAAGCAAATTTTATGTCAAACCAACGTTGTCTGATGAAACTATTGCACCCTTACAAATGGACCGTTCGCAATTGGCGGCAGCGCAGAGGGCTGATGTAACATTAGCAAAATATTTTAAAGCTGTGTGTGATGAGCTAATGATACCTAATAAAAATGTAACGTTTTATCTAGAGGAAGATATTCTTTTGTCCATCTTTTCCAAAACAGGTCACTGAGGTATTGGACTTGTTTCCAACGCCTTCTTCCATATGTTTCATGTTTATCAAACAGACCAGGTGGGATGATGGGTTTTCCTTTTAACAGTAAAAGGTGATTTGGTGTTAGCGCTTCAAGGTCGTTCGGATCATCACTTGATGGTGTAATTGGCCTGTCATTCAACATTGCTTCTACTTCACAGAATATTGTATGGAGGGCCTCATCATCAACTATTTGTTGCTTAGTGACAGAACATAATATTCTTTTAACTTGCTGCACCAAACGCTTCCAGACTCCACCGTGGTGCGCTCCATGAGGAGGATTAAAACTCCACTTGATTCCATCCTGTACAAGTGTGTTACGGATTTTGCTTTGATCTAGGTTTTTTAGTGCTTGCTTCAATTCACGATTTGCACATATAAAATTTGTCCGATTTTATTTCCTTGACCTGTCCCCTCCTACAGATGAACCTTCTTATGGAATTGATGCAGGAGTCTGTATCCAGTGTATGGGCCACCTCAAGATGGACTGCGCGTGATGTTAAACATGTAAATATGACTCCATACCTTTTTAAAGTATTCCTTCCTCTTTTGACTTCGATGGGTCCAAAGTAATCCATCCCAACAAGTGTAAATGGAGGAAGGTCCATGACAAGCCGATGAGGTGGGAGATCAGACATTTTCTGTTGTCCAGGCCTTTGACACGAACGGCGGCAAGTCATGCATTCCCTGATTATCTTTCTTGCCCGTGCATTGGCATGAGGAATCCAGAACTGCCTACGGAGAGTAGAGAGCATATGATTCCTCCCGCCGTGCCCAACTTTCTCGTGAACATAGCAGAGAATGAGCTCAGAGATGTGGCTACTCTTAGGCAGGATGGCAGGATGTTTAGCCTCTTCGGGTAATGCAGACTTGCTCAGCCGACCACCAACCCTCAGGACGCCATTTACCATAACAGGATCCAGCTTGTATAAAGGACTGGTTTTCTTTATGGCCTTTTTCTCACTCAGAAGTGAAATCTCCTCTGAGAAGTGTTTCCTTTGCACATAATTGATTATGGCTTGTTCAGCCTTTTCAAAGTCATCCACTGTCAGCAGGTAAGTTAATTCTTTCTTTTTCATTTTGGGAACAACGTGTTTGTTTACATTTGGATTTTTCTTTCCATCACACTTTTGTCTCAGTGTGTCTTTAATTTTTAAAATCCAAGCAACTGCTCGTTTTAGGTCTGCCCACCTCGAAAAGTGAGAAATCAACTTGATGATGGGACAAGACTCCATTGACAGAACAGCTGTAACATGACTAGAAACTTCCTGCTTTATTTCAGGATCATCTTTTGAAACACCGTTTACGTTTTTTCAATCATTTCTGGCCACTGTGTGTGGGTTTGAAGAAAACGTGGTCCATTCAACCATGTTTTGCACTGGAGAAAGGCTTTGACTGATAAGCCACGGGAAGCTGCATCAGCTGGGTTCTCCTTCGAAGAGATGTGCCTCCATTGTTCTATGTTCGACAGAGAGTGGATGAGAGATATACGATTTGCGACATAGGTCTTAAATCTTCTGGTTCTGTTAGCAATGTACTGCAAAACAGTCATGCTGTCCGACCAAAACACTGAGTCTGACAATGACAAATGCAGTTCTGTTCTCAGCATCCGGTCCAGACGTGCAGCCAAGACTGCTGCAGCAAGCTCCATTCTGGCAATGGTCGTGCACTTAAGAGGAGGGCAAAGGATACGCAGACATCACCGTTACTATTTGTGAGCCGAAGGTAGGACACGGCGCCATAGCCTACCTCGCTAGCATCACAAAAGTGATGCAACTGTGCAGATGTGATGTGACCGAAGCCTGAAGGAATAAAGCTTCTATTTACTTCCAGAGTGCCCAGAAGGTGAAGCATGCTATGCCAACTCTCCCAGGTCTGTGCGACCTCATGAGGGATCCTCTCATCCCAGCTCAATTTCAGCTTACATAAACTTTGCAGGATCTGCTTTGCCACCAGTGTGATGGGAGCCAGAAAACCTAGAGGGTCGTAGATTGAACAAACAACAGAGAGAATTCCCCTTTTGGTTATCTGGTGTGACTTGATGGTTATGCTAAAAGTAAACTGATCTTTTTCCACAAACCATTGAACACCAAGGGCTCTTTCCATTGGCAGCTGCTCCTTGCTCAGATCTAAAGCTTGTACTTCTTTAGCTCTGTCTTTCTCAGGGATCGCAGCTAGGACTGCACGATCATTGCTAATCCACTTGTTAAGATGGAAGCCCCCTTTCGCACATAACTCATTAAGCTTGTGAAAAAGTGACAAAGCCTGTTCTGTACTACCAACTGCCTTCAGACAGTCGTCGACATAGAAATTATGCCTGATGGTGTTCGTAATGTCCTCTGAATATTCATGCTGGTGGTCATCGGCAGTTTTCTGCAACGCGAATGTTGCACAGCTGGGTGAGGATACTGCACCAAATATATGTACCAACATTCTGTGCTCAACGAGGTCTTTGGAGATGTCCCCATCAGGCCACCAGAGAAAGCGTAAGAAATTGATATGTTCCCTCGCCACTCGAACCTGATGAAACATCCCTTCTATGTCCGTGATGAATGCGACAGGGCCCAAGCGAAAGCGAATCAGCACACCAAGCAGTGTGTTGGTCAAGTCAGGACCCTGAAGAAGTTCCCTGTTCAGAGATGTTCCACCATAAACTGCTGCACAGTCAAAAACCACACGCAGCTTGTTTTTGCGTGGGTGATAGACACCATGGTGTGGCAAGTACCACAGCTTGCCAGTTTCGGGCTGCAGCTCATTCTGAGGAACAATTTCGGCATATCCTTTTGACATAACCTCATCCATAAAGGCCTTGTACTCATTAAAGAATTCTTGGTCCCTTTTAAATCTCTTTATCAAGTTCTGGGCCCTTTGATAGGCTATTTGCCTGTTATTGGGCATGTGCATGTTCGTAGTGGATTTACGAAATGGAAGTTTCAGATTGTAATGACCATTTTTAAGTTCAGCTGAATCAGACACAATCTCCAAAAACTTTATCATCCTGTGACAATTCAATCTGTTTTCCATAATGCTGTTCCATAAAATCTTCATTGTATTGGTTTATCAACAAATTCTCTAAATTGGCAATGGATATTCTATTGACTGTAGTGCAAGCACCATTCAAGTTTTCATCATATCCTAGCGGTCCATTAATAACCCAGCCGAGATGGGTTTTCACAGCATAAGGTCCACTGTCAACGCTGTTAATATTCTTCCAGGGTTCTAATGCTCTTGGAGCATTGACTCCTATCAGAAGCCCAATGCCTGCGTCGATAGGCGTGATGTCAACCTCATTAAGGTAAGGCAAGCTATCTTTTAGCTTTGGGATATCATCATGGGTCACAGGGATTTGTTTTTGAGTAAAAACATCAGGGAGTTTAAGAAAGTTGTCGCTGTCCAATGCAGCTACTTCCAAGCCAGAGATTCTAAATGTTGATAATGCCTTTTCCTGACCCATTGTTTTCAAGATGATCTCTGTTCTCTTTCTAGATGCTTGAAGCTGTATGGCCAACTGCTCAGTACAAAATGTTGCTAAGCTCCCTGGATCCAAGAATGCATAGGTTTCAATGAATTTTGTTCCTTTTTTTAATTTCACTTTCACAGGTAGGATTGCCAGAGCACATTCCTTTTTACCGGCCCCAGTATTGCTACCAGTTGCCAACGAGAGGACTGCATCGGAATTAGCGGAACTTGTGGGTGTCTTTGTTTCAGTCTGAGACTTGCTTTGGTTTCCCTTGGCTTGTATGTGCAGAATTGTTGGATGGTTTTGTTTACATATGTTGCATGACAAACGTTTCTGACAATTTTTGCTTAAATGTCCCTTTTGCAAGCAGCCAAAGCATAGTCCTTTATTCTTGAAGAACTCCACTTTATCATTGTTTGGTTTGTTTTGAAATGTTTCACAAACTTCCATGGGGTGGTTTCTATTGCAGAACATGCATGGCTTTGTAAATGCACTTGAATTGGTTACATTTGTGGATTGTTTTTGTTTGTAAATATACCTTTGATTGTTCAGACATCGACGTAGATGCGACAGCTGTAGCAAAACTGCTCCCCTTGTTTGGTTTTGAGTAGACTTATGGATCCAGCATAATTCGTGCTTGTTTGTCAATAAAGGCGAGTAAATCTCTGAATGTGGCTCTTTGTTTGTGTTTCTCATAAATGGTGCAGACAACAGTTCGCCATTTCTTTCTAAGTTTAAAAGGTAATTTTGAAACTATGACTTTTAAGTTGGAGGGTGTTTCAAGATCTACAACATAATCCATTTCTTGCATGGTATTGTGGCAGCTTTTCAAAAAAAAATTGCATATGATCTAAGGCCTAAAGCCTCCTCAGCCTTAACCGCGGGCCACTTCAGTGCCTTGTCCAAAAAAGCAGATGCAACTTTAATTTTGTTTCCAAAATGCCATTGAAGTTGTTCTTTGGCCTCTTTGTATCCTCTGTCTGGTGGTAAATGAAAGCAACTTCGTACAAGGTTCCTTGGCTCTCCAGAGGTATACTGCTCCAGGTAGTAAAGCCTTTGTTGCATACTTTCAGTTTTTGTTTTAATTGTATGTTCAAAGGATTTCAAAAATGATCTGAACTGAAGTGGGTCTCCATGAAAGACAGGTATTTCTCTTTGTGGTAGTTGAGACAATGCGTGTTGCTTTGCAAGCAATTCTGTAAGTTCGTTTTGTTTTTTCATGACATCAAGTAAGGAATTGCTATTTAAATCTGAGCTGTATTCAGGTGATTTGTTTGTTGCCTTTTGGACTGGCATTTGTTTAGCGGAGTTTGAGAATGAGCAATGAGGTTCTGTTTCAAGTTTGACTTCACTTGTGCTACTATAAAGAGGAAATGTGTATTGTTTTGTTGGAACTTTCTTTTTTGTTGTTGGAATAATATATTCAGTCGAGGCACCAGATGGAGTAGCGAAATCAGCTGGCAAAAGTTCGGTTTCAGAAAGCACTTGAATTGTAGCTTCAGCTATTTTAGCTTTCAATTGATGTTTTTTCTGTGCTGATTTTATTCATAATTCCTCCATTTCGAGTTCGAGTAGTTTATCTATGGACTGTGTTTGTGCCAGCAACACAGCGCGTTGCACGCGCGCTTCAGAGAGCGCGTCAGAGGCTCTGCTGCCCCGACTGGAGACTCTACTAGGCGGCTTTGCTGCGGCCGCCTGTGAAACACTGTCGTGAGGCGACACAGACTCATCACCTTCACCATGCACATCGGTCATCTTTTCATGTTCACGAGCGTTCACTTCGGCAAATTTTTCATCTGCGTAAGCTCTTACTTCATCAGCTTTTAACCAGAATTCAATGCCATTAAGAAACTCTTTAAATCGCGACGCTTTTGGCTCAAACCAATCATTTTAATCATAAGCCCTTTCTTCTTGTGGCAATAGAGCTTGGACAGACTCTTGTAATTCTTTAAATTCATAAAAATAATTTTTAAAATCTCCGACTTGTACTTCCACTTCATCCTTTGTATCGCCGGCTTCAATAAGAGCGTCTATTTCGTTACACTTTCTTGTAAGAACACCCAACTTTCCGCTGCGGGTTCCGATCAACTTAAACAGTTTCTTTTCCTTCTCGGCCATCGCTTCCCCATTTTCCACATCGATTCCTTCCATTTTAATAATTTTAAACCGCGCAAACAAACAGGTTAAAACCTTTGGGCTCGGCGGCCCGAAGCTACTTTAACACCGTAGTACTGAAAAACGCTGTGCCCGGTTGGGATTGAACGCATACTCCATGATACGTAGAAAAGAAAATAGTTTATTGAGTCTATTTGAGAAAAAACATGAATAAAAACTGGCTGTAAATTATGCAGAGATATTAAACTTAACGAAAATATTGTGTATTGTTCCAAACATAACATAAAGCATGGTCAAAACAGTGTGAGAAAACCGTGCAGCATTTTCCACCAACCTCCATCTAAAATCAGCGCCATGGCTATATAACCTTTGACCTGATGATGTCACACCATCACAGATACAATGTAAAACACAAATTAAATACAAATTCATAACTCATAACCTAATTCTTATTACTAAACTACTACTAAACATAAAATTAAAAATAAAAATAAACTTTCAATTATCAAACCCAAAATATAAAAAAAAGGCAAAATGGCTGTAACATGGTGTGTGCTTAATGGTGAACAGCAGCTGGTGCAACAGCGCAAGCGTTGTTCCTTTTACACGCTCCTGCACACCCAACCTGGAACTACTGCCCATCATGTGTCGTCCTTTTTACCTTCTTCAGGAGTTCACATTGGTCATAGTCAGCGCCGTTTATATCCCGCCTCAAGCAGACACTGCCTTATGTGAGCTGTATAAGGCACTGACACAGCACCAAACACAGCACCGGGACAAAACTTTCAACAACACATCACCTGCCCCACCAGAGGCGAAAGGACACTGGATCATTGTTATACAATGGTCAAGGATGGCTACAAGCACAATCTCGCCCTCCGTTTGGGAAATCCGACCATGCCGCCATCTTCCTCATGGCAAAATAAAAGCAAAGGCTTAAACAGGAAGTTCCAGTTCAGATGGAGGTTGCGCGCTGGACGGACCAATCGGTGGCCGTGTTACAGGATGCACTCGATGACGCAGGATGCACTCGATGACGCAGACAGGAACATGTTCCGAAACAGCTCCGATGACATCAGTGTGTTTACGGAAGCGGTTGTGGGATTCATCTGGTAACTAGCGGATGATACCGTGGAAAAAAAGACTATCAGAACGTTTCCCAGCCAGAAGCCGTGGGTGGATAAAACCATCTGCAATGCTCCGAGATCCCTGCCTATAACGCGGGACTTGCGTCGGGGGACATGGACCTTTATATGACGCAATATACCTGCACGGAGTCAAATTAGCACGCGCGCGCACACATAACGACAGGCCCAAATACACAAACACACACACACACACACAGCGCCTGCGCGCATAAACGGAGACACCGTTTTCTCCCTGAGCGTCATGTGTGCGCGCGTAATTTGACACCGTGCCAGTTCACACACACATTCTCTTTCTTGCCTTTAGTATGTGTGTGTTTGTGAACAGGCATGGTGTCAAATTACACGCGCGCACACATAACAGATCCAAACACATACACACACACACACACACACACACACAGCGCCTGTGCGCATAAACAGAAACACTTATCTGTCGGGATTTATTTTTACTTTTTTTAGAGGGTAAAGTGCAGGTTAATTTGTTTTATTTATACTTTATATTTCGTATTAATTATTTTTAGGTATTTATTTTTCTGGGGCTGTGGAACCAATAATTTGAGTTTCCATTATTTCTCATGGGAAAATTAAATTTGGTTTACTAGTGTTTCGGAATACGAGCCCACTTCCGGAACAAATTATGCTCGTAATCAGAGGTTCCACTGTAATGTTTGTAATAAATTTTAAACTTAACAGGTAGCCAGTGCAGGGATAATAGTATTGGGGTTATATGATAATATTTTCTTGATCTGGCGAGACCTCATTTTGGCTGCATTTTACACTAGTCCTATATGGAGGTCATGAATGTATGAACTAGTTTTTCTGCATCAAATACAAATAGAATGTTCCACAGCTTTTAGCAATATTATAACAATATTTCTAAGATGGTAAAAGGCTGGTTTTGTAATATTGGAAATATGATTTTCAAAGGATAAGTTACTGTCTAATATTATACCTAGGTCTTTTACTGTCGAGCTGGTAGTAATGGTACATTCTTCCAAATGTAAGCTGAATTGTAAGAGCTTTCGTATACTGGTCATATCTCTGTCTTATCTGAATTTAGTATTAAAAAATTATCAGTCATCCAATATTTTATATTTTTTACACACTCAGTTAGTCTAGACAACTTGAATATTTCACCTGATTTTGATGAGATGTATAACTGGGTATCCTAAGAATAACAATGTAAACTAATCTCATGTCTTCTAATGATGCCGTACCAGACTAAACATGAGGAGGCTTTTATCCTGGTAGCAGGAAATTTTAACCAGACATGATGACTATTTTCCCATGTTTTTACCAGCATTTCTCTATAGCAACCAGAGGCAACCATACATTAGATCATGTTTACACCAACAAATGGGAAGCATACATAGTGGTGTTATGCCCCCACCTCACCTCTCTGACCAGGCATCCATTCTGTTGATCCCTACTCATCATCCTGTGCTGGAAAATAACAAAGCCACAAGGAAGATGTGGAATGGCATACAGAGAAGAACAAAATACAAAAGGATGGTGGTTAAAAATTCTTTGAATCCACCACTTACTGATGCTCTTGAATGCTTTCTATGCTCGCTTCGGGCCATCCAATTCTCCCCACACACAAAGGTTCACACCTTCATTGGATGAGCTGCCCCTTAGCATGTCCACGGTGGATGTGAGGAGAGCGCTACAGAGAATCAGTCCTCATAAAGCAGCAGGACGGGTTTTAAGAGAGTTTGCTCAAAAACTCACTGAAGTGCTTACAGATATTTTTAACACCTGTCTGTCCCAAGCTAGTGTTTCTGCTTGTTTTAAAAAGTCCGCTATTATCCCAGTGCCTAAAACGCAGCTGATGGCATGAATGACTATCATCCAATGGACCTCACACCTATTATTATGAAATGCTTTGAAGGGCTGGTTTTCTCGCACATATAGGACACAATGGACATCACTGTAGACTTACACCAGTATACCTACAGGAAGAATCAGTCAGTGTCTGATGCAGTGTCAGCTCTCATCCACTTTGCTATTGCTTACCAGGAGGGCATGAATTCATATGCCAGGCTGCTCTTTATAGACTTAGTTCTGCGTATTCCACTATTATTCTGCAGACACTAGCAACAAAATGATAGTGCTGGGATTGAAGCCATCTCTCTGTAACTGGATATTGGACTTCTAGACATCCAATAGCCGTAACCAACAATGCTTATATCAAATCATATTGTTAAGGTGGTGAAGTGGTGTAATGCATAAAATCTGTACATCAATGTGGGAAAAAAGAAGAGATGGTAGTGAATTTTAGGAGGGGAGGTCCTACATCTCCTGCCCTCTTCACATGAGAATAAGCTTTATACGTGGTGACCACATATAAATACCTGGGTTCTCTCTTTATATGCTGTATTAGTTTTATTTTTTAATTTTAAAAATCCTTTATTTAACCAGGAGAAGCCCATTGAGTTTAAAAATCTCTTTTGCAAGGGAGACCTGGCCAAGATAGGCAGCTAAATTCCATCACATTACATACACACACACACACACACACACACACAAAAAAAAAACATAAAAATATAGGCAAATAAATTAATAGAAACAGTTTAAATGCAGATTTCCATATTTTGGGAATAGTATTGCTCTCTAGAGTAAGATTAAAAAGGTGCGTTAGAGGCTGTGCTACATAATCAGCAGCTATTTTTAAGAAGTAGGGCTTTATAAGATCAGGTCCTGGAGGTTTTTTAGGAGCCAGCCCTTTTAGGGCTTTTTGAACGTCAGCCACTAAGAAAGGAGTGAAATTGAAGACACTTGTAGAGACTGGTACTGTTATCATAATGTTATCTGTTATCATAATGTTGATAGAAGTAACCGCTAATACAGGACAAATAATAGGCACTCTGATAGATCTGGCCTCAGACACAATTTATATTACACACAAAGATTCCCAAGATAATCCAAAGAGGGAAAAGTCATGTGACTGAAACAAAAAGGTCACTGGCAAGTAACCAGGATTTTTTTGAGTGGTGAAAATGGGACAGTATTGGGGCAGCCTGTGAACCAAAGAGTGTTGGGTGCCGCTGTGGTAACTGTCAGCCAGGAGGAAAAGAAATTACTCTAGCAGAAGAGAAGGAACTTGAGATCATAAGAGAGGGTCTCACCTATGTTGAAAAAGATTTCCACAGTAAGTCTCCACACTGGGATACAGGGGTCAGGGGTAGCTCAGTGGTTAAGGCATTGGACTACGGTTTGGAAGATCCCAGGTTCAAACCCCACAACCACCAAGTTACCACTGTTGGGCCCTTGAGCGCGGCCCTTAACCCTCAACTGCTCAGATGTATAATGAGATAAAAATGTAAGTCGCTCTGGATAAGAGCGTCTGCCAAATGACTAAATGTAAATGTAAATACAAAGTATCCATAGATTCAGGACCCATCCACCCTTCCATACAACAGAAGTGGGGTGGAACTGGTGTTTTCCTAAGAACGGAAAAACAACTCAGGAGAGTACCAGAATGGCGAGGTATTTACGCAGCTCAGGTCGAAAGATATGGTCGAAAGAGGAGCAGCAATGAAACTCACCAAAGAAGAGGTTGAGAAGTGAAAGGGACCAGTTTGATATTTCAGCCACTAAGTGGCATCAAACCCCTCACTCAACAACCACTCCGGTGCGGCTGGTCTGGAATAGTAGCCAAAAATTCAATGGCCTGAGCATGCATGATCTCCTGCTAAAAAAACCAGATGTACTCAACCCTATCAGAGCTGTCTAGCTTTGATTTAGAAAGGGAGTATTTGCTGCTCTTGGAGACATTTGGCTTGAAGAGCCTGTCGAGCATCTCCACAGGTTCCTTTGGAGAGATACTGAGGAAGAAGAAATAGGCGTATGTCTAACAAAGGTCAAACCAGGGGATTGTCCTGCTGGATGCATCGCACAATTAGCTATGCATGAAACAGCACAATTGGCAAAGTTTGCTCATTTGAAAGAGGAGCACAGAGTACTTGAAAAGCTAAAATAAGTAAAATTGTGGAGCTGAAGTAATTCGACAAGGAACAACTGTGAAATGATCAGAGTATAACATCACAGTATGCATCACCTCACAGTCACTAATGGAGCAAAGGTACAGACTTAACATACAAGCACCGTCTGTGACAGAGAATTGCCACCTCACAGTCTCTACCCCTAACTAACTATGACGTAACAGTATCGGGTCTGTGTATAAAAACCTGTGTGTAGGAGACTGCAGTCAGTAACATGTGAGACGGGGAAGTGCATCGGCTGCTGGTCATCTCAGGGACACTGATGGTATGATTATACCGCTCTTTACTTATACGAAGGACTGATTATCACTTGAATCTGAGGTACTTGATATTTGATTTAATTGCTATTGTGCTCAATACAAGAGAGTAAGAGTAACTTATGTTATGCTATGATTATTGTTTAAGTGTTTCCATGTGTTCACAATAAAATTTAATATGATGTGTATTACATGTCTGCTAAACGGTTTATGAAATAGTATGTGTTATGCTTAGTTAAATAATTTTGTTGTTGTTTTGTTATTTTATCACCTCTAGGTTGGACTATTGTAACACCTTACTGCCTGGGTGTTCAACTAGGTGTGTAAACAAGTGCTAGTGTCTTATGATCTGCCATGCCTACTTCGATCAAAGGATGCAGGCTGCAGTATACAGTATATTATGAAAACTACAGTAGAGGGCGGAGCTTTTTCTTACAAAGCCCCGCAGTAATGGAATAGCCTTTCAGGACTCAGACACAGTCTCAATGTTTAAGTCTAGGCTAAAAAACTTTTTCTTTAGCCAAGCATTTTTGTGAATAAATTTGCCTCACACTGTGAAAAACAACAGGCCGCCTCAACTTAAAAAAGTTTAGTAACAAGTTGCACAGCTTTTTTAAATTTACTCAACTTTTACAGAAATTTGCTGGCCAAACTTGAAATTTTACATTGCTGTTTAGTTGACACAACGTGTACCCAGTTCAAAATCTTAAGTTGACTCAACTTGTTATTCAAATCAGCTTAAGTAGTATTGGTTGTGGGTTCAATTAATTATATTTCTCTAGGGGTGACTTTTCTCTAGGGGTGACCCAACTTTTCAAAAGTAAGTTGTCATTGTAGCCTATTGATGTAGTTAGTTCAAGTGATTGTTTTTTCTATAAAAACAAGTTGGTCTAACAATACCCCAAATATTAAAACACAAACATTACTTAAAAAATGTATTCTTACACAACTAGTCAAAGTTAAAACAGTGATCTTCATAAAAGAGAAGAATACAGGTTCTATTTAGCTCAGTAAAATACCTGGATAACAAGATGATAATCAATATCTTATTGATTCTTTTATATTACAATATCATAACCATTATTAAAAACTAGCAAAGATTTGACTTTGTCAGACACAAAAAGGAAGAGTCTATGGCAACAAGAGTTTGTTTCTCAGCATGTGAATCTGACGGGAGCGTGTCTCTCCAAGTCCAATAGAAATCATTTGTTTGTATGTTCAGAGCACAGACCTGACCAAACATCACTCCTAAAGCTGCTGCGTAGTCACCCAGGCCCTCAAGGACTACAGGCCCCTCTAACAGCTTGTTCATTCTCCTCCAGTAGCTCCAAAAGGCCATTCGTCACCCCTCTGACCCAAACCTCCTCAGCAGAGCTCTGTGGTACTCGTTAATAAAAATAAAATATATGAATAAATCTATATACCACTAGAATGTGTAAAAGAATGTTTCTGCAATTCTAATGATGGGTTAAAGGTATTTTGGGTTTGATATTTAGATTAGATGGATTTGATATTTTCAGTGCTTCCTCAGAAGTATCTACATGTTTGGAGTGATGTTTAAATGAACCGGGTATTGACTCAATTCGCTTTTTATACAGATAAGTTAACCGATATAACATTTATAGATAAGCATTAGAGACTCTGAAGTCAAACTAACATGGGTATTTTATATCCCTTAACTTACCAAGTAGAAACCCTTGTTGGTAAGCACAGAGGTAAGATGTTTCTTGTAGGTGGTTACCGGGTTTGCACACTTCTCAGGAGGGATTTTGCTGAACTCTTTCTTGCCTGTCACTTGGCAACTTAAAGTTTTAGCTCCCTCTATAAATCTTCCATATAATTAAGGTCTGAAGACTGGCTAGACCACTCCATGACCTTAATGTGCTTCTTCTACTCCTTTGTTGCCTTGGTGCTATGTTTTGAGTCATTGTCATACTGGAACACCCATTCACGACCCATTTTGAGGAGGTTCTTATCTACAATTTTACAATACATGGCCCAGTCCATTAGTTTCTCAATGCAGCAAAGTTGGCTTGTTCCTTTAGCAGAGAAACAGACCCAAAACATAATGTTTCCACCTCCATGCTTGTCTGTATGGATGGTGTTTTTAAGGTCATAGTCAGCATTCTTCTTCCTCCAAACACAGCGATTCGAGTCGATGCCAGTCTCCTTCTCACCAAGATTCTTGCTGAAGGCCTTGTAGCCCATTCCAGCCTTATAAAGGTCTGCAATCTTGTCCCTGGTGTCGTTTGACAGCTCTTTGGTCTTGCCAATGGTGGTGAGGTTTGAATGGACGATAGAGATTCTGTGGACAGGTGTCTTTTATACATATAATGAGTTGTCGCTAGGCTCACCTTATTAAATTAATCTACCACATGAGCACATAACCAACCTGTCTGTGGAAGCCAGAATTATTGTTAAGTACAAAACTGGTTGTAGGAAATTCAGTCCTGAACTATTGAATCACAAGTCAACAGAGAACAGCTGTCTGCATCAGCCGAATCGAGTATCATCTTCATCGTCAAAGTCGAACCATCCCCAGTCTCCACACGTATCCCAAGCAGACCTCATGGGCCTTCATTCAATGAGATCCCCAACTAGAAATGGGGCACCAGGATGAATCAGACAGGTTCAGAGGGCAGAGTGGGTCTGGCTTACTGGCAGCTCAGGAGTTCAACAGAAAAAAAACA